>NC_135499.1:15088396-15426630 GCF_052857255.1 Amblyomma americanum | reverse complement strand
CATCGGCTGTCACACTGTCAGCGGCACCGGCAGAGCACCGTTCTAAGAAGTGTTTTCTGCTTTTGCAGATATGAAGCTGTGACCCGCTCTGGTATTTCACTATCGAACATGACGTTTTTGTGCGCTGCTTGCTGCGGAAGGTAGCATCGCTACCTCGTCACTAACGGCAGCGGACACGCCCCATCGGACAGTGCTATATAGGAAGGCCAGCTCCCATCGGCTGTCACACTGTCAGCGGCACCGGCACCGGCAGAGCACCGTTCTAAGAAGTGTTTTCTGCTAATGCAGATATGAAGCTGTGTCCCGATCTGGCATTTCACTATCAAACATCGACGTTTTTGTGCGCTGCTTGCTGCGGAAGACAGCATCGCTACCTCGTCACTAACGGCAGCAGACACGTTCCATCGAACACTGCTATAAATGAAGGACAGCTTCCATCGGCTGTCACACTGTCAGCGGCACCGGCAGAGCACCGTTCTAAGAAGTGTTTTCTGCTTTTGCAGATATGAAGCTGTGACCCGGTCTGGTATTTCACTATCGAACATGACGTTTTTGTGCGCTGCTTGCTGCGGAAGGTAGCATCGCTACCTCGTCACTAACGGCAGCGGACACGCCCCATCGGACAGTGCTATGTAGGAAGGCCAGCTCCCATCGGCTGTCACACTGTCAGCGGCACCGGCAGAGCACGGTTCTAAGAAGTGTTTTCTGCTTTTACAGATATGAAGCTGTGACCCGATCTAGCATTTCACTATCGAACATCGACGTTTTTGTGCGCTGCATGCTGTGGAAGATAGCATCGCTACCTCGTCACGAACGGCAGTGGACACGGCCCATCGAACAGTGCTATAAATGTAGGCCAGCTTCCATCGGCTGTCACACTGTCAGCGGCACCGGCACCGGCAGGGCACCGTTCTAAGAAGTGTTTTCTTTTTTTGCAGATATGAAGCTTTGACCCGATCTAGCATTTCACTATCGAACATCCACCTTTTTGTGCGCTGCTTGCTGTGGAAGATAGCATCGCTACCTCGTCACGAACGGCAGCGGACACGCCCCATCGGACATTGCTATATAGGAAGGCCAGCTCCCATCGGCTGTCACACTTTCAGCGGCACCGGCACCGGCAGGGCACCGTTCTAAGAAGTGTTTTCTTCTTTTGCAGATATGAAGCTGTGACCCGATCTGGTATTTCACTATCGAACATGACGTTTTTGTGCGCTGCTTGCTGCGGAAGGCAGCATCGCTACCTCGTCACTAACGGCAGCCGACACGCCCCAACGAACAGTGCCATGAATGAAGGCCAGCTTTCAGCGGCTGTCACACTGTCAGCGGCACCGACTCCGGCAGAGCACCATTCTAAGAAATGTTTTCTGCTATTGCAGATATGAAGCTGTGACCCGATCTGGCATTTCACTATCGAACATCGACGTTTTTGAGCGCTGCTTGCTGCGGAAGATTAGCATTGCTACATCGTCACGAACGGCAGCGGGCACGCCCCATCAGACAGTGCTATACAGGAAGGCCAGCTCCCATAGGCTGTCACACTGTCAGCGGCACCGGCACCGTCAGAGCACCGTTCTAAAAAGTGTTTTCTGCTATTGCAGATATGATGCTGTGACCATATCTGGCATTTCCCTACCGAACATCGACGTTTTTGTGCGCTGCTTGCTTCGGAAGATTAGCATTGCTACATCGTCACGAACGGCAGCGGACACGCCCCATCGAACAGTGCTATAATGAAGGTCAGCTTCCATCGACTGCCACACTGTCAGCGGCACCAGCACCGGCAGAGCGCCGTTCTAAGAAGGGTTTTCTGCTATTGCAGATATGAAGCTGTGACCCGATCTGGTATTTCACTACCGAACATCGACGTTTTTGTGCGCTGCTTGCTGCGGAAGGTAGCATCGCTACCTCGTCACGAACGGCAGCGGACACGCCCAATCGGACAGTGTTATAAAGGAAGGCCAGCTACCATCTCCTGTCACACTGTCAGCGGCACCGGCACCGGCAGGACACCATTCTAAGAAGTGTTTTCTTCTTTTGCAGATATGAAGCTGTGACCCGATCTAGCATTTCACTATCGAACATCGACCTTTTTGTGCGCTGCTCGCTGTGGAAGATAGCATCGCTACCTCGTCACGAACGGCAGCGGGCACGCCCCTTCGGACAGTGCTATGTAGGAAGGCAAGCTCCCATTGGCTGTCACGCTGTCAGCGGCACCGGCAGAGCACGGTTCTAAGAAGTGTTTTCTGCTTTTACAGATATGAAGCTGTGACCCGATCTAGCATTTCACTATCGAACGTCGACGTTTTTGTGCGCTGCATGCTGTGGAAGATAGCATCGCTACCTCGTCACGAACGGCAGTGGACACGGCCCATCGAACAGTGCTATAATTGTAGGCCAGCTTCCATCGGCTGTCACACTGTCAGCGGCACCGGCACCGGCAGGGCACCGTTCTAAGAAGTGTTTTCTTCTTTTGCAGATATGAAGCTGTGACCCGATCTAGCATTTCACTATCGAACATCGACGTTTTTGTGAGCTGCTCGCTGTGGAAGATAGCATCGCTTACTCGTCACGAACGGCACCGGACACGCCCCATCGGACAGTGCTATGTAGGAAGGCCAGCTCCCATCGGCTGTCACACTGTCACCGGCACCGGCACCGGCAGAGCGCCGTTCTAAGAAGTGTTTTCTGCTTTTACAGATATTAAGCTGTGACCCGATCTGGCATTTCACTACCGAACATCGACGTTTTTGTGCGCTGCTTGCTGCGGAAGGTAGCATCACCTACCTCGTCACGAACGGCAGTGAACACGCCCCATCGGACAGTGTTATAAAGGAAGGCCAGTTCCCACCGGCTGTCACACTTCCAGCGGAACCGGCACCGGCAGAGCACCGTTCTAAGAAGTGTTTTCTGCTAATGCAGATATGAAGCTGTGTCCCGATCTGGCTTTTCACTATCAAACATCAACGTTTTTGTCCGCTGCTTGCTGCAGAAGACAGCATCGCTACCTCGTCACTAACGGCAGCAGACACGCCCCATCGAACACTGCTATAAATGAAGGACAGCTTCCATCGGCTGTCACACTGTCAGCGGCACCGGAACCGTTCTAAGAAGTGTTTTCTTCTTTTGCAGATATGAAGCTTCGACCCGATCTAGCATTTCACTGTCGAACATCGACCTTTTTGTGCGCTGCTTGCTGTGGAAGATAGCATCGCTACCTCGTCACGAACGGCAACGGACACGCCCCATCGGACAGTGCTATATAGGAAGGCCAGCTCCCATCGGCTGTCACACTGTCAGCGGCACCGGCACCGGCAGAGCACCGTTCTAAGAAGTGTTTTCTGCTAATGCAGATATGAAGCTGTGTCCCGATCTGGCATTTCACTATCAAACATCGACGTTTTTGTGCGCTGCTTGCTGCGGAAGGTAGCATCGCTACCTCGTCACTAACGGCAGCGGACACGCCCCAACGAACACTGCCATAAATGAAGGCCAGCTTCCAGCGGCTGTCACACTGTCATCGGCACCGACACCGGCAGAGCAACGTTCTAAGAAATGTTTTCTGCTATTGCAGATATGAAGCTGTGACCCGATCTGGCATTTCACTATCGAACATCGACGTTTTTGAGCGCTGCTTGCTGCGGAAGATTAGCATTGCTACATCGTCACGAACGGCAGCGGGCACGCCCCATCGGACAGTGCTATACAGGAAGGCCAGCTCCCATAGGCTGTCACACTGTCAGCGGCACCGGCACCGTCAGAGCACCGTTCTAAGAAGTGTTTTCTGCTATTGCAGATATGAAGCTGTGACCATATCTGGCATTTCCCTACCGAACATCGACGTTTTTGTGCGCTGCTTGCTGCGGAAGATTAGCATTGCTACATCGTCACGAACGGCAGCGGACACGCCCCATCGAACAGTGCTATAAATGAAGGTCAGCTTCCATCGACTGCCACACTGTCAGCGGCACCGGCACCGGCAGAGCGCCGTTCGAAGAAGGGTTTTCTGCTATTGCAGATATGAAGCTGTGACCCGATCTGGAATTTAACTACCGAACATCGACGTTTTTGTGCGCTGCTTGCTGCGGAAGGTAGCATCGCTACCTCGTCACGAACGGCAGCGCACACGCCCAATCGGACAGTGTTATAAAGGAAGGCCAGCTTCTATCATGGTAAAAGAATGCAGCGCGAAAAAAAACTAAGACGAACAGAAGTGGACAGGACAGGGCGCTGACCAACAAGCCCATACAGCCGCTTTAGTCCATCAGCTTCTATCGGCTGTCACACTGTCAGCGGCACCGGAACCGGCAGGACACCGTTCTAAGAAGTGTTTTCTTCTTTTGCAGATATGAAGCTGTGACCCGATCTAGCATTTCACTATCGAACTTCGACCTTTTTGTCCGCTGCTCGCTGTGGAAGATAGCATCGCTACCTCGTCACGAACGGCAGCGGACACGCCCCATCAGACAGTGCTATGTAGGAAGGCCAGCTCCCATCGGCTGTCACACTGTCAGCGGCACCGGCAGAGCACGGTTCTAAGAAGTGTTTTCTGCTTTTACAGATATGAAGCTGTGACCCGATCTAGCATTTCACTATCGAACATCGACGTTTTTGTGCGCTGCATGCTGTGGAAGATAGCATCGCTACCTCGTCACGAACGGCAGTGGACACGGCCCATCGAACAGTGCTATAAATGTAGGCCAGCTTCCATCGGCTGTCACACTGTCAGCGGCACCACACCGGCAGGGCACCGTTCTAAGAAGTGTTTTCTTCTTTTGCAGATATGAAGCTGTGACCCGATCTAGCATTTCACTATCGAACATCCACCTTTTTTTGCGCTGCTTGCTGTGGAAGATAGCATCGCTACCTCGTCACGAACGGCAGCGGACACGCCCCATCGGACAGTGCTATATAGGAAGGCCAGCTCCCATCGGCTGTGACACTTTCAGCGGCACCGGCACCGGCAGGGCACCGTTCTAAGAAGTGTTTTCTTCTTTTGCAGATATGAAGCTGTGACCCGATCTAGCATTTCACTATCGAACATCGACGTTTTTGTGAGCTGCTCGCTGTGGAAGATAGCATCGCTACCTCGTCACGAACGGCACCGGACACGCCCCATCGAACAGTGCTATAATTGTTGGCCAGCTTCCATCGGCTGTCACACTGTCAGCGGCACCGGCACCGGCAGGGCACCGTTCTAAGAAGTGTTTTCTTCTTTTGCAGATATGAAGCTGTGACCCGATCTAGCATTTCACTATCGAACATCGACGTTTTTGTGAGCTGCTCGCTGTGGAAGATAGCATCGCTACCTCGTCACGAACGGCACCGGACACGCCCCATCGGACAGTGCTATGTAGGAAGGCCAGCTCCCATCGGCTGTCACACTGTCACCGGCACCGGCACCGGCAGAGCGCCGTTCTAAGAAGTGTTTTCTGCTTTTACAGATATTAAGCTGTGACCCGATCTGGCATTTCACTACCGAACATCGACGTTTTTGTGCGCTGCTTGCTGCGGAAGGTAGCATCACCTACCTCGTCACGAACGGCAGTGAACACGCCCCATCGGACAGTGTTATAAAGGAAGGCCAGCTCCCACCGGCTGTCACACTTCCAGCGGAACCGGCACCGGCAGAGCACCGTTCTAAGAAGTGTTTTCTGCTAATGCAGATATGAAGCTGTGTCCCGATCTGGCTTTTCACTATCAAACATCAACGTTTTTGTCCGCTGCTTGCTGCAGAAGACAGCATCGCTACCTCGTCACTAACGGCAGCAGACACGCCCCATCGAACACTGCTATAAATGAAGGACAGCTTCCATCGGCTGTCACACTGTCAGCGGCACCGGAACCGTTCTAAGAAGTGTTTTCTTCTTTTGCAGATATGAAGCTTCGACCCGGTCTAGCATTTCACTGTCGAACATCGACCTTTTTGTGCGCTGCTTGCTGTGGAAGATAGCATCGCTACCTCGTCACGAACGGCAACGGACACGCCCCATCGGACAGTGCTATATAGGAAGGCCAGCTCCCATCGGCTGTCACACTGTCAGCGGCACCGGCACCGGCAGAGCACCGTTCTAAGAAGTGTTTTCTGCTAATGCAGATATGAAGCTGTGTCCCGATCTGGCATTTCACTATCAAACATCGACGTTTTTGTGCGCTGCTTGCTGCGGAAGGTAGCATCGCTACCTCGTCACTAACGGCAGCGGACACGCCCCAACGAACACTGCCATAAATGAAGGCCAGCTTCCAGCGGCTGTCACACTGTCATCGGCACCGACACCGGCAGAGCAACGTTCTAAGAAATGTTTTCTGCTATTGCAGATATGAAGCTGTGACCCGATCTGGCATTTCACTATCGAACATCGACGTTTTTGAGCGCTGCTTGCTGCGGAAGATTAGCATTGCTACATCGTCACGAACGGCAGCGGGCACGCCCCATCGGACAGTGCTATACAGGAAGGCCAGCTCCCATAGGCTGTCACACTGTCAGCGGCACCGGCACCGTCAGAGCACCGTTCTAAGAAGTGTTTTCTGCTATTGCAGATATGAAGCTGTGACCATATCTGGCATTTCCCTACCGAACATCGACGTTTTTGTGCGCTGCTTGCTGCGGAAGATTAGCATTGCTACATCGTCACGAACGGCAGCGGACACGCCCCATCGAACAGTGCTATAAATGAAGGTCAGCTTCCATCGACTGCCACACTGTCAGCGGCACCGGCACCGGCAGAGCGCCGTTCGAAGAAGGGTTTTCTGCTATTGCAGATATGAAGCTGTGACCCGATCTGGAATTTAACTACCGAACATCGACGTTTTTGTGCGCTGCTTGCTGCGGAAGGTAGCATCGCTACCTCGTCACGAACGGCAGCGCACACGCCCAATCGGACAGTGTTATAAAGGAAGGCCAGCTTCTATCATGGTAAAAGAATGCAGCGCGAAAAAAAACTAAGACGAACAGAAGTGGACAGGACAGGGCGCTGACCAACAAGCCCATACAGCCGCTTTAGTCCATCAGCTTCTATCGGCTGTCACACTGTCAGCGGCACCGGAACCGGCAGGACACCGTTCTAAGAAGTGTTTTCTTCTTTTGCAGATATGAAGCTGTGACCCGATCTAGCATTTCACTATCGAACTTCGACCTTTTTGTCCGCTGCTCGCTGTGGAAGATAGCATCGCTACCTCGTCACGAACGGCAGCGGACACGCCCCATCAGACAGTGCTATGTAGGAAGGCCAGCTCCCATCGGCTGTCACACTGTCAGCGGCACCGGCAGAGCACGGTTCTAAGAAGTGTTTTCTGCTTTTACAGATATGAAGCTGTGACCCGATCTAGCATTTCACTATCGAACATCGACGTTTTTGTGCGCTGCATGCTGTGGAAGATAGCATCGCTACCTCGTCACGAACGGCAGTGGACACGGCCCATCGAACAGTGCTATAAATGTAGGCCAGCTTCCATCGGCTGTCACACTGTCAGCGGCACCACACCGGCAGGGCACCGTTCTAAGAAGTGTTTTCTTCTTTTGCAGATATGAAGCTGTGACCCGATCTAGCATTTCACTATCGAACATCCACCTTTTTTTGCGCTGCTTGCTGTGGAAGATAGCATCGCTACCTCGTCACGAACGGCAGCGGACACGCCCCATCGGACAGTGCTATATAGGAAGGCCAGCTCCCATCGGCTGTGACACTTTCAGCGGCACCGGCACCGGCAGGGCACCGTTCTAAGAAGTGTTTTCTTCTTTTGCAGATATGAAGCTGTGACCCGATCTAGCATTTCACTATCGAACATCGACGTTTTTGTGAGCTGCTCGCTGTGGAAGATAGCATCGCTACCTCGTCACGAACGGCACCGGACACGCCCCATCGAACAGTGCTATAATTGTTGGCCAGCTTCCATCGGCTGTCACACTGTCAGCGGCACCGGCACCGGCAGGGCACCGTTCTAAGAAGTGTTTTCTTCTTTTGCAGATATGAAGCTGTGACCCGATCTCGCATTTCACTATCGAACATCGACGTTTTTGTGAGCTGCTCGCTGTGGAAGATAGCATCGCTACCTCGTCACGAACGGCACCGGACACGCCCCATCGGACAGTGCTATGTAGGAAGGCCAGCTCCCATCGGCTGTCACACTGTCACCGGCACCGGCACCGGCAGAGCGCCGTTCTAAGAAGTGTTTTCTGCTTTTACAGATATTAAGCTGTGACCCGATCTGGCATTTCACTACCGAACATCGACGTTTTTGTGCGCTGCTTGCTGCGGAAGGTAGCATCACCTACCTCGTCACGAACGGCAGTGAACACGCCCCATCGGACAGTGTTATAAAGGAAGGCCAGCTCCCACCGGCTGTCACACTTCCAGCGGAACCGGCACCGGCAGAGCACCGTTCTAAGAAGTGTTTTCTGCTAATGCAGATATGAAGCTGTGTCCCGATCTGGCTTTTCACTATCAAACATCAACGTTTTTGTCCGCTGCTTGCTGCAGAAGACAGCATCGCTACCTCGTCACTAACGGCAGCAGACACGCCCCATCGAACACTGCTATAAATGAAGGACAGCTTCCATCGGCTGTCACACTGTCAGCGGCACCGGAACCGTTCTAAGAAGTGTTTTCTTCTTTTGCAGATATGAAGCTTCGACCCGGTCTAGCATTTCACTGTCGAACATCGACCTTTTTGTGCGCTGCTTGCTGTGGAAGATAGCATCGCTACCTCGTCACGAACGGCAACGGACACGCCCCATCGGACAGTGCTATATAGGAAGGCCAGCTCCCATCGGCTGTCACACTGTCAGCGGCACCGGCACCGGCAGAGCACCGTTCTAAGAAGTGTTTTCTGCTAATGCAGATATGAAGCTGTGTCCCGATCTGGCATTTCACTATCAAACATCGACGTTTTTGTGCGCTGCTTGCTGCGGAAGGTAGCATCGCTACCTCGTCACTAACGGCAGCGGACACGCCCCAACGAACACTGCCATAAATGAAGGCCAGCTTCCAGCGGCTGTCACACTGTCATCGGCACCGACACCGGCAGAGCAACGTTCTAAGAAATGTTTTCTGCTATTGCAGATATGAAGCTGTGACCCGATCTGGCATTTCACTATCGAACATCGACGTTTTTGAGCGCTGCTTGCTGCGGAAGATTAGCATTGCTACATCGTCACGAACGGCAGCGGGCACGCCCCATCGGACAGTGCTATACAGGAAGGCCAGCTCCCATAGGCTGTCACACTGTCAGCGGCACCGGCACCGTCAGAGCACCGTTCTAAGAAGTGTTTTCTGCTATTGCAGATATGAAGCTGTGACCATATCTGGCATTTCCCTACCGAACATCGACGTTTTTGTGCGCTGCTTGCTGCGGAAGATTAGCATTGCTACATCGTCACGAACGGCAGCGGACACGCCCCATCGAACAGTGCTATAAATGAAGGTCAGCTTCCATCGACTGCCACACTGTCAGCGGCACCGGCACCGGCAGAGCGCCGTTCGAAGAAGGGTTTTCTGCTATTGCAGATATGAAGCTGTGACCCGATCTGGAATTTAACTACCGAACATCGACGTTTTTGTGCGCTGCTTGCTGCGGAAGGTACCATCGCTACCTCGTCACGAACGGCAGCGCACACGCCCAATCGGACAGTGTTATAAAGGAAGGCCAGCTTCTATCATGGTAAAAGAATGCAGCGCGAAAAAAAACTAAGACGAACAGAAGTGGACAGGACAGGGCGCTGACCAACAAGCCCATACAGCCGCTTTAGTCCATCAGCTTCTATCGGCTGTCACACTGTCAGCGGCACCGGAACCGGCAGGACACCGTTCTAAGAAGTGTTTTCTTCTTTTGCAGATATGAAGCTGTGACCCGATCTAGCATTTCACTATCGAACTTCGACCTTTTTGTCCGCTGCTCGCTGTGGAAGATAGCATCGCTACCTCGTCACGAACGGCAGCGGACACGCCCCATCAGACAGTGCTATGTAGGAAGGCCAGCTCCCATCGGCTGTCACACTGTCAGCGGCACCGGCAGAGCACGGTTCTAAGAAGTGTTTTCTGCTTTTACAGATATGAAGCTGTGACCCGATCTAGCATTTCACTATCGAACATCGACGTTTTTGTGCGCTGCATGCTGTGGAAGATAGCATCGCTACCTCGTCACGAACGGCAGTGGACACGGCCCATCGAACAGTGCTATAAATGTAGGCCAGCTTCCATCGGCTGTCACACTGTCAGCGGCACCGGCACCGGCAGGGCACCGTTCTAAGAAGTGTTTTCTTCTTTTGCAGATATGAAGCTGTGACCCGATCTAGCATTTCACTATCGAACATCCACCTTTTTTTGCGCTGCTTGCTGTGGAAGATAGCATCGCTACCTCGTCACGAACGGCAGCGGACACGCCCCATCGGACAGTGCTATATAGGAAGGCCAGCTCCCATCGGCTGTGACACTTTCAGCGACACCGGCACCGGCAGGGCACCGTTCTAAGAAGTGTTTTCTTCTTTTGCAGATATGAAGCTGTGTCCCGATCTGGCATTTCACTATCAAACATCGACGTTTTTGTGCGCTGCTTGCTGCGGAAGATAGCATCGCTATCTCGTCACTAACGGCAGCGGACACGCCCCATCGGACAGTGTTATAAAGGAAGGCCAGCTTCCATCGGCCGTCACACTGTCAGCGGCACCGGCACTGGCAGGGCACCGTTCTAAGAAGTGTTTTCTTCTTTTGCAGATATGAAGCTGTGACCCGATCTAGCATTTCACTATCGAACATCGACGTTTTTGTGAGCTGCTCGCTGTGGAAGATAGCATCGCTACCTCGTCACGAACTGCAGCGGACACGCCCCATCGGACAGTGCTATGTAGGAAGGCCAGCTCCCATCGGCTGTCACACTGTCAGCGGCACCGGCACCGGCAGAGTGCCGTTCTAAGAAGAGTTTTCTGCTTTTACAGATATGAAGCTGTGACCCGATCTGGCATTTCACTACCGAACATCGACGTTTTTGTGCGCTGCTTGCTGCGGAAGGTAGCATCACCTACCTCGTCACGAACGGCAGCGGACACGCCCCAACGAACAGTGCCATAAATGAAGGCCAGCTTTCAGCGGCTGTCACACTGTCAGCGGCACCGACTCCGGCAGAGCACCATTCTAAGAAATGTTTTCTGCTATTGCAGATATGAAGCTGTGACCCGATCTGGCATTTCACTATCGAACATCGACGTTTTTGAGCGCTGCTTGCTGCGGAAGATTAGCATTGCTACATCGTCACGAACGGCAGCGGGCACGCCCCATCGGACAGTGCTGTAAAGGAAGGCCAGCTCCCATAGGCTGTCACACTGTCAGCGGCACCGGCACCGTCAGAGCACCGTTCTAAAAAGTGTTTTCTGCTATTGCAGATATGAAGCTTTGACCATATCTGGCATTTCCCTACCGAACATCGACGTTTTTGTGCGCTGCTTGCTGCGGAAGATTAGCATTGCTACATCGTCACGAACGGCAGCGGACACGCCCCATCGAACAGTGCTATAATGAAGGTCAGCTTCCATCGACTGCCACACTGTCAGCGGCACCGGCACCGGCAGAGCGCCGTTCTAAGAAGGGTTTTCTGCTATTGCAGATATGAAGCTGTGACCCGATCTGGTATTTCACTACCGAACATCGACGTTTTTGTGCGCTGCTTGCAGCGGAAGGTAGCATCGCTACCTCGTCACGAACGGCAGCGGACACGCCCAATCGGACAGTGTTATAAAGGAAGGCCAGCTACCATCTCCTGTCACACTGTCAGCGGCACCGGCACCGGCAGGACACCGTTCTAAGAAGTGTTTTCTTCTTTTGCAGATATGAAGCTGTGACCCGATCTAGCATTTCACTATCGAACATCGACCTTTTTGTGCGCTGCTCGCTGTGGAAGATAGCATCGCTACCTCGTCACGAACGGCAGCGGACACGCCCCTTCGGACAGTGCTATGTAGGAAGGCCAGCTCCTATTGGCTGTCACGCTGTCAGCGGCACCGGCAGAGCACGGTTCTAAGAAGTGCTTTCTGCTTTTACAGATATGAAGCTGTGACCCGATCTAGCATTTCACTATCGAACATCGACGTTTTTGTGCGCTGCATGCTGTGGAAGATAGCATCGCTACCTCGTCACGAACGGCAGTGGACACGGCCCATCGAACAGTGCTATAATTGTTGGCCAGCTTCCATCGGCTGTCACACTGTCAGCGGCACCGGCACCGGCAGGGCACCGTTCTAAGAAGTGTTTTCTTCTTTTGCAGATATGAAGCTGTGACCCGATCTAGCATTTCACTATCGAACATCGACGTTTTTGTGAGCTGCTCGCTGTGGAAGATAGCATCGCTACCTCGTCACGAACGGCAGCGGACACGCCCCATCGGACAGTGCTATGTAGGAAGGCCAGCTCCCATCGGCTGTCACACTGTCAGCGGCACCGGCACCGGCAGAGCACCGTTCTAAGAAGTGTTTTCTGCTAATGCAGATATGAAGCTGTGTCCCGATCTGGCATTTCACTATCAAACATCGACGTTTTTGTGCGCTGCTTGCTGCGGAAGACAGCATCGCTACCTCGTCACTAACGGCAGCAGACACGTCCCATCGAACACTGCTATAAATGAAGGACAGCTTCCATCGGCTGTCACACTGTCAGCGGCACCGGCAGAGCACCGTTCTAAGAAGTGTTTTCTGTTTTTGCAGATATGAAGCTGTGACCCGATCTGGTATTTCACTATCGAACATGAAGTTTTTGTGCGCTGCTTGCTGCGGAAGGTAGCATCGCTACCTCGTCACGAACGGCAGCGGACACGCCCCATCGGACAGTGCTATGTAGGAAGGCCAGCTCCCATCGGCTCTCACACTGTCAGCGGCACCGGCACCGGCAGGACACCGTTCTAAGAAGTGTTTTCTACTTTTGCAGATATGAAGCTGTGACCCGATCTAGCATTTCACTATCGAACATCGACCTTTTTGTGCGCTGCTCGCTGTGGAAGATAGCATCGCTACCTCGTCACGAACGGCAGCGGACACGCCCCATCGGACAGTGGCAGCGGACGCAGCGGACCGAGCACACGCTCATTTTCTGCTTGTTTCGCAGGCGCACGTGAACACATACGCCTCATATCAAGTGCAAGCCAGCGGGAAACAAAACAGCTGATACTGACGAACTGGTGCGACTGTGCTGGACGCCGGAGACGCCCCCTACGTCTGACCACGTGACCATCGTCTTCACCCGAGGCTGTGAAAAGAACGACGCAGCGGCTTCGAGAGACACTTGGCAGCGGACGCAGCGGACCGAGCACACGCTCATTTTCTGCTTGTTTCGCAGGCGCACGTGAACACATACGCCTCATATCAAGTGCAAGCCAGCGGGAAACAAAACAGCTGATACTGACGAACTGGTGCGACTGTGCTGGACGCCGGAGACGCCCCCTACGTCTGACCACGTGACCATCGTCTTCACCCGAGGCTGTGAAAAGGACGACGCAGCGGCTTCGAGAGACACTTGGCAGCGAACGCAGCGGACCGAGCACACGCTCATTTTCTGCTTGTTTCGCAGGTTGGAATTCTCGCAACTTTGTTGCATTACTATTTCTAAGTCTTTCCCGTTGCTTCTGCTGCCAGTTGCTATTGCCAGTTGCTATTACCTACGACCAGTGTAAACGTGTTTGTTGTTCATCATGGGAACTGAGATAGCTGATTTCAAGCGTGAAATGCGCAAAGAAATAAGGGAACTGAAGGCTAGTCTAGAGCACATGAACAAAGATGTCGAGGACTTTCGTAGAGACTGTGCTGATCTGAAAAAAGAGAATGCCGCTCAGAAAGTGACAAATGAGGAGCTGATCAAAGAACTTGAACAACTAAAAAAGATGGCAAATGAAAACTCGGTGCGGATCACCGCACAGGAACAGTACTCGAGGAAAAAAAACCTTGAGATTATAGGCATTCCTGAGAACAAAAACGAAAATTTGATTGATGTTCTTGGCAGGCTTGGTGACGCACTTGGCGAATCTATAACGCAAGAAGATGTTGAAATCTGCCACCGGGTACCTGTGCGAAGCACTGCCGCTGACCAGAAAGACGGCGACGACGATACTGTCGAAGAAAGGGCGCAGCAAAACACGAATAGAAACAACAACATTGTAGTAGCATTCAACAACCGCGCTAAGCGCGATGCCATTCTTCAGAAAGCATGGAGAATTCGGTTCGGTGCAGATGAACTAGGTTTCTCAGAGAAACAGTCTGTCTTTGTTAATGAGCATCTGTGCCCAAAAATGAAAAAGTTGCTTGGGATGACAATTGGCAGGAAAGGGGAGGTGGGCTGGCGTTACGCATGGGTAAAGAACGGCAGGGTTTACGCACGGAAAACGGAAACGTCCCGAGTTATCCGAATTGATTGTGAGTCCGACCTGGATAAGATACGCAGCGCAACCGCCTCTCCCAATGCAACCGCCTCTCCCTGAGTGCCTACGGCCTGCTCTTTTTGTACTTGTCTGATTATTTTTGATGGCTGCTACTAACGATGTTACCTGTCCTTCTGGCAACAGTTATATCAGTGTTCTGCATTGCAACGCCCAAAGTGCGCGAAAGAAAAACGACGAACTGGTTATTTTTCTTGCCGAATTCCGTTTCAAGTTTCAAGTTAATATGGTTACCGAAACGTGGTATTCTTCTACAGCTGATGTTTTGAATCTCCCGGGATACGATAGTTTTTTTCTGAATAGGTCCCACCGACGTGGTGGCGGTGTACTACAGCTGGTATCAAAACAGTTCGTATGTGTTGTACAGCCAGACTTTTCTGAAATTAATGCTGATTACGAGGTTATAACAACTCAAAGTGAAAATAAGTTGTTTGCTGTCATTTACCGACCACCTAATGGGAACATAAACCGCTTTTTTAAGTTTTTAGAAACGCTCTTGAATTTCACAATTACAAATAGGCTGCAAATCATTATAGGTGGTGACAGTAACATTAATCTGTTGGGTAACACTGCTGCCTCGCGTGAATTTTCAAATTTTGCTTACTTCTTTATCTTGTGGCAATGTCATAACAGAGCCAACACGAATCACCGATCATTCAGAGAGCCTTTTAGATGTATTTGTGACTAATAATATGAGTGACTGTGTTAAGTCGGGCCGAATAATTACGGGACTAAGTGATCACTTTCCTAAATACATGATCTACAAATGTAATACATTTCTTAAGAGAAAGATTAGCCACTCCGATTCGTACACTGTCAGAGATATAAGTTTCAGGACCCTAGAGGTGTTTAGGAATGAAATAAGCAGTATAAAATGGAGTCCGGTTTTTGCGTGCCAAAATGCTCAGCAAGCATATGAAATATTTCTCTCATTATTTAAGTCATGCTATCACACATGTTTTAGGCTGAAAACTGTAAACAAATCTAAAAAGTTACGCAAGCCTTGGATGACAGATGAGTGCTTTAAAATGATTAAGAGAAAGGAACAACTATACGCAAAGTTCGTGAAGGCAAGGAGCTTAGATCACCTCTCAGCTTTCAAAAAATACAGAAATTCTGTCACAACTACTTTGCGTAAAACGAAAAATGAGTATTTTGAAAACTTATTTAACAATTCAACTAGTCAGACTGATGCTCTATGGCGCGAACTTAACAAAATATTGAATACTGGCACACGCAACAATCAAGTACTTCAACTAACAGTAAATGCTAAAACACTAGAAGGGAAGGACCTAGCGGACGAGTTTAACAAATACTTTACAAATCTTTCCTCGGGAACACTTATACAAGACAGCGCTGAAATTAAAAAATATTTAGGTGCACCCAATCCTAAATCTGCCTTTTTTGAACCGACTACTGATGAAGAAATTTACTCTACCTTTATGTCCTTAAAGAATAGTAAAGCCCGGGACATTGATGATCTTGAAATTAAACCTGTTAAATACGTCTTAGACCTGCTTACTCCAGCTTTTTGTCACATTTACAATACGTGTTTACATACTGGTACCTTTCCAGATATTATGCAGTGTGCAAGAGTAGGAGTGATATATAAATCAGGCGATCAAAATAAATTTTCAAATTATCGACCGATCTCAGTGTTACCCGTTTTTTCCAAAGGTCTAGAAAAAATAATATGCAAGCGAGTCACCAGTTTCTGTGATAAGCACAAGCTTTTATCTCCACAGCAATTCGGGTTCCGTCGAGGTATGTCCACTGAATTAGCTTTGTTGACGCAGAAGGAATTAATACTTAGATGGTTTGAAAATAACAAAATGACCCTAGGTATTCTGATCGATTTCTCGAAAGCATTTGACAGAATTGACCACAAAATTTTATCTACAAAGTTAGAGCATTATGGATTTCGAGGAGTTTCTGGTAACCTTCTCAAGTCATATTTAAACCACCGTAAACAATGCGTCGTGATTAACAAAGCTCACTCTTTCCTATTAAATTTCACTTCAGGTGTGCCGCAAGGCTGTATACTCGGACCGGTTTTATTTAATATTTACATAAATGATATAGTAAACACCAGCACACTTGCATCTTACATCATTTATGCAGACGACACAAGCATTTTTTTCCAGTCAGCCAGTATTGAAGAACTCACTGATTTCGCAAATGTTACACTTGAAAAATTCTCTCAATGGACTCAAATAAATAGTTCACAAATTAACGTTGCTAAAACAAGAGCCATATTATTTACGCCTGTACAAAAGGTTATCAGTCGGGATATCGACATAAAACTCGGTTCCGAACAAATAAAAGTCGTTAAAGAAATAAAAACATTGGGTGTGACGTTCAATCAACATCTAAACTGGAATGCCCACGTGGAACGCGTGGCGGGAAACCTGGCAAGAGCTTGTGGCGTACTGTGTAAGTTTAGAACGATGCTTCCGACTAAAATTAAGTTAATCCTTTATAATTCAATTTTCGCTCCCCATATTAACTACTGCAGTCTTGTATGGACGGACACAACTCAATCCAACCTTACCAAATTGATGCTATTACAAAAGAAAGCAATTCGTCATGTAGCAAATGCCTCATATGACGCCCATACAAGACAACATTTTGCTTCGTTTAATGTACTCCCCATACACCACATACATAAACTTAACCTCATTATGAAGTACAAACACAGTGTTCAAACTAACAACGAAACTTTCCTCAACTTATGTAATTTACATCGACCTTTAGAAGTGCCCTACATATTCAGAAACAGAGAACACTGGTCTATACCTTCTTCCCGCACTAATCAGGGTCGGCACATGCTGCAGTACCACATGCCTACATATTTGAATTTCCTACAAAATAAAAATATAGATATACATAACCTTAGCAAATACAAGTGGCAGAAATACCTTATTCTTGAAGACATATGAGTTTAATTATGTTTCTCCGACACAAACTACTTTTGTATTGCGGATGTATTGTATCTTTTTATCATCGTCTATTTTCCTGCTTCTATTATGTGAACTTGTGTACACCCGATTATATTTGACCCTTTGAAGCTGTTGACGCGATTTTTTTTTTCCTGCTAGATATGTTTCTTTCATTTTCAGTGCGTTGAATTGTAATCTTCATATGTATAAATAGTCTGCGACGAGTTAACACAGATACATGTTCATTTCTCACATCAAAACTATTTCAGATATAGCACCTGTCTTACTGCACATTCCATTGCATACTTTTTTTTTCGCTGGTTCTAAGTCCTGCATATATATATATATATATATATATATATATATATATATATATATATATATATATATATATATATATATATATATATATATAATATATATGTGTGTGTGTGTGTATATATATATGTAATAACGTGACAGTCTGTTGGCCTTGTCAATTAGGGGTGGGAGCCTCGTCAAGCTACTGAGTTTGTGGCTTTTTGCTCCTACCCTAGCATTTTTTTTCTGTTCTTCAGGACAAAAATTGCTGAATAAAGTGGATTGATAAAGTTGATTGATGTAGGAAGGCCAGCTCCCATCGGCTGTCACACTGTTAGCGGCACCGGCACCGGCAGAGCACGGTTCTAAGAAGTGTTTTCTGCTTTTACAGATATGAAGCTGTGACCCGATCTGACATTTCACTATCGAACATCGACGTTTTTGTGCGCTGCTTGCTGCGGAAGATAGCATCGCTACCTCGTCACTAACGGCAGCGGACACGCCCCATCGGACAGTGTTATAAAGGAAGGCCAGCTTCCATCGGCTGTCACACTGTCAGCGGCACCGACACCGGCAGAGCACCGTTCTAAGAAATGTTTTCTGCAATTGCAGATATGAAGCTGTGACCCGATCTGGCATTTCACTATCGAACATCGAAGTTTTTGAGCGCTGCTTGCTGCGGAAGATTAGCATTGCTACATCGTCACGAACGGCAGCGGGCACGCCCCATCGGACAGTGCTATACAGGAAGGCCAGCTCCCATAGGCTGTCACACTGTCAGCGGCACCGGCACCGGCAGAGCGCCGTTCGAAGAAGGGTTTTCTGCTAATGCAGATATGAAGCTGTGACCCGATCTGGAATTTAACTACCGAACATCGACGTTTTTGTGCGCAGCTTGCTGCGGAAGGTAGCATCGCTACCTCGTCACGAACGGCAGCGCACACGCCCAATCGGACAGTGTTATAAAGGAAGGCCAGCTTCTATCATGGTAAAAGAATGCAGCGCGAAAAAAAAACAAGGACGAACAGAAGTGGACAGGACAGGGCGCTGACCAACAAGCCCATACAGCCGCTTTAGTCCATCAGCTTCTATCGGCTGTCACACTGTCAGCGGCACCGGCACCGGCAGGACACCGTTCTAAGAAGTGTTTTCTTCTTTTGCAGATATGAAGCTGTGACCCGATCTAGCATTTCACTATCGAACTTCGACCTTTTTGTGCGCTGCTCGCTGTGGAAGATAGCATCGCTACCTCCTCACGAACGGCAGCGGACACGCCCCATCGGACAGTGCTATGTAGGAAGGCCAGCTCCCATCGGCTGTCACACTGTCAGCGGCACCGGCAGAGCACGGTTCTACGAAGTGTTTTCTGCTTTTACAGATATGAAGCTGCGACCCGATCTAGCATTTCACTATCAAACATCGACGTTTTTGTGCGCTGCTTGCTGCGGAAGACAGCATCGCTACCTCGTCACTAACGGCAGCAGACACGCCCCATCGAACACTGCTATAAATGAAGGACAGCTTCCATCGGCTGTCACACTTTCAGCGGCACCGGCACCGGCAGAGCACCGTTCTAAAAAGTGTTTTCTTCTTTTGCAGATATGAAGCTGTGTCCCGATCTGGCATTTCACTGTCAAACATCGAAGTTTTTGTGCGCTGCTTGCTGCGGAAGGCAGCATCGCTACCTCGTCACTAACGGCAGCAGACACGCCCCATCGAACACTGCTATAAATGAAGGACAGCTTCCATCGGCTGTCACACTGTCAGCGGCACCGGCAGAGCACCATTCTAAGAAGTGTTTTCTGCTTTTGCACGTATGAAGCTGTGACCCGATCTGGTATTTCACTATCGAACATGACGTTTTTGTGCGCTGCTTGCTGCGGAAGGTAGCATGGCTACCTCGTCACTAACGGCAGCGGACACGCCCCAACGAACAGTGCCATAAAGGAAGGCCAGCTTCCATCGGCTGTCACACTGTCAGCGGCACCGGCACCGTTCTAAGAAGTGTTTTCTTCTTTTGCAGATATGAAGCTTCGACCCGATCTAGCATTTCACTATCGAACATCGACCTTTTTGTGCGCTGCTTGCTGTGGAAGATAGCATCGCTACCTCGTCACGAACGGCAGCGGACACGCCCCATCGGACAGTGCTATATAGGAAGGCCAGCTCCCATCGGCTGTCACACTGTCAGCGGCACCGGCACCGGTAGAGCACCGTTCTAAGAAGTGTTTTCTGCTAATGCAGATATGAAGCTGTGTCCCGATCTGGCATTTCACTATCAAACATCGACGTTTTTGTGCGCTGCTTGCTGCGGAAGACAGCATCGCTACCTCGTCACTAACGGCAGCAGACACGTCCCATCGAACACTGCTATAAATGAAGGACAGCTTCCATCGGCTGTAACACTGTCAGCGGCACCGGCAGAGCACCGTTCTAAGAAGTGTTTTCTGTTTTTGCAGATATGAAGCTGTGACCCGATCTGGTATTTCACTATCGAACATGAAGTTTTTGTGCGCTGCTTGCTGCGGAAGGTAGCATCGCTACCTCGTCACTAACGGCAACGGACACGCCCCATCGAACAGTGCCATAAATGAAGGCCAGCTTCCAGCGGCTGTCACACTGTCAGCGGCACCGACACCGGCAGAGCACCGTTCTAAGAAATGTTTTCTGCTATTGCAGATATGAAGCTGTGACCCGATCTGGCATTTCACTATCGAACATCGACGTTTTTGTGCGCTGCTTGCTGCGGAAGATTAGCATTGCTACATCGTCACGAACGGCCGCAGGCACGCCCCATCGAACAGTGCTATAAATGAAAGTCAGCTTCCATCGACTGCCACACTGTCAGCGGCACCGGCACCGGCAGAGCACCGTTCTAAGAAGGGTTTTCTGCTATTGCAGATATGAAGCTGTGACCCGATCTGGTATGTCACTACCGAACATCGACGCTTTTGTGCGCTGCTTGCTGCGGAAGGTAGCATCGCTACCTCGTCACGAACGGCAGCGGACACGCCCCATCGGACAGTGCTATGTAGGAAGGCCAGCTCCCATCGGCTCTCACACTGTCAGCGGCACCGGCACCGGCAGGACACCGTTCTAAGAAGTGTTTTCTCCTTTTGCAGATATGAAGCTGTGACCCGATCTAGCATTTCACTATCGAACATCGACCTTTTTGTGCGCTGCTCGCTCTGGAAGATAGCATCGCTACCTCGTCACGAACGGCAGCGGACACGCCCCATCGGACAGTGGCAGCGGACGCAGCGGACCGAGCACACGCTCATTTTCTGCTTGTTTCGCAGGCGCACGTGAACACTTACGCCTCATATCAAGTGCAAGCCAGCGGGAAACAAAACAGCTGATACTGACGAACTGGTGCGACTGTGCTGGACGCCGGAGACGCCCCCTACGTCTGACCACGTGACCATCGTCTTCACCCGAGGCTGTGAAAAGGACGACGCAGCGGCTTCGAGAGACACTTGGCAGCGGACGCAGCGGACCGAGCACACGCTCATTTTCTGCTTGTTTCGCAGGTTGGAATTCTCGCAACTTTGTTGCATTACTATTTCTAAGTCTTTCCCGTTGCTTCTGCTGCCAGTTGCTATTGCCAGTTGCCGGCGCGTTCTTCCTTCTTCTTCTGAAACTCTACCTATCCTTCTCTCTATCTGCACGCCGGCAGTGGTTGTGGTGTTTTAACACCAGTCACAGGCCCGTGCATTTTCCTTTCCTCTTCCCCTTTCATCCACTTACTACTACTACAGTTGCTATTACCTACGACCAGTGTAAACGTGCTTGTTGTTCATCATGGGAACTGAGATAGCGGATTTCAAGCGTGAAATCCGCAAAGAAATAAGGGAACTGAAGGCTAGTCTAGAGCACATGAACAAAGATGTCGAGGACTTTCGTAGAGACTGTGCTGATCTGAAAAAAGAGAATGCCGCTCTGAAAGTGACAAATGAGGAGCTGATCAAAGAACTTGAACAACTAAAAAAGATGGCAAATGAAAACTCGGTGCGGATCACTGCACAGGATCAGTACTCGAGGAAAAAAAACCTTGAGATTAAAGGCATTCCTGAGAACAAAAACGAAAATTTGATTGATGTTCTTGGCAGGCTTGGTGACGCACTTGGCGAATCTATAACGCAAGAAGATGTTGAAATCTGCCACCGGGTACCTGTGCGAAGCACTGCCGCTGACCAGAAAGACGGCGACGACGATACTGTCGAAGAAAGGGCGCAGCAAAACACGAATAGAAACAACAACATTGTAGTAGCATTCAACAACCGCGCTAAGCGCGATGCCATTCTTCAGAAAGCACGGAGAATTCGGTTCGGTGCAGATGAACTAGGTTTCTCAGAGAAACAGTCTGTCTTTGTTAATGAGCATCTGTGCCCAAAAATGAAAAAGTTGCTTGGGATGACAATTGGCAGGAAAGGGGAGGTGGGCTGGCGTTACGCATGGGTAAAGAACGGCAGGGCTTACGCACGGAAAACGGAAACGTCCCGAGTTATCCGAATTGATTGTGAGTCCGACCTGGATAAGATACGCAGCGCAACCGCCTCTCCCAATGCAACCGCCTCTCCCTGAGTGCCTACGGCCTGCTCTTTTTGTACTTGTCTGATTATTTTTGATGGCTGCTGCTAACGATGTTACCTGTCCTTCTGGCAACAGTTATATCAGTGTTCTGCATTGCAACGCCCAAAGTGCGCGAAAGAAAAACGACGAACTGGTTATTTTTCTTGCCGAATTCCGTTTCAAGTTTCAAGTTATTATGGTTACCGAAACGTGGTATTCTTCTACAGCTGATGTTTTGAATCTGCCGGGATACGATAGTTTTTTTCTGAATAGGTCCCACCGACGTGGTGGCGGTGTACTACAGCTGGTATCAAAACAGTTCGCATGTGTTGTACAGCCAAACGTTTCTGAAATTAATGCTGATTACGAGGTTATAACAACTCAAAGTGAAAATAAGTTGTTTGCTGTCATTTACCGACCACCTAATGGGAACATAAACCGCTTTTTTAAGTTTTTAGAAACGCTCTTGAATTTCACAATTACAAATAAGCTGCAAATCATTATAGGTGGTGACTGTAACATTAATCTGTTGGGTAACACTGCTGCCTCGCGTAAATTTTCAAATTTTGCTTACTTCTTTATCTTGTGGCAATGTCATAACAGAGCCAACACGAATCACCGATCATTCAGAGAGCATTTTAGATGTATTTGTGACGAATAATATGAGTGACTGTGTTAAGTCGGGTCGAATAATTACGGGACTAAGTGATTACTTTCCTATATACATGATCTACAAATGTAATACATTTCTTAAGAGAAAGATTAGCCACTCTGATTCGTACACTGTCAGAGATATAAGTTTCAGGACCCTAGAGGTGTTTAGGAATGAAATAAGCAGTATAAAATGGAGTCCGGTTTTTGCGTGCCAAAATGCTCAGCAAGCATATGAAATATTTCTCTCATTATTTAAGTCATGCTATCACACATGTTTTAGGCTGAAAACTGTAAACAAATCTAAAAAGTTACGCAAGCCTTGGATGACAGATGAGTGCTTTAAAATGATTAAGAGAAAGGAACAACTATACGCAAAGTTCGTGAAGACAAGGAGCTTAGATGACCTCTCAGCTTTCAAAAAATACAGAAATTCTGTCACAACCACTTTGCGTAAAACGAAAAATGCGTATTTTGAAAACTTATTTAACAATTCAACTAGTCAGACTGATGTTCTATGGCGCGAACTTAACAAAATATTGAATACTGGCACACGCAACAATCAAGTACTTCAACTAACAGTAAATGCTAAAACACTAGAGGGAAGGACCTAGCGGACGAGTTTAACAAATACTTTACAAATCTTTCCTCGGGAACACTTATACAAGACAGCGCTGAAATTAAAAAATATTTAGGTGCACCCAATACTAAATCTGCCTTTTTTGAACCGACTACTGATGAAGAAATTTACTCTACCTTTATGTCCTTAAAGAATAGTAAAGCCCGGGACATTGATGATCTTGAAATTAAACCTGTTAAATACGTCTTAGACCTGCTTACTCCAGCTCTTTGTCACATTTACAATACGTGTTTACATACTGGTACCTTTCCAGATATTATGCAGTGTGCAAGAGTAGGAGTGATATATAAATCAGGCGATCAAAATAACTTTTCAAATTATCGACCGATCTCAGTGTTACCCGTTTTTTCCAAAGGTTTAGAAAAAATAATATGCAAGCCAGTCACCAGTTTCTGTGATAAGCACAAGCTTTTATCTCCACAGCAATTCGGGTTCCGTCGAGGTATGTCCACTGAATTAGCTTTGTTGACGCAGAAGGAATTAATACTTAGAGGGTTTGAAAATAACAAAATGACCCTAGGTATTCTGATCGATTTCTCGAAAGCATTTTGACAGAATTGACCACAAAATTTTATCTACAAAGTTAGAGCATTATGGATTTCGACGAGTTTCTGGTAACCTTCTCAAGTCATATTTAAACCACCGTAAACAATGCGTCGTGATTAACAAAGCTCACTCTTCCCTATTAAATGTCACTTCAGGTGTGCCGCAAGGCAGTATACTCGGACCGGTTTTATTTAATATTTACATAAATGATATAGTAAACACCAGCACACTTGCATCTTACATCATTTATGCAGACGACACAAGCATTTTTTTCCAGTCAGCCAGTATTGAAGAACTCACTGATTTCGCAAATGTTACACTTGAAAAATTCTCTCAATGGACTCAAATAAATAGTTCACAAATTAACGTTGCTAAAACAAGAGCCATATTATTTACGCCTGTACAAAAGGTTATCAGTCGGGATATCGACATAAAACTCGGTTCCGAACAAATAAAAGTCGTTAAAGAAATAAAAACATTGGGTGTGACGTTCAATCAACATCTAAACTGGAATGCCCACGTGGAACGCGTGGCGGGAAACCTGGCAAGAGCTTGTGGCGTACTGTGTAAGTTTAGAACGATGCTTCCGACTAAAATTAAGTTAATCCTTTATAATTCAATTTTCGCTCCCCATATTAACTACTGCAGTCTTGTATGGACGGACACAACTCAATCCAACCTTACCAAATTGATGCTATTACAAAAGAAAGCAATTCGTCATGTAGCAAATGCCTCATATGACGCCCATACAAGACAACTTTTTGCTTCGTTTAATGTACTCCCCATACACCACATACATAAACTTAACCTCATTATGAAGTACAAACACAGTGTTCAAACTAACAACGAAACTTTCCTCAACTTATGTAATTTACATCGACCTTTAGAAGTGCCCTACATATTCAGAAACAGAGAACACTGGTCTATACCTTCTTCCCGCACTAATCAGGGTCGGCACATGCTGCAGTACCACATGCCTACATATTTGAATTTCCTACAAAATAAAAATATAGATATACATAACCTTAGCAAATACAAGTGGCAGAAATACCTTATTCTTGAAGACATATGAGTTTAATTATGTTTCTCCGACACAAACTACTTTTGTATTGCGGATGTATTGTATCTTTTTATCATCGTCTATTTTCCTGCTTCTATTATGTGAACTTGTGTACACCCGATTATATTTGACCCTTTGGAGCTGTTGACGCGATTTTTTTTTCCTGCTAGATATGTTTCTTTCATTTTCTCTGCGTTGAATTGTAATCCTCATATGTATAAAGAGTCTGCGACGAGTTAACACAGATACATGTTCATTTCTCACATCAAAACTATTTCAGATATAGCGCCTGTCTTACTGCACATTCCATTGCATACTTTTTTTTTCGCTGGTTTTAAGTCCTGCATGTGTGTATATATATATATATATATATATATGTGTGTGTGTGTGTATATATATGTAATAACGTGACAGTCTGTTGGCCTTGTCAATTAGGTGTGGGAGCCTCGTCAAGCTACTGAGTTTGTGGCTTTTTGCTCCTACCCTAGCATTTTTTTTCTGTTCTTCAGGACAAAAAATGCTGAATAAAGTTGATTGATAAAGTTGATTGATGTAGGAAGGCCAGCTCCCATCGGCTGTCACACTGTCAGCGGCACCGGCACCGGCAGAGCACGGTTCTAAGAAGTGTTTTCTGCTTTTACAGATATGAAGCTGTGACCCGATCTGGCATTTCACTATCGAACATCGACGTTTTTGTGCGCTGCTTGCTGCGGAAGATAGCATCGCTACCTCGTCACTAACGGCAGCGGACACGCCCCATCGGACAGTGTTATAAAGGAAGGCCAGCTTCCATCGGCTGTCACACTGTTAGCGGCACCGGCACCGGCAGAGCGCCGTTCGAAGAAGGGTTTTCTGCTATTGCAGATATGAAGCTGTGACCCGATCTGGAATTTAACTACCGAACATCGACGTTTTTGTGCGCTGCTTGCTGCGGAAGGTAGCATCGCTACCTCGTCACGAACGGCAGCGCACACGCCCCATCGGACAGTGTTATAAAGGAAGGCCAGCTTCCATCGGCTGTCACACTGTCAGCGGCCCCGACACCGGCAGAGCACCGTTCTAAGAAATGTTTTCTGCAATTGCAGATATGAAGCTGTGACCCGATCTGGCATTTCACTATCGAACATCGAAGTTTTTGAGCGCTGCTTGCTGTGGAAGATAGCATCGCTACCTCGTCACGAACGGCAGCGGACAGGCCCCATCGGACAGTGCTATGTAGGAAGGCCAGCTCCCATCGGCTGTCACACTGTCAGCGGCACCGGCACCGGCAGAGCACCGTTCGAAGAAGTGTTTTCTGCTATTGCAGATATGAAGCTCTGACCCGATCTGGCATTTCACTACCGAACATCGAAGTTTTTGTGCGCTGCTTGCTGCGGAAGATAGCATCGCTACCTCGTCACTAACGGCAGCGGACACGCCCCATCGGACAGTGTTATAAAGGAAGGCCAGCTTCCATCGGCTGTCACACTGTCAGCGGCACCGGCACCGGCAGGGCACCGTTCTAAGAAGTGTTTTCTTCTTTTGCAGATATGAAGCTGTGACCCGATCTGGTATTTCACTATCGAACATCGACGTTTTTGTGCGCTGCTTGCTGCGGAAGGTAGCATCGCTACCTCGTCACGAACGGCAGCGGACACGCCCCATCGGACAGTGCTATGTAGAATGGCCAGCTCCCATCGGCTGTCACACTGTCAGCGGCACCGGCACAGGCAGAGCGCCGTTCTAAGTAGTGTTTTCTGCTTTTACAGATATGAAGCTGTGACCCGATCTAGCATTTCACTATCGAACATCGACGTTTTTGTGCGCTGCATGCTGTGGAAGATAGCATCGCTACCTCGTCACGAATGGCAGTGCACACGCGCCATCGAACAGTGCTATAAATGAAGGCCAGCTTCCGTCGGCTGTCACACTGTCAGCGGCACCGGCACCGGCAGAGCACCGTTCTAAGAAGTGTTTTCTGCATTTGCAGATATGAAGCAGTGACCCGAGCTGATATGTTTCACTATCGAACATCGAGGCTTTTGTGCGCTGCTTGCTGCGGCAGATAGCATCGATACCTCGTCACTAACGGCAGCGGACACGCCCCTTCGGACAGTGCTATAAATGAAAGCCAGCTTCCATCGGCTGTCACACTGTCAGCGGCACCGGCAGAGCACCGTTCTAAGAAGTGTTTTCTGCTATTGCAGATATGAAGCTGTGACCAGATCTGGCATTTCCTTACCGAACATCGACGTTTTTGTGCGCTGCTTGCTGCGGAAGATTAGCATTGCTACATCGTCACGAACGGCAGTGGACACGCCCCATCGGACAGTGCTATGTAGGAAGGCCAGCTCCCATCGGCTGTCACACTGTCAGCGGCACCGGCACCGGCCGAGCACCGTTCGAAGAAGTGTTTTCTGCTATTGCAGATATGAAGCTGTGACCCGATCTGGCATTTCACTATCGAACATCGACGTTTTTGTGCGCTGCTTGCTGCGGAAGATAGCATCGCTACCTCGTCACTAACGGCAGCGGACACGCCCCATCGGACAGTGTTATAAAGGAAGGCCAGCTTCCATCGGCTGTCACACTGTCAGCGGCACCGGCACCGGCAGGGCACCGTTCTAAGAAGTGTTTTCTTCTTTTGCAGATATGAAGCTGTGACCCGATCTGGTATTTCACTATCAAACATCGACGTTTTTGTGCGCTGCTTGCTGCGGAAGACAGCATCGCTACCTCGTCACTAACGGCAGCAGACACGCCCCATCGAACAGTGCCATAAATGAAGGCCAGCTTCCAGCGGCTGTCACACTGTTAGCGGCACCGACACCGGCAGAGCACCGTTCTAAGAAATGTTTTCTGCTATTGCAGATATGAATCTGGGACCCGATCTGGCATTTCACTATCGAACATCGACGTTTTTGTGCGCTGCTTGCTGCGGAAGATAGCATCGCTACCTCGTCACGAACGGCAGCAGACACGCCCCATCGAACAGTGCTATAATTGAAGGTCAGCTTCCATGGAGTGCCACACTGTCAGCGGCACCGGCACCGGCAGAGCACCGTTCTAAGAAGTGTTTTCTGCTATTGCAGATATGAAGCTGTGACCCGATCTGGCGTTTCACAATCGAACATCGACGTATTTGTGCGCTGCTTGCTGCGGAAGATATCATTGCTACCTCGTCACGAACGGCAGCGGACACGCCCCATCGAACGGTGCTATAAATGAATGTCAGCTTCCATCGGCTGTCACACTGTCAGCGGCACCGGCACCGGCAGAGCACCGTTCTGACAAGTGTCTTCTGCTATTGCAGATATGAAGCTATGACCCGATCTGGCATTTCACTATCGAACATCGACGTTTTTGTGCGCTGCTTGCTGCGGAAGAAAGCATCGCTACCTCGTCACGAACGGCAGCGGACAAGCCCCATCAAACAGTGATATATATGAATGTCAGCTTCCATCGGCTGTCACACTGTCAGCGGCACTGGCACCGGCAGAGCACCGTTCTGACAAGTGTCTTCTGCTATTGCAGATATGAAGCTGTGACCCGATCTGGCATTTCACTATCGAACATTGACGCTTTTGTGCGCTGCTTGCTGCGGAAGATACAATTGCTACATCGTCACGAACGGCAGCGGACACGCCCCATCGAACAGTGCTATAAATGAAGGCCACCTTCCATCGGCTGTCACACTGTCAGCGGCACCGGCACCGGCAGAGCACCGTTCTAACAAGAGTTTTCTGAATTCCAGATATGAAGCTGTGACCCGATATGGCATTTCACTATCGATCATAGACGTTTTGTGCGCTGCTTGCTGCGGAAGATAGCATCGCTACCTCGTCACGAACGGCAGCGGACACGCCCCATCGGACAGTGCTATATAGGAAGGCCAGCTCCCATCGGCTGTCACACTGTCAGCGGCACCGGCACCGGCAGAGCACCGTTCTAAGAAGTGTTTTCTGCTATTGCAGATATGAAGCTGTGACCCGATCTGGCGTTTCACAATCGAACATCGACGTTTTTGTGCGCTGCTTGCTGCGGAAGATATCATTGCTACCTCGTCACGAACGGCAGCGGACACGCCCCATCGAACGGTGCTATAAATGAATGTCAGCTTCCATCGGCTGTCACACTGTCAGCGGCAGCGGCACTGGCAGAGCACCATTCTGACAAGTGTCTTCTGCTATTGCAGATATGAAGCTATGACCCGATCTGGCATTTCACTACCGAACATCGACGTTTTTGTGCGCTGCTTGCAGCGGAACGTAGCATCGCTACCTCGTCACGAACGGCAGCGGACACGCCCCATCGGACAGTGCTATGTAGGAAGGCCAGCTCCCATCGGCTGTCACACTGTCAGCGGCACCGGCACCGGCAGAGCACCGTTCTAAGAAGTGTTTTCTTCTTTTGCAGATATGAAGCTGTGACCCGATCTAGCATTTCACTATCGAACATCGACCTTTTTGTGCGCTGCTTGCTGTGGAAGATAGCATCGCTACCTCGTCACGAACGGCAGCGGACACGCCCCATCGCACAGTGCTATGTAGGAAGGCCAGCTCCCATCGGCTGTCACACTGTCAGCGGCACCGGCACCGGCAGAGCAGCGTTCGAAGAAGTGTTTTCTGCTATTGCAGATATGAAGCTGTGACCCGATCTGGCATTTCACTATCGAACATCGACGTTTTTGTGCGCTGCTTGCTGCGGAAGATAGCATCGCTACCTCGTCACTAACGGCAGCGGACACGCCCCATCGGACAGTGTTATAAAGGAAGGCCAGCTTCCATCGGCTGTCACACTGTCAGCGGCACCGGCACCGGCAGGGCACCGTTCTAAGAAGTGTTTTCTTCTTTTGCAGATATGAAGCTGTGACCCGATCTGGTATTTCACTATCAAACATCGATGTTTTTGTGCGCTGCTTGCTGCGGAAGACAGCATCGCTACCTCGTCACTAACGGCAGCAGACACGCCCCATCGAACACTGCTATAAATGAAGGACAGCTTCCATCGGCTGTCACACTGTCAGCGGCACCGGCAGAGCACCGTTCTAAGAATTGTTTTCTGCTTTTGCAAATATGAAGCTGTGACCCGATCTGGTATTTCACTATCGAACATGACGTTTTTGTGCGCTGCTTGCTGCGGAAGGTAGCATCGCTACCTCGTCACTAACGGCAGCGGACACGCCCCAACGAACAGTGCCATAAATGAAGGCCAGCTTCCAGCGGCTGTCACACTGTTAGCGGCACCGACACCGGCAGAGCACCATTCTAAGAAATGTTTTCTGCTATTGCAGATATGAAGCTGTGACCATATCTGGCATTTCCCTACCGAACATCGACGTTTTTGTGCGCTGCTTGTTTCGGAAGGTAGCATCGCTACTTCGTCACGAACGGCAGCGGACACGCCCTATCGGACAGTGCTATGTAGGAAGGCCAGCTCCCATCGGCTGTCACACTGTCAGCGGCACCGGCACCGGCAGAGCACCGTTCGAAGAAGTGTTTTCTGCTATTGCAGATATGAAGCTGTGGCCCGATCTGGCATTTCACTATCGAACATCGACGTTTTTGTGCGCTGCTTGCTGCGGAAGATAGCATCGCTACCTCGTCACTAGCGGCAGCGGACACGCCCCATCGGACAGTGTTATAAAGGAAGGCCAGCTTCCATCGGCTGTAACACTGTCAGCGGCACCGGCACCGGCAGGGCACCGTTCTAAGAAGTGTTTTCTTCTTTTGCAGATATGAAGCTGTGACCCGATCTAGCATTTCACTATCGAACAACAACCTTTTTGTGCGCTGCTTGCTGTGGAAGATAGCATCGCTACCTCGTCACGAACGGCAGCGGACACGCCCCATCGGACAGTGCTATGTAGGAAGGCCAGCTCCCATCGGCTGTCACACTGTCAGCGGCACCGGCACCGGCAGAGCACCGTTCGAAGAAGTGTTTTCTGCTATTGCAGATATGAAGCTGTGACCCGATCTGGCATTTCACTATCGAACATCGACGTTTTTGTGCGCTGCTTGCTGCGGAAGATAGCATCACCTACCTCGTCACGAACGGAAGCGAACACGCCCCATTGGACAGTGTTATAAAGGAAGGCCAGCTCCCATCGGCTGTCACACTTTCAGCGGAACCGGCATCGGCAGAGCACCGTTCTAAGAAGTGTTTTCTGCTAATGCAGATATGAAGCTGTGTCCCGATCTGGCATTTCACTATCAAACATCGACGTTTTTGTGCGCTGCTTGCTGCAGAAGACAGCATCGCTACCTCGTCACTAACGGCAGCAGACACGCCCCATCGAACACTGCTATAAATGAAGGACAGCTTCCATCGGCTGTCACACTGTCAGCGGCACCGGCAGAGCACCGTTCTAAGAAGTGTTTTCTGCTTTTGCAGATATGAAGCTGTTACCCGATCTGGTATTTCACTATCGAACATGAAGTTTTTGTGCGCTGCTTGCTGCGGAAGGTAGCATGGCTACCTCGTAACTAACGGCACCGGACACGCCCCAACGAACAGTGCCATAAAGGAAGGCCAGCTTCCATCGGCTGTCACACTGTCAGCGGCAGCGGCACCGTTCTAAGAAGTGTTTTCTTCTTTTGCAGATATGAAGCTTCGACCCGATCTAGCATTTCACTATCGAACATCGACCTTTTTGTGCGCTGCTTGCTGTGGAAGATAGGATCGCTACCTCGTCACGAACGGCAGCGGACACGCCCCATCGGACAGTGCTATATAGGAAGGCCAGCTCCCATCGGCTGTCACACTGTCAGCGGCACCGGCACCGGCAGAGCACCGTTCTAAGAAGTGTTTTCTGCTAATGCAGATATGAAGCTGTGTCCCGATCTGGCATTCCACTATCAAACATCGACGTTTTTGTGCGCTGCTTGCTGCGGAAGACAGCATCGCTACCTCGTCACTAACGGCAGCAGACACGTCCCATCGAACACTGCTATAAATGAAGGACAGCTTCCATCGGCTGTCACACTGTCCGCGGCACCGGCAGAGCACCGTTCTAAGAAGTGTTTTCTGCTTTTGCAGATATGAAGCTGTGACCCGGTCTGGTATTTCACTATCGAACATGACGTTTTTGTGCGCTGCTTGCTGCGGAAGGTAGCATCGCTACCTCGTCACTAACGGCAGCGGACACGCCCCAACGAACACTGCCATAAATGAAGGCCAGCTTCCAGCGGCTGTCACACTGTCAGCGGCACCGACACCGGCAGAGCACCGTCCTAAGAAATGTTTTCTGCTATTGCAGATATGAAGCTGTGACCCGATCTGGCATTTCACTATCGAACATCGACGTTTTTGAGCGCTGCTTGCTGCGGAAGATTAGCATTGCTACATCGTCACGAACGGCAGCGGGCACGCCCCATCGGACAGTGCTATACAGGAAGGCCAGCTCCCATAGGCTGTCACTTTGTCAGCGGCACCGGCACCGGCAGAGCGCCGTTCGAAGAAGGGTTTTCTGCTATTGCAGATATGAAGCTGTGACCCGATCTGGAATTTAACTACCGAACATCGACGTTTTTGTGCGCTGCTTGCTGCGGAAGGTAGCATCGCTACCTCGTCACGAACGGCAGCGCTCACGCCCAATCGGACAGTGTTATAAAGGAAGGCCAGCTTCTATCATGGTAAAAGAATGCAGCGCGAAAAAAAACAAGGACGAACAGAAGTGGACAGGACAGGGCGCTGACCAACAAGCCCATACAGCCGCTTTAGTCCATCAGCTTCTATCGGCTGTCACACTGTCAGCGGCACCGGCACCGACAGGACACCGTTCTAAGATGTGTTTTCTTCTTTTGCAGATATGAAGCTGTGACCCGATCTAGCATTTCACTATCGAACTTCGACCTTTTTGTCCGCTGCTCGCTGTGGAAGATAGCATCGCTACCTCGTCACGAACGGCAGCGGACACGCCCCATCAGACAGTGCTATGTAGGAAGGCCAGCTCCCATCGGCTGTCACACTGTCAGCGGCACCGGCAGAGCACGGTTCTAAGAAGTGTTTTCTGCTTTTACAGATATGAAGCTGTGACCCGATCTAGCATTTCACTATCGAACATCGACGTTTTTGTGCGCTGCATGCTGTGGAAGATAGCATCGCTACCTCGTCACGAACGGCAGTGGACACGGCCCATCGAACAGTGCTATAAATGTAGGCCAGCTTCCATCGGCTGTCACACTGTCAGCGGCACCGGCACCGGCAGGGCACCGTTCTAAGAAGTGTTTTCTTCTTTTGCAGATATGAAGCTGTGACCCGATCTAGCATTTCACTATCAAACTTCGACGTTTTTGTGCGCTGCTTGCTGCGGAAGACAGCATCGCTACCTCGTCACTAACGGCAGCAGACACGCCCCATCGAACACTGCTATAAATGAAGGACAGCTTCCATCGGCTGTCACACTGTCAGCGGCACCGGCAGAGCACCGTTCTAAGAAGTGTTTTCTGCTAATGCAGATATGAAGCTGTGTCCCGATCTGGCATTTCACTATCAAACATCGACGTTTTTGTGCGCTGCTTGCTGCAGAAGACAGCATCGCTAACTCGTCACTAACGGCAGCAGACACGCCCCATCGAACACTGCTATAAATGAAGGACAGCTTCCATCGGCTGTCACACTGTCAGCGGCACCGGCAGAGCACCGTTCTAAGAAGTGTTTTCTGCTTTTGCAGGTATGAAGCTGTGACCCGATCTGGTATTTCACTATCGAACATGACGTTTTTGTGCGCTGCTTGCTGCGGAAGGTAGCATGGCTACCTCGTCACTAAAGGCAGCGCACACGCCCCAACGAACAGTGCCATAAAGGAAGGCCAGCTTCCATCGGCTGTCACACTGTCAGCGGCACCGGCACCGTTCTAAGAAGTGTTTTCTTCTTTTGCAGATATGAAGCTTCAACCCGATCTAGCATTTCACTATCGAACATCGACCTTTTTGTGCGCTGCTTGCTGTGGAAGATAGCATCGCTACCTCGTCACGAACGGCAGCGGACACGCCCCATCGGACAGTGCTATATAGGAAGGCCAGCTCCCATCGGCTGTCAAACTGTCAGCGGCACCTGCACCGGTAGAGCACCGTTCTAAGAAGTGCTTTCTGCTAATGCAGATATGAAGCTGTGTCCCGATCTGGCATTTTACTATCAAACATCGACGTTTTTGTGCGCTGCTTGCTGCGGAAGACAGCATCGCTTCCTCGTCACTAACGGCAGCAGACACGTCCCATCGAACACTGCTATAAATGAAGGACAGCTTCCATCGGCTGTCACACTGTCAGCGGCACCGGCAGAGCACCGTTCTAAGAAGTGTTTTCTGTTTTTGCAGATATGAAGCTGTGACCCGATCTGGTATTTCACTATCGAACATGAAGTTTTTGTGCGCTGCTTGCTGCGGAAGGTAGCATCGCTACCTCGTCACTAACGGCAACGGACACGCCCCATCGAACAGTGCCATAAATGAAGGCCAGCTTCCAGCGGCTGTCACACTGTCAGCGGCACCGACACCGGCAGAGCACCGTTCAAAGAAATGTTTTCTGCTATTGCAGATATGAAGCTGTGACCCGATCTGGCATTTCACTAGCGAACATCGACGTATTTGAGCGCTGCTTGCTGCGGAAGGTAGCATCGCTACCTCGTCACGAACGGCACGGACACGCCCCATCGGACAGTGCTATGTAGGAAGGCCAGCTCCCATCGGCTGTCACACTGTCAGCGGCACCGGCACCGGCAGAGCGCCGTTCTAAGTAGTGTTTTCTGCTTTTACAGATATGAAGCTGTGACCCGATCTAGCATTTCACTATCGAACATCGACGTTTTTGTGCGCTGCATGCTGTGGAAGATAGCATCGCTACCTCGTCACGAACGGCAGTGGACACGCCCCTTCGAACAGTGCTATAAATGAAGGCCAGCTTCCGTCGGCTGTCACACTGTCAGCGGCACCGGCACCGGCAGAGCACCGTTCTAAGAAGTGTTTTCTGCATTTGCAGATATGAAGCAGTGACCCGAGCTGATGTTTCACTATCGAACATCGAGGCTTTTGTGCGCTGCTTGCTGCGGCAGATAGCATCGATACCTCGTCACTAACGGCAGCGGACACGCCCCTTCGGACAGTGCTACAAATGAAAGCCAGCTTCCATCGGCTGTCACACTGTCAGCGGCACCGGCAGAGCACCGTTCTAAGAAGTGTTTTCTGCTATTGCAGATATGAAGCTGTGTCCAGATCTGGCATTTCCTTACCGAACATCGACGTTTTTGTGCGCTGCTTGCTGCGGAAGATTAGCATTGCTACATCGTCACGAACGGCAGCGGACACGCCCCATCGGACAGTGCTATGTAGGAAGGCCAGCTCCCATCGGCTGTCACACTGTCAGCGGCACCGGCACCGGCAGAGCACCGTTCGAAGAAGTGTTTTCTGCTATTGCAGATATGAATCTGTGACCCGATCTGGCATTTCACTATCGAACATCGACGTTTTTGTGCGCTGCTTGCTGCGGAAGATAGCATCGCTACCTCGTCACTAACGGCAGCGGACACGCCCCATCGGACAGTGTTATAAAGGAAGGCCAGCTTCCATCGGCTGTCACACTGTCAGCGGCACCGGCACCGGCAGGGCGCCGTTCTAAGAAGTGTTTTCTTCTTTTGCAGATATGAAGCTGTGACCCGATCTGGTATTTCACTATCAAACATCGACGTTTTTGTGCGCTGCTTGCTGCGGAAGACAGCATCGCTACCTCGTCACTAACGGCAGCAGACACGCCCCATCGAACAGTGCCATAAATGAAGGCCAGGTTCCAGCGGCTGTCACACTGTTAGCGGCACCGACACCGGCAGAGCACCGTTCTAAGAAATGATTTCTGCTATTGCAGATATGAATCTGGGACCCGATCTGGCATTTCACTATCGAACATCGACGTTTTTGTGCGCTGCTTGCTGCGGAAGATAGCATCGCTACCTCGTCACGAACGGCAGCAGACACGCCCCATCGAACAGTGCTATAATTGAAGGTCAGCTTCCATCGGCTGTCACACTGTCAGCGGCACTGGCACCGGCAGAGCACCGTTCTGACAAGTGTCTTCTGCTATTGCAGATATGAAGCTGTGACCCGATCTGGCATTTCACTATCGAACATTGACGCTTTTGTGCGCTGCTTGCTGCGGAAGATACAATTGCTACATCGTCACGAACGGCAGCGGACACGCCCCATCGAACAGTGCTATAAATGAAGGCCACCTTCCATCGGCTGTCACACTGTCAGCGGCACCGGCACCGGCAGAGCACCGTTCTAACAAGAGTTTTCTGAATTGCAGATATGAAGCTGTGACCCGATATGGCATTTCACTATCGATCATAGACGTTTTGTGCGCTGCTTGCTGCGGAAGATAGCATCGCTACCTCGTCACGAACGGCAGCGGACACGCCCCATCGGACAGTGCTATATAGGAAGGCCAGCTCCCATCGGCTGTCACACTGTCAGCGGCACCGGCACCGGCAGAGCACCGTTCTAAGAAGTGTTTTCTGCTATTGCAGATATGAAGCTGTGACCCGATCTGGCGTTTCACAATCGAACATCGACGTTTTTGTGCGCTGCTTGCTGCGGAAGATATCATTGCTACCTCGTCACGAACGGCAGCGGACACGCCCCATCGAACGGTGCTATAAATGAATGTCAGCTTCCATCGGCTGTCACACTGTCAGCGGCAGCGGCACCGGCAGAGCACCATTCTGACAAGTGTCTTCTGCTATTGCAGATTTGAAGCTATGACCCGATCTGGCATTTCACTATCGAACATCGACGTTTTTGTGCGCTGCTTGCTGCGGAAGATAGCATCGCTACCTCGTCACGAACGGCAGCAGACACGCCCCATCGAACAGTGCTATAATTGAAGGTCAGCTTCCATCGACTGCCACACTGTCAGCGGCACCGGCACCGGCAGAGCACCGTTCTAAGAAGGGTTTTCTGCTATTGCAGATATGAAGCTGAGACCCGATCTGGTATTTCACTACCGAACATCGGCGTTTTTGTGCGCTGCTTGCTGCGGAAGGTAGCATCGCTACCTCGTCACGAACGGCAGCGGACACGCCCCATCGGACAGTGCTATGTAGGAAGGCCAGCTCCCATCGGCTGTCACACTGTCAGCGGCACCGGCACCGGCAGAGCACCGTTCTAAGAAGTGTTTTCTTCTTTTGCAGATATGAAGCTGTGACCCGATCTAGCATTTCACTATCGAACATCGACCTTTTTGTGCGCTGCTTGCTGTGGAAGATAGCATCGCTACCTCGTCACGAACGGCAGCGGACACGCCCCATCGCACAGTGCTATGTAGGAAGGCCAGCTCCCATCGGCTGTCACACTGTCAGCGGCACCGGCACCGGCAGAGTACCGTTCGAAGAAGTGTTTTCTGCTATTGCAGATATGAAGCTGTGACCCGATCTGGCATTTCACTATCGAACATCGACGTTTGTGTGCGCTGCTTGCTGCGGAAGATAGCATCGCTACCTCGTCACTAACGGCAGCGGACACGCCCCATCGGACAGTGTTATAAAGGAAGGCCAGCTTCCATCGGCTGTCACACTGTCAGCGGCACCGGCACCGGCAGGGCACCGTTCTAAGAAGTGTTTTCTTCTTTTGCAGATATGAAGCTGTGACCCGATCTGGTATTTCACTATCAAACATCGACGTTTTTGTGCGCTGCTTGCTGCGGAAGACAGCATCGCTACCTCGTCACTAACGGCAGCAGACACGCCCCATCGAACACTGCTATAAATGAAGGACAGCTTCCATCGGCTGTCACACTGTCAGCGGCACCGGCAGAGCACCGTTCTAAGAAGTGTTTTCTGCTTTTGCAAATATGAAGCTGTGACCCGATCTGGTATTTCACTATCGAACATGACGTTTTTGTGCGCTGCTTGCTGCGGAAGGTAGCTTCGCTACCTCGTCACTAACGGCAGCGGACACGCCCCAACGAACAGTGCCATAAATGAAGGCCAGCTTCCAGCGGCTGTCACACTGTTAGCGGCACCTACACCGGCAGAGCACCGTTCTAAGAAATGTTTTCTGCTATTGCAGATATGAAGCTGTGACCATATCTGGCATTTCCCTACCGAACATCGACGTTTTTGTGCGCTGCTTGCTGCGGAAGGTAGCATCGCTACTTCGTCACGAACGGCAGCGACACGCCCCATCGGACAGTGCTATGTAGGAAGGCCAGCTCCCATCGGCTGTCACACTGTCAGCGGCACCGGCACCGGCAGAGCACCGTTCGAAGAAGTGTTTTCTGCTATTGCAGATATGAAGCTGTGGCCCGATCTGGCATTTCACTATCGAACATCGACGTTTTTGTGCGCTGCTTGCTGCGGAAGATAGCATCGCTACCTCGTCACTAACGGCAGCGGACACGCCCCATCGGACAGTGCTATGTAGGAAGGCCAGCTTCCATCGGCTGTCACACTGTCCGCGGCACCGGCAGAGCACCGTTCTAAGAAGTGTTTTCTGCTTTTGCAAATATGAAGCTGTGACCCGGTCTGGTATTTCACTATCGAACATGACGTTTTTGTGCGCTGCTTGCTGCGGAAGGTAGCATCGCTACCTCGTCACTAACGGCAGCGGACACGCCCCAACGAACACTGCCATAAATGAAGGCCAGCTTCCAGCGGCTGTCACACTGTCAGCGGCACCGACACCGGCAGAGCACCGTTCTAAGAAATGTTTTCTGCTATTGCAGATATGAAGCTGTGACCCGATCTGGCATTTCACTATCGAACATCGACGTTTTTGAGCGCTGCTTGCTGCGGAAGATTAGCATTGCTACATCGTCACGAACGGCAGCGGGCACGCCCCATCGGACAGTGCTATACAGGAAGGCCAGCTCCCATAGGCTGTCACTTTGTCAGCGGCACCGGCACCGGCAGAGCGCCGTTCGAAGAAGGGTTTTCTGCTATTGCAGATATGAAGCTGTGACCCGATCTGGAATTTAACTACCGAACATCGACGTTTTTGTGCGCTGCTTGCTGCGGAAGGTAGCATCGCTACCTCGTCACGAACGGCAGCGCACACGCCCAATCGGACAGTGTTATAAAGGAAGGCCAGCTTCTATCATGGTAAAAGAATGCAGCGCGAAAAAAAACAAGGACGAACAGAAGTGGACAGGACAGGGCGCTGACCAACAAGCCCATACAGCCGCTTTAGTCCATCAGCTTCTATCGGTTGTCACACTGTCAGCGGCACCGGCACCGACAGGACACCGTTCTAAGATGTGTTTTCTTCTTTTGCAGATATGAAGCTGTGACCCGATCTAGCATTTCACTATCGAACTTCGACCTTTTTGTGCGCTGCTCGCTGTGGAAGATAGCATCGCTACCTCGTCACGAACGGCAGCGGACACGCCCCATCGGACAGTGCTATGTAGGAAGGCCAGCTCCCATCGGCTGTCACACTGTCAGCGGCACCGGCAGAGCCCGGTTCTAAGAAGTGTTTTCTGCTTTTACAGATATGAAGCTGTGACCCGATCTAGCATTTCACTATCGAACATCGACGTTTTTGTGCGCTGCATGCTGTGGAAGATAGCATCGCTACCTCGTCACGAACGGCAGCGGACACGCCCCATCGGACAGTGCTATATAGGAAGGCCAGCTCCCATCGGCTGTCACACTTTCAGCGGCACCGGCACCGGCAGGGCACCGTTCTAAGAAGTGTTTTCTTCTTTTGCAGATATGAAGCTGTGTCCCGATCTGGCATTTCACTATCAAACATCGACGTTTTTGTGCGCTGCTTGCTGCGGAAGACAGCATCGCTACCTCGTCACTAACGGCAGCAGACACGCCCCATCGAACACTGCTATAAATGAAGGACAGCTTCCATCGGCTGTCACACTGTCAGCGGCACCGGCAGAGCACCGTTCTAAGAAGTGTTTTCTGCTATTGCAGATATGAAGCTGTGACCCGATCTGGCGTTTCACAATCGAACATCGACGTTTTTGTGCGCTGCTTGCTGCGGAAGATATCATTGCTACCTCGTCACGAACGGCAGCGGACACGCCCCATCGGACAGTGCTATGTAGGAAGGCCAGCTCCCATCGGCTGTCACACTGTCAGCGGCACCGGCACCGGCAGAGCACCGTTCTAAGAAGTGTTTTCTTCTTTTGCAGATATGAAGCTGTGACCCGATCTAGCATTTCACTATCGAACATCGACCTTTTTGTGCGCTGCTTGCTGTGGAAGATAGCATCGCTACCTCGTCACGAACGGCAGCGGACACGCCCCATCGGACAGTGCTATGTAGGAAGGCCAGCTCCCATCGGCTGTCACACTGTCAGCGGCACCGGCACCGGCAGAGCACCGTTCTAAGAAGTGTTTTCTTCTTTTGCAGATATGAAGCTGTGACCCGATCTAGCATTTCACTATCGAACATCGACCTTTTTGTGCGCTGCTTGCTGTGGAAGATAGCATCGCTACCTCGTCACGAACGGCAGCGGACACGCCCCATCGCACAGTGCTATGTAGGAAGGCCAGCTCCCATCGGCTGTCACACTGTCAGCGGCACCGGCACCGGCAGAGTACCGTTCGAAGAAGTGTTTTCTGCTATTGCAGATATGAAGCTGTGACCCGATCTGGCATTTCACTATCGAACATCGACGTTTTTGTGCGCTGCTTGCTGCGGAAGATAGCATCGCTACCTCGTCACTAACGGCAGCGGACACGCCCCATCGGACAGTGTTATAAAGGAAGGCCAGCTTCCATCGGCTGTCACACTGTCAGCGGCACCGGCACCGGCAGGGCACCGTTCTAAGAAGTGTTTTCTTCTTTTGCAGATATGAAGCTGTGACCCGATCTGGTATTTCACTATCAAACATCGACGTTTTTGTGCGCTGCTTGCTGCGGAAGACAGCATCGCTACCTCGTCACTAACGGCAGCAGACACGCCCCATCGAACACTGCTATAAATGAAGGACAGCTTCCATCGGCTGTCACACTGTCAGCGGCACCGGCAGAGCACCGTTCTAAGAAGTGTTTTCTGCTTTTGCAAATATGAAGCTGTGACCCGATCTGGTATTTCACTATCGAACATGACGTTTTTGTGCGCTGCTTGCTGCGGAAGGTAGCATCGCTACCTCGTCACTAACGGCAGCGGACACGCCCCAACGAACAGTGCCATAAATGAAGGCAAGCTTCCAGCGGCTGTCACACTGTTAGCGGCACCGACACCGGCAGAGCACCGTTCTAAGAAATGCTTTCTGCTATTGCAGATATGAAGCTGTGACCATATCTGGCATTTCCCTACTGAACATCGACGTTTTTGTGCGCTGCTTGCTGCGGAAGGTAGCATCGCTACTTCGTCACGAACGGCAGCGGACACGCCCCATCGGACAGTGCTATGTAGGAAGGCCAGCTCCCATCGGCTGTCACACTGTCAGCGGCACCGGCACCGGCAGAGCACCGTTCGAAGAAGTGTTTTCTGCTATTGCAGATATGAAGCTGTGGCCCGATCTGGCATTTCACTATCGAACATCGACGTTTTTGTGCGCTGCTTGCTGCGGAAGATAGCATCGCTACCTCGTCACTAACGGCAGCGGACACGCCCCATCGGACAGTGTTATAAAGGAAGGCCAGCTTCCATCGGCTGTCACACTGTCCGCGGCACCGGCAGAGCACCGTTCTAAGAAGTGTTTTCTGCTTTTGCAAATATGAAGCTGTGACCCGGTCTGGTATTTCACTGTCGAACATGACGTTTTTGTGCGCTGCTTGCTGCGGAAGGTAGCATCGCTACCTCGTCACTAACGGCAGCGGACACGCCCCAACGAACACTGCCATAAATGAAGGCCAGCTTCCAGCGGCTGTCACACTGTCAGCGGCACCGACACCGGCAGAGCACCGTTCTAAGAAATGTTTTCTGCTATTGCAGATATGAAGCTGTGACCCGATCTGGCATTTCACTATCGAACATCGACGTTTTTGAGCGCTGCTTGCTGCGGAAGATTAGCATTGCTACATCGTCACGAACTGCAGCGGGCACGCCCCATCGGACAGTGCTATACAGGAAGGCCAGCTCCCATAGGCTGTCACTTTGTCAGCGGCACCGGCACCGGCAGAGCGCCGTTCGAAGAAGGTTTTTCTGCTATTGCAGATATGAAGCTGTGACCCGATCTGGAATTTAACTACCGAACATCGACGTTTTTGTGCGCTGCTTGCTGCGGAAGGTAGCATCGCTACCTCGTCACGAACGGCAGCGCACACGCCCAATCGGACAGTGTTATAAAGGAAGGCCAGCTTCTATCATGGTAAAAGAATGCAGCGCGAAAAAAAACAAGGACGAACAGAAGTGGACAGGACAGGGCGCTGACCAACAAGCCCATACAGCCGCTTTAGTCCATCAGCTTCTATCGGCTGTCACACTGTCAGCGGCACCGGCACCGACAGGACACCGTTCTAAGATGTGTTTTCTTCTTTTGCAGATATGAAGCTGTGACCCGATCTAGCATTTCACTATCGAACTTCGACCTTTTTGTGCGCTGCTCGCTGTGGAAGATAGCATCCCTATCTGGTCACGAACGGCAGCGGACACGCCCCATCGGACAGTGCTATGTAGGAAGGCCAGCTCCCATCGGCTGTCACACTGTCAGCGGCACCGGCAGAGCACGGTTCTAAGAAGTGTTTTCTGCTTTTACAGATATGAAGCTGTGACCCGATCTAGCATTTCACTATCGAACATCGACGTTTTTGTGCGCTGCATGCTGTGGAAGATAGCATCGCTACCTCGTCACGAACGGCAGCGGACACGCCCCATCGGACAGTGCTATATAGGAAGGCCAGCTCCCATCGGCTGTCACACTTTCAGCGGCACCGGCATCGGCAGGGCACCGTTCTAAGAAGTGTTTTCTTCTTTTGCAGATATGAAGCTGTGTCCCGATCTGGCATTTCACTATCAAACATCGACGTTTTTGTGCGCTGCTTGCTGCGGAAGACAGCATCGCTACCTCGTCACTAACGGCAGCAGACACGCCCCATCGAACACTGCTATAAATGAAGGACAGCTTCCATCGGCTGTCACACTGTCAGCGGCACCGGCAGAGCACCGTTCTAAGAAGTGTTTTCTGCTAATGCAGATATGAAGCTGTGTCCCGATCTGGCATTTCACTATCAAACATCGACGTTTTTGTGCGCTGCTTGCTGCAGAAGACAGCATCGCTACCTCGTCACTAACGGCAGCAGACACGCCCCATCGAACACTGCTATAACTGAAGGACAGCTTCCATCGGCTGTCACACTGTCAGCGGCACCGGCAGAGCACCGTTCTAAGAAGTGTTTTCTGCTTTTGCAGGTATGAAGCTGTGACCCGATCCGGTATTTCACTATCGAACATGACGTTTTTGAGCGCTGCTTGCTGCGGAAGATTAGCATTGCTACATCGTCACGAACTGCAGCGGGCACGCCCCATCGGACAGTGCTATACAGGAAGGCCAGCTCCCATAGGCTGTCACTTTGTCAGCGGCACCGGCACCGACAGGACACCGTTCTAAGATGTGTTTTCTTCTTTTGCAGATATGAAGCTGTGACCCGATCTAGCATTTCACTATCGAACTTCGACCTTTTTGTGCGCTGCTCGCTGTGGAAGATAGCATCGCTACCTCGTCACGAACGGCAGGGGACACGCCCCATCGGACAGTGCTATGTAGGAAGGCCAGCTCCCATCGGCTGTCACACTGTCAGCGGCACCGGCAGAGCACGGTTCTAAGAAGTGTTTTCTGCTTTTACAGATATGAAGCTGTGACCCGATCTAGCATTTCACTATCGAACATCGACGTTTTTGTGCGCTGCATGCTGTGGAAGATAGCATCGCTACCTCGTCACGAACGGCAGCGGACACGCCCCATCGGACAGTGCTATATAGGAAGGCCAGCTCCCATCGGCTGTCACACTTTCAGCGGCACCGGCACCGGCAGGGCACCGTTCTAAGAAGTGTTTTCTTCTTTTGCAGATATGAAGCTGTGTCCCGATCTGGCATTTCACTATCAAACATCGACGTTTTTGTGCGCTGCTTGCTGCGGAAGACAGCATCGCTACCTCGTCACTAACGGCAGCAGACACGCCCCATCGAACACTGCTATAAATGAAGGACAGCTTCCATCGGCTGTCACACTGTCAGCGGCACCGGCAGAGCACCGTTCTAAGAAGTGTTTTCTGCTAATGCAGATATGAAGCTGTGTCCCGATCTGGCATTTCACTATCAAACATCGACGTTTTTGTGCGCTGCTTGCTGCAGAAGACAGCATCGCTACCTCGTCACTAACGGCAGCAGACACGCCCCATCGAACACTGCTATAACTGAAGGACAGCTTCCATCGGCTGTCACACTGTCAGCGGCACCGGCAGAGCACCGTTCTAAGAAGTGTTTTCTGCTTTTGCAGGTATGAAGCTGTGACCCGATCTGGTATTTCACTATCGAACATGACGTTTTTGAGCGCTGCTTGCTGCGGAAGATTAGCATTGCTACATCGTCACGAACTGCAGCGGGCACGCCCCATCGGACAGTGCTATACAGGAAGGCCAGCTCCCATAGGCTGTCACTTTGTCAGCGGCACCGGCACCGACAGGACACCGTTCTAAGATGTGTTTTCTTCTTTTGCAGATATGAAGCAGTGACCCGATCTAGCATTTCACTATCGAACTTCGACCTTTTTGTGCGCTGCTCGCTGTGGAAGATAGCATCGCTACCTCGTCACGAACGGCAGCGGACACGCCCCATCGGACAGTGCTATGTAGGAAGGCCAGCTCCCATCGGCTGTCACACTGTCAGCGGCACCGGCACCGGCAGAGCACCGTTCGAAGAAGTGTTTTCTGCTATTGCAGATATGAAGCTGTGACCCGATCTGGCATTTCACTATCGAACATCGACGTTTTTGTGCGCTGCTTGCTGCGGAAGATAGCATCGCTACCTCGTCACTAACGGCAGCGGACACGCCCCATCGGACAGTGTTATAAAGGAAGGCCAGCTTCCATCGGCTGTCACACTGTCAGCGGCACCGGCACCGGCAGGGCGCCGTTCTAAGAAGTGTTTTCTTCTTTTGCAGATATGAAGCTGTGACCCGATCTGGTATTTCACTATCAAACATCGACGTTTTTGTGCGCTGCTTGCTGCGGAAGACAGCATCGCTACCTCGTCACTAACGGCAGCAGACACGCCCCATCGAACAGTGCCATAAATGAAGGCCAGCTTCCAGCGGCTGTCACACTGTTAGCGGCACCGACACCGGCAGAGCACCGTTCTAAGAAATGATTTCTGCTATTGCAGATATGAATCTGGGACCCGATCTGGCATTTCACTATCGAACATCGACGTTTTTGTGCGCTGCTTGCTGCGGAAGATAGCATCGCTACCTCGTCACGAACGGCAGCAGACACGCCCCATCGAACAGTGCTATAATTGAAGGTCAGCTTCCATCGAGTGCCACACTGTCAGCGGCACCGGCACCGGCAGAGCACCGTTCTAAGAAGTGTTTTCTGCTATTGCAGATATGAAGCTGTGACCCGATCTGGCGTTTCACAATCGAACATCGACGTATTTGTGCGCTGCTTGCTGCGGAAGATATCATTGCTACCTCGTCACGAACGGCAGCGGACACGCCCCATCGAACGGTGCTATAAATGAATGTCAGCTTCCATCGGCTGTCACACTGTCAGCGGCACCGGCACCGGCAGAGCACCGTTCTGACAAGTGTCTTCTGCTATTGCAGATATGAAGCTATGACCCGATCTGGCATTTCACTATCGAACATCGACGTTTTTGTGCGCTGCTTGCTGCGGAAGAAAGCATCGCTACCTCGTCACGAACGGCAGCGGACAAGCCCCATGAAACAGTGATATATATGAATGTCAGCTTCCATCGGCTGTCACACTGTCAGCGGCACTGGCACCGGCAGAGCACCGTTCTGACAAGTGTCTTCTGCTATTGCAGATATGAAGCTGTGACCCGATCTGGCATTTCACTATCGAACATTGACGCTTTTGTGCGCTGCTTGCTGCGGAAGATACAATTGCTACATCGTCACGAACGGCAGCGGACACGCCCCATCGAACAGTGCTATAAATGAAGGCCACCTTCCATCGGCTGTCACACTGTCAGCGGCACCGGCACCGGCAGAGCACCGTTCTAACAAGAGTTTTCTGAATTGCAGATATGAAGCTGTGACCCGATATGGCATTTCACTATCGATCATAGACGTTTTGTGCGCTGCTTGCTGCGGAAGATAGCATCGCTACCTCGTCACGAACGGCAGCGGACACGCCCCATCGGACAGTGCTATATAGGAAGGCCAGCTCCCATCGGCTGTCACACTGTCAGCGGCACCGGCACCGGCAGAGCACCGTTCTAAGAAGTGTTTTCTGCTATTGCAGATATGAAGCTGTGACCCGATCTGGCGTTTCACAATCGAACATCGACGTTTTTGTGCGCTGCTTGCTGCGGAAGATATCATTGCTACCTCGTCACGAACGGCAGCGGACACGCCCCATCGAACGGTGCTATAAATGAATGTCAGCTTCCATCGGCTGTCATACTGTCAGCGGCAGCGGCACCGGCAGAGCACCATTCTGACAAGTGTCTTCTGCTATTGCAGATTTGAAGCTATGACCCGATCTGGCATTTCACTATCGAACAGTGCTATAATTGAAGGTCAGCTTCCATCGACTGCCACACTGTCAGCGGCACCGGCACCGGCAGAGCACCGTTCTAAGAAGGGTTTTCTGCTATTGCAGATATGAAGCTGAGACCCGATCTGGTATTTCACTACCGAACATCGACGTTTTTGTGCGCTGCTTGCTGCGGAAGGTAGCATCGCTACCTCGTCACGAACGGCAGCGGACACGCCCCATCGGACAGTGCTATGTAGGAAGGCCAGCTCCCATCGGCTGTCACACTGTCAGCGGCACCGGCACCGGCAGAGCACCGTTCTAAGAAGTGTTTTCTTCTTTTGCAGATATGAAGCTGTGACCCGATCTAGCATTTCACTATCGAACATCGACCTTTTTGTGCGCTGCTTGCTGTGGAAGATAGCATCGCTACCTCGTCACGAACGGCAGCGGACACGCCCCATCGCACAGTGCTATGTAGGAAGGCCAGCTCCCATCGGCTGTCACACTGTCAGCGGCACCGGCACCGGCAGAGTACCGTTCGAAGAAGTGTTTTCTGCTATTGCAGATATGAAGCTGTGACCCGATCTGGCATTTCACTATCGAACATCGACGTTTTTGTGCGCTGCTTGCTGCGGAAGATAGCATCGCTACCTCGTCACTAACGGCAGCGGACACGCCCCATCGGACAGTGTTATAAAGGAAGGCCAGCTTCCATCGGCTGTCACACTGTCAGCGGCACCGGCACCGGCAGGGCACCGTTCTAAGAAGTGTTTTCTTCTTTTGCAGATATGAAGCTGTGACCCGATCTGGTATTTCACTATCAAACATCGACGTTTTTGTGCGCTGCTTGCTGCGGAAGACAGCATCGCTACCTCGTCACTAACGGCAGCAGACACGCCCCATCGAACACTGCTATAAATGAAGGACAGCTTCCATCGGCTGTCACACTGTCAGCGGCACCGGCAGAGCACCGTTCTAAGAAGTGTTTTCTGCTTTTGCAAATATGAAGCTGTGACCCGATCTGGTATTTCACTATCGAACATGACGTTTTTGTGCGCTGCTTGCTGCGGAAGGTAGCATCGCTACCTCGTCACTAACGGCAGCGGACACGCCCCAACGAACAGTGCCATAAATGAAGGCCAGCTTCCAGCGGCTGTCACACTGTTAGCGGCACCTACACAGGCAGAGCACCGTTCTAAGAAATGTTTTCTGCTATTGCAGATATGAAGCTGTGACCATATCTGGCATTTCCCTACCGAACATCGACGTTTTTGTGCGCTGCTTGCTGCGGAAGGTAGCATCGCTACTTCGTCACGAACGGCAGCGACACGCCCCATCGGACAGTGCTATGTAGGAAGGCCAGCTCCCATCGGCTGTCACACTGTCAGCGGCACCGGCACCGGCAGAGCACCGTTCGAAGAAGTGTTTTCTGCTATTGCAGATATGAAGCTGTGGCCCGATCTGGCATTTCACTATCGAACATCGACGTTTTTGTGCGCTGCTTGCTGCGGAAGATAGCATCGCTACCTCGTCACTAACGGCAGCGGACACGCCCCATCGGACAGTGCTATGTAGGAAGGCCAGCTTCCATCGGTTGTCACACTGTCCGCGGCACCGGCAGAGCACCGTTCTAAGAAGTGTTTTCTGCTTTTGCAAATATGAAGCTGTGACCCGGTCTGGTATTTCACTATCGAACATGACGTTTTTGTGCGCTGCTTGCTGCGGAAGGTAGCATCGCTACCTCGTCACTAACGGCAGCGGACACGCCCCAACGAACACTGCCATAAATGAAGGCCAGCTTCCAGCGGCTGTCACACTGTCAGCGGCACCGACACCGGCAGAGCACCGTTCTAAGAAATGTTTTCTGCTATTGCAGATATGAAGCTGTGACCCGATCTGGCATTTCACTATCGAACATCGACGTTTTTGAGCGCTGCTTGCTGCGGAAGATTAGCATTGCTACATCGTCACGAACGGCAGCGGGCACGCCCCATCGGACAGTGCTATACAGGAAGGCCAGCTCCCATAGGCTGTCACTTTGTCAGCGGCACCGGCACCGGCAGAGCGCCGTTCGAAGAAGGGTTTTCTGCTATTGCAGATATGAAGCTGTGACCCGATCTGGAATTTAACTACCGAACATCGACGTTTTTGTGCGCTGCTTGCTGCGGAAGGTAGCATCGCTACCTCGTCACGAACGGCAGCGCACACGCCCAATCGGACAGTGTTATAAAGGAAGGCCAGCTTCTATCATGGTAAAAGAATGCAGCGCGAAAAAAAACAAGGACGAACAGAAGTGGACAGGACAGGGCGCTGACCAACAAGCCCATACAGCCGCTTTAGTCCATCAGCTTCTATCGGCTGTCACACTGTCAGCGGCACCGGCACCGACAGGACACCGTTCTAAGATGTGTTTTCTTCTTTTGCAGATATGAAGCTGTGACCCGATCTAGCATTTCACTATCGAACTTCGACCTTTTTGTGCGCTGCTCGCTGTGGAAGATAGCATCGCTACCTCGTCACGAACGGCAGCGGACACGCCCCATCGGACAGTGCTATGTAGGAAGGCCAGCTCCCATCGGCTGTCACACTGTCAGCGGCACCGGCAGAGCCCGGTTCTAAGAAGTGTTTTCTGCTTTTACAGATATGAAGCTGTGACCCGATCTAGCATTTCACTATCGAACATCGACGTTTTTGTGCGCTGCATGCTGTGGAAGATAGCATCGCTACCTCGTCACGAACGGCAGCGGACACGCCCCATCGGACAGTGCTATATAGGAAGGCCAGCTCCCATCGGCTGTCACACTTTCAGCGGCACCGGCACCGGCAGGGCACCGTTCTAAGAAGTGTTTTCTTCTTTTGCAGATATGAAGCTGTGTCCCGATCTGGCATTTCACTATCAAACATCGACGTTTTTGTGCGCTGCTTGCTGCGGAAGACAGCATCGCTACCTCGTCACTAACGGCAGCAGACACGCCCCATCGAACACTGCTATAAATGAAGGACAGCTTCCATCGGCTGTCACACTGTCAGCGGCACCGGCAGAGCACCGTTCTAAGAAGTGTTTTCTGCTATTGCAGATATGAAGCTGTGACCCGATCTGGCGTTTCACAATCGAACATCGACGTTTTTGTGCGCTGCTTGCTGCGGAAGATATCATTGCTACCTCGTCACGAACGGCAGCGGACACGCCCCATCGGACAGTGCTATGTAGGAAGGCCAGCTCCCATCGGCTGTCACACTGTCAGCGGCACCGGCACCGGCAGAGCACCGTTCTAAGAAGTGTTTTCTTCTTTTGCAGATATGAAGCTGTGACCCGATCTAGCATTTCACTATCGAACATCGACCTTTTTGTGCGCTGCTTGCTGTGGAAGATAGCATCGCTACCTCGTCACGAACGGCAGCGGACACGCCCCATCGGACAGTGCTATGTAGGAAGGCCAGCTCCCATCGGCTGTCACACTGTCAGCGGCACCGGCACCGGCAGAGCACCGTTCTAAGAAGTGTTTTCTTCTTTTGCAGATATGAAGCTGTGACCAGATCTAGCATTTCACTATCGAACATCGACCTTTTTGTGCGCTGCTTGCTGTGGAAGATAGCATCGCTACCTCGTCACGAACGGCAGCGGACACGCCCCATCGCACAGTGCTATGTAGGAAGGCCAGCTCCCATCGGCTGTCACACTGTCAGCGGCACCGGCACCGGCAGAGTACCGTTCGAAGAAGTGTTTTCTGCTATTGCAGATATGAAGCTGTGACCCGATCTGGCATTTCACTATCGAACATCGACGTTTTTGTGCGCTGCTTGCTGCGGAAGATAGCATCGCTACCTCGTCACTAACGGCAGCGGACACGCCCCATCGGACAGTGTTATAAAGGAAGGCCAGCTTCCATCGGCTGTCACACTGTCAGCGGCACCGGCACCGGCAGGGCACCGTTCTAAGAAGTGTTTTCTTCTTTTGCAGATATGAAGCTGTGACCCGATCTGGTATTTCACTATCAAACATCGACGTTTTTGTGCGCTGCTTGCTGCGGAAGACAGCATCGCTACCTCGTCACTAACGGCAGCAGACACGCCCCATCGAACACTGCTATAAATGAAGGACAGCTTCCATCGGCTGTCACACTGTCAGCGGCACCGGCAGAGCACCGTTCTAAGAAGTGTTTTCTGCTTTTGCAAATATGAAGCTGTGACCCGATCTGGTATTTTACTATCGAACATGACGTTTTTGTGCGCTGCTTGCTGCGGAAGGTAGCATCGCTACCTCGTCACTAACGGCAGCGGACACGCCCCAACGAACAGTGCCATAAATGAAGGCCAGCTTCCAGCGGCTGTCACACTGTTAGCGGCACCGACACCGGCAGAGCACCGTTCTAAGAAATGTTTTCTGCTATTGCAGATATGAAGCTGTGACCATATCTGGCATTTCCCTACCGAACATCGACGTTTTTGTGCGCTGCTTGCTGCGGAAGGTAGCATCGCTACTTCGTCACGAACGGCAGCGGACACGCCCCATCGGACAGTGCTATGTAGGAAGGCCAGCTCCCATCGGCTGTCACACTGTCAGCGGCACCGGCACCGGCAGAGCACCGTTCGAAGAAGTGTTTTCTGCTATTGCAGATATGAAGCTGTGGCCCGATCTGGCATTTCACTATCGAACATCGACGTTTTTGTGCGCTGCTTGCTGCGGAAGATAGCATCGCTACCTCGTCACTAACGGCAGCGGACACGCCCCATCGGACAGTGTTATAAAGGAAGGCCAGCTTCCATCGGCTGTCACACTGTCCGCGGCACCGGCAGAGCACCGTTATAAGAAGTGTTTTCTGCTTTTGCAAATATGAAGCTGTGACCCGGTCTGGTATTTCACTGTCGAACATGACGTTTTTGTGCGCTGCTTGCTGCGGAAGGTAGCATCGCTACCTCGTCACTAACGGCAGCGCACACGCCCCAACGAACACTGCCATAAATGAAGGCCAGCTTCCAGCGGCTGTCACACTGTCAGCGGCACCGACACCGGCAGAGCACCGTTCTAAGAAATGTTTTCTGCTATTGCAGATATGAAGCTGTGACCCGATCTGGCATTTCACTATCGAACATCGACGTTTTTGAGCGCTGCTTGCTGCGGAAGATTAGCATTGCTACATCGTCACGAACGGCAGCGGGCACGCCCCATCGGACAGTGCTATACAGGAAGGCCAGCTCCCATAGGCTGTCACTTTGTCAGCGGCACCGGCACCGGCAGAGCGCCGTTCGAAGAAGGGTTTTCTGCTATTGCAGATATGAAGCTGTGACCCGATCTGGAATTTAACTACCGAACATCGACGTTTTTGTGCGCTGCTTGCTGCGGAAGGTAGCATCGCTACCTCGTCACGAACGGCAGCGCTCACGCCCAATCGGACAGTGTTATAAAGGAAGGCCAGCTTCTATCATGGTGAAAGAATGCAGCGCGAAAAAAAACAAGGACGAACAGAAGTGGACAGGACAGGGCGCTGACCAACAAGCCCATACAGCCGCTTTAGTCCATCAGCTTCTATCGGCTGTCACACTGTCAGCGGCACCGGCACCGACAGGACACCGTTCTAAGATGTGTTTTCTTCTTTTGCAGATATGAAGCTGTGACCCGATCTAGCATTTCACTATCGAACTTCGACCTTTTTGTGCGCTGCTCGCTGTGGAAGATAGCATCCCTATCTGGTCACGAACGGCAGAGGACACGCCCCATCGGACAGTGCTATGTAGGAAGGCCAGCTCCCATCGGCTGTCACACTGTCAGCGGCACCGGCAGAGCACGGTTCTAAGAAGTGTTTTCTGCTTTTACAGATATGAAGCTGTGACCCGATCTAGCATTTCACTATCGAACATCGACGTTTTTGTGCGCTGCATGCTGTGGAAGATAGCATCGCTACCTCGTCACGAACGGCAGCGGACACGCCCCATCGGACAGTGCTATATAGAAAGGCCAGCTCCCATCGGCTGTCACACTTTCAGCGGCACCGGCACCGGCAGGGCACCGTTCTAAGAAGTGTTTTCTTCTTTTGCAGATATGAAGCTGTGTCCCGATCTGGCATTTCACTATCAAACATCGACGTTTTTGTGCGCTGCTTGCTGCGGAAGACAGCATCGCTACCTCGTCACTAACGGCAGCAGACACGCCCCATCGAACACTGCTATAAATGAAGGACAGCTTCCATCGGCTGTCACACTGTCAGCGGCACCGGCAGAGCACCGTTCTAAGAAGTGTTTTCTGCTAATGCAGATATGAAGCTGTGTCCCGATCTGGCATTTCACTATCAAACATCGACGTTTTTGTGCGCTGCTTGCTGCAGAAGACAGCATCGCTAACTCGTCACTAACGGCAGCAGACACGCCCCATCGAACACTGCTATAAATGAAGGACAGCTTCCATCGGCTGTCACACTGTCAGCGGCACCGGCAGAGCACCGTTCTAAGAAGTGTTTTCTGCTTTTGCAGGTATGAAGCTGTGACCCGATCTGGTATTTCACTATCGAACATGACGTTTTTGTGCGCTGCTTGCTGCGGAAGGTAGCATGGCTACCTCGTCACTAAAGGCAGCGCACACGCCCCAACGAACAGTGCCATAAAGGAAGGCCAGCTTCCATCGGCTGTCACACTGTCAGCGGCACCGGCACCGTTCTAAGAAGTGTTTTCTTCTTTTGCAGATATGAAGCTTCAACCCGATCTAGCATTTCACTATCGAACATCGACCTTTTTGTGCGCTGCTTGCTGTGGAAGATAGCATCGCTACCTCGTCACGAACGGCAGCGGACACGCCCCATCGGACAGTGCTATATAGGAAGGCCAGCTCCCATCGGCTGTCAAACTGTCAGCGGCACCTGCACCGGTAGAGCACCGTTCTAAGAAGTGCTTTCTGCTAATGCAGATATGAAGCTGTGTCCCGATCTGGTATTTTACTATCAAACATCGACGTTTTTGTGCGCTGCTTGCTGCGGAAGACAGCATCGCTTCCTCGTCACTAACGGCAGCAGACACGTCCCATCGAACACTGCTATAAATGAAGGACAGCTTCCATCGGCTGTCACACTGTCAGCGGCACCGGCAGAGCACCGTTCTAAGAAGTGTTTTCTGTTTTTGCAGATATGAAGCTGTGACCCGATCTGGTATTTCACTATCGAACATGAAGTTTTTGTGCGCTGCTTGCTGCGGAAGGTAGCATCGCTACCTCGTCACTAACGGCAACGGACACACCCCATCGAACAGTGCCATAAATGAAGGCCAGCTTCCAGCGGCTGTCACACTGTCAGCGGCACCGACACCGGCAGAGCACCGTTCAAAGAAATGTTTTCTGCTATTGCAGATATGAAGCTGTGACCCGATCTGGCATTTCACTAGCGAACATCGACGTATTTGAGCGCTGCTTGCTGCGGAAGGTAGCATCGCTACCTCGTCACGAACGGCAGCGGACACGCCCCATCGGACAGTGCTATGTAGGAAGGCCAGCTCCCATCGGCTGTCACACTGTCAGCGGCACCGGCACCGGCAGAGCGCCGTTCTAAGTAGTGTTTTCTGCTTTTACAGATATGAAGCTGTGACCCGATCTAGCATTTCACTATCGAACATCGACGTTTTTGTGCGCTGCATGCTGTGGAAGATAGCATCGCTACCTCGTCACGAACGGCAGTGGACACGCCCCTTCGAACAGTGCTATAAATGAAGGCCAGCTTCCGTCGGCTGTCACACTGTCAGCGGCACCGGCACCGGCAGAGCACCGTTCTAAGAAGTGTTTTCTGCATTTGCAGATATGAAGCAGTGACCCGAGCTGATGTTTCACTATCGAACATCGAGGCTTTTGTGCGCTGCTTGCTGCGGCAGATAGCATCGATACCTCGTCACTAACGGCAGCGGACACGCCCCTTCGGACAGTGCTACAAATGAAAGCCAGCTTCCATCGGCTGTCACACTGTCAGCGGCACCGGCAGAGCACCGTTCTAAGAAGTGTTTTCTGCTATTGCAGATATGAAGCTGTGACCAGATCTGGCATTTCCTTACCGAACATCGACGTTTTTGTGCGCTGCTTGCTGCGGAAGATTAGCATTGCTACATCGTCACGAACGGCAGCGGACACGCCCCATCGGACAGTGCTATGTAGGAAGGCCAGCTCCCATCGGCTGTCACACTGTCAGCGGCACCGGCACCGGCAGAGCACCGTTCGAAGAAGTGTTTTCTGCTATTGCAGATATGAAGCTGTGACCCGATCTGGCATTTCACTATCGAACATCGACGTTTTTGTGCGCTGCTTGCTGCGGAAGGTAGCATCGCTACCTCGTCACGAACGGCAGCGCTCACGCCCAATCGGACAGTGTTATAAAGGAAGGCCAGCTTCTATCATGGTAAAAGAATGCAGCGCGAAAAAAAACAAGGACGAACAGAAGTGGACAGGACAGGGCGCTGACCAACAAGCCCATACAGCCGCTTTAGTCCATCAGCTTCTATCGGCTGTCACACTGTCAGCGGCACCGGCACCGACAGGACACCGTTCTAAGATGTGTTTTCTTCTTTTGCAGATATGAAGCTGTGACCCGATCTAGCATTTCACTATCGAACTTCGACCTTTTTGTGCGCTGCTCGCTGTGGAAGATAGCATCCCTATCTGGTCACGAACGGCAGCGGACACGCCCCATCGGACAGTGCTATGTAGGAAGGCCAGCTCCCATCGGCTGTCACACTGTCAGCGGCACCGGCAGAGCACGGTTCTAAGAAGTGTTTTCTGCTTTTACAGATATGAAGCTGTGACCCGATCTAGCATTTCACTATCGAACATCGACGTTTTTGTGCGCTGCATGCTGTGGAAGATAGCATCGCTACCTCGTCACGAACGGCAGCGGACACGCCCCATCGGACAGTGCTATATAGGAAGGCCAGCTCCCATCGGCTGTCACACTTTCAGCGGCACCGGCACCGGCAGGGCACCGTTCTAAGAAGTGTTTTCTTCTTTTGCAGATATGAAGCTGTGTCCCGATCTGGCATTTCACTATCAAACATCGACGTTTTTGTGCGCTGCTTGCTGCGGAAGACAGCATCGCTACCTCGTCACTAACGGCAGCAGACACGCCCCATCGAACACTGCTATAAATGAAGGACAGCTTCCATCGGCTGTCACACTGTCAGCGGCACCGGCAGAGCACCGTTCTAAGAAGTGTTTTCTGCTAATGCAGATATGAAGCTGTGTCCCGATCTGGCATTTCACTATCAAACATCGACGTTTTTGTGCGCTGCTTGCTGCAGAAGACAGCATCGCTAACTCGTCACTAACGGCAGCAGACACGCCCCATCGAACACTGCTATAAATGAAGGACAGCTTCCATCGGCTGTCACACTGTCAGCGGCACCGGCAGAGCACCGTTCTAAGAAGTGTTTTCTGCTTTTGCAGGTATGAAGCTGTGACCCGATCTGGTATTTCACTATCGAACATGACGTTTTTGTGCGCTGCTTGCTGCGGAAGGTAGCATGGCTACCTCGTCACTAAAGGCAGCGCACACGCCCCAACGAACAGTGCCATAAAGGAAGGCCAGCTTCCATCGGCTGTCACACTGTCAGCGGCACCGGCACCGTTCTAAGAAGTGTTTTCTTCTTTTGCAGATATGAAGCTTCAACCCGATCTAGCATTTCACTATCGAACATCGACCTTTTTGTGCGCTGCTTGCTGTGGAAGATAGCATCGCTACCTCGTCACGAACGGCAGCGGACACGCCCCATCGGACAGTGCTATATAGGAAGGCCAGCTCCCATCGGCTGTCAAACTGTCAGCGGCACCTGCACCGGTAGAGCACCGTTCTAAGAAGTGCTTTCTGCTAATGCAGATATGAAGCTGTGTCCCGATCTGGCATTTTACTATCAAACATCGACGTTTTTGTGCGCTGCTTGCTGCGGAAGACAGCATCGCTTCCTCGTCACTAACGGCAGCAGACACGTCCCATCGAACACTGCTATAAATGAAGGACAGCTTCCATCGGCTGTCACACTGTCAGCGGCACCGGCAGAGCACCGTTCTAAGAAGTGTTTTCTGTTTTTGCAGATATGAAGCTGTGACCCGATCTGGTATTTCACTATCGAACATGAAGTTTTTGTGCGCTGCTTGCTGCGGAAGGTAGCATCGCTACCTCGTCACTAACGGCAACGGACACGCCCCATCGAACAGTGCCATAAATGAAGGCCAGCTTCCAGCGGCTGTCACACTGTCAGCGGCACCGACACCGGCAGAGCACCGTTCAAAGAAATGTTTTCTGCTATTGCAGATATGAAGCTGTGACCCGATCTGGCATTTCACTAGCGAACATCGACGTATTTGAGCGCTGCTTGCTGCGGAAGGTAGCATCGCTACCTCGTCACGAACGGCAGCGGACACGCCCCATCGGACAGTGCTATGTAGGAAGGCCAGCTCCCATCGGCTGTCACACTGTCAGCGGCACCGGCACCGGCAGAGCGCCGTTCTAAGTAGTGTTTTCTGCTTTTACAGATATGAAGCTGTGACCCGATCTAGCATTTCACTATCGAACATCGACGTTTTTGTGCGCTGCATGCTGTGGAAGATAGCATCGCTACCTCGTCACGAACGGCAGTGGACACGCCCCTTCGAACAGTGCTATAAATGAAGGCCAGCTTCCGTCGGCTGTCACACTGTCAGCGGCACCGGCACCGGCAGAGCACCGTTCTAAGAAGTGTTTTCTGCATTTGCAGATATGAAGCAGTGACCCGAGCTGATGTTTCACTATCGAACATCGAGGCTTTTGTGCGCTGCTTGCTGCGGCAGATAGCATCGATACCTCGTCACTAACGGCAGCGGACACGCCCCTTCGGACAATGCTACAAATGAAAGCCAGCTTCCATCGGCTGTCACACTGTCAGCGGCACCGGCAGAGCACCGTTCTAAGAAGTGTTTTCTGCTATTGCAGATATGAAGCTGTGACCAGATCTGGCATTTCCTTACCGAACATCGACGTTTTTGTGCGCTGCTTGCTGCGGAAGATTAGCATTGCTACATCGTCACGAACGGCAGCGGACACGCCCCATCGGACAGTGCTATGTAGGAAGGCCAGCTCCCATCGGCTGTCACACTGTCAGCGGCACCGGCACCGGCAGAGCACCGTTCGAAGAAGTGTTTTCTGCTATTGCAGATATGAAGCTGTGACCCGATCTGGCATTTCACTATCGAACATCGACGTTTTTGTGCGCTGCTTGCTGCGGAAGATAGCATCGCTACCTCGTCACTAACGGCAGCGGACACGCCCCATCGGACAGTGTTATAAAGGAAGGCCAGCTTCCATCGGCTGTCACACTGTCAGCGGCACCGGCACCGGCAGGGCGCCGTTCTAAGAAGTGTTTTCTTCTTTTGCAGATATGAAGCTGTGACCCGATCTGGTATTTCACTATCAAACATCGACGTTTTTGTGCGCTGCTTGCTGCGGAAGACAGCATCGCTACCTCGTCACTAACGGCAGCAGACACGCCCCATCGAACAGTGCCATAAATGAAGGCCAGCTTCCAGCGGCTGTCACACTGTTAGCGGCACCGACACCGGCAGAGCACCGTTCTAAGAAATGATTTCTGCTATTGCAGATATGAATCTGGGACCCGATCTGGCATTTCACTATCGAACATCGACGTTTTTGTGCGCTGCTTGCTGCGGAAGATAGCATCGCTACCTCGTCACGAACGGCAGCAGACACGCCCCATCGAACAGTGCTATAATTGAAGGTCAGCTTCCATCGAGTGCCACACTGTCAGCGGCACCGGCACCGGCAGAGCACCGTTCTAAGAATTGTTTTCTGCTATTGCAGATATGAAGCTGTGACCCGATATGGCATTTCACTATCGATCATAGACGTTTTGTGCGCTGCTTGCTGCGGAAGATAGCATCGCTACCTCGTCACGAACGGCAGCGGACACGCCCCATCGGACAGTGCTATATAGGAAGGCCAGCTCCCATCGGCTGTCACACTGTCAGCGGCACCGGCACCGGCAGAGCACCGTTCTAAGAAGTGTTTTCTGCTATTGCAGATATGAAGCTGTGACCCGATCTGGCGTTTCACAATCGAACATCGACGTTTTTGTGCGCTGCTTGCTGCGGAAGATATCATTGCTACCTCGTCACGAACGGCAGAGGACACGCCCCATCGAACGGTGCTATAAATGAATGTCAGCTTCCATCGGCTGTCACACTGTCAGCGGCAGCGGCACCGGCAGAGCACCATTCTGAGAAGTGTCTTCTGCTATTGCAGATTTGAAGCTATGACCCGATCTGGCATTTCACTATCGAACATCGACGTTTTTGTGCGCTGCTTGCTGCGGAAGATAGCATCGCTACCTCGTCACGAACGGCAGCAGACACGCCCCATCGAACAGTGCTATAATTGAAGGTCAGCTTCCATCGACTGCCACACTGTCAGCGGCACCGGCACCGGCAGAGCACCGTTCTAAGAAGGGTTTTCTGCTATTGCAGATATGAAGCTGAGACCCGATCTGGTATTTCACTACCGAACATCGACGTTTTTGTGCGCTGCTTGCTGCGGAAGGTAGCATCGCTACCTCGTCACGAACGGCAGCGGACACGCCCCATCGGACAGTGCTATGTAGGAAGGCCAGCTCCCATCGGCTGTCACACTGTCAGCGGCACCGGCACCGGCAGAGCACCGTTCTAAGAAGTGTTTTCTTCTTTTGCAGATATGAAGCTGTGACCCGATCTAGCATTTCACTATCGAACATCGACCTTTTTGTGCGCTGCTTGCTGTGGAAGATAGCATCGCTACCTCGTCACGAACGGCAGCGGACACGCCCCATCGCACAGTGCTATGTAGGAAGGCCAGCTCCCATCGGCTGTCACACTGTCAGCGGCACCGGCACCGGCAGAGTACCGTTCGAAGAAGTGTTTTCTGCTATTGCAGATATGAAGCTGTGACCCGATCTGGCATTTCACTATCGAACATCGACGTTTTTGTGCGCTGCTTGCTGCGGAAGATAGCATCGCTACCTCGTCACTAACGGCAGCGGACACGCCCCATCGGACAGTGTTATAAAGGAAGGCCAGCTTCCATCGGCTGTCACACTGTCAGCGGCACCGGCACCGGCAGGGCACCGTTCTAAGAAGTGTTTTCTTCTTTTGCAGATATGAAGCTGTGACCCGATCTGGTATTTCACTATCAAACATCGACGTTTTTGTGCGCTGCTTGCTGCGGAAGACAGCATCGCTACCTCGTCACTAACGGCAGCAGACACGCCCCATCGAACACTGCTATAAATGAAGGACAGCTTCCATCGGCTGTCACACTGTCAGCGGCACCGGCAGAGCACCGTTCTAAGAAGTGTTTTCTGCTTTTGCAAATATGAAGCTGTGACCCGATCTGGTATTTCACTATCGAACATGACGTTTTTGTGCGCTGCTTGCTGCGGAAGGTAGCATCGCTACCTCGTCACTAACGGCAGCGGACACGCCCCAACGAACAGTGCCATAAATGAAGGCCAGCTTCCAGCGGCTGTCACACTGTTAGCGGCACCTACACCGGCAGAGCACCGTTCTAAGAAATGTTTTCTGCTATTGCAGATATGAAGCTGTGACCATATCTGGCATTTCCCTACCGAACATCGACGTTTTTGTGCGCTGCTTGCTGCGGAAGGTAGCATCGCTACTTCGTCACGAACGGCAGCGACACGCCCCATCGGACAGTGCTATGTAGGAAGGCCAGCTCCCATCGGCTGTCACACTGTCAGCGGCACCGGCACCGGCAGAGCACCGTTCGAAGAAGTGTTTTCTGCTATTGCAGATATGAAGCTGTGGCCCGATCTGGCATTTCACTATCGAACATCGACGTTTTTGTGCGCTGCTTGCTGCGGAAGATAGCATCGCTACCTCGTCACTAACGGCAGCGGACACGCCCCATCGGACAGTGCTATGTAGGAAGGCCAGCTTCCATCGGCTGTCACACTGTCCGCGGCACCGGCAGAGCACCGTTCTAAGAAGTGTTTTCTGCTTTTGCAAATATGAAGCTGTGACCCGGTCTGGTATTTCACTATCGAACATGACGTTTTTGTGCGCTGCTTGCTGCGGAAGGTAGCATCGCTACCTCGTCACTAACGGCAGCGGACACGCCCCAACGAACACTGCCATAAATGAAGGCCAGCTTCCAGCGGCTGTCACACTGTCAGCGGCACCGACACCGGCAGAGCACCGTTCTAAGAAATGTTTTCTGCTATTGCAGATATGAAGCTGTGACCCGATCTGGCATTTCACTATCGAACATCGACGTTTTTGAGCGCTGCTTGCTGCGGAAGATTAGCATTGCTACATCGTCACGAACGGCAGCGGGCACGCCCCATCGGACAGTGCTATACAGGAAGGCCAGCTCCCATAGGCTGTCACTTTGTCAGCGGCACCGGCACCGGCAGAGCGCCGTTCGAAGAAGGGTTTTCTGCTATTGCAGATATGAAGCTGTGACCCGATCTGGAATTTAACTACCGAACATCGACGTTTTTGTGCGCTGCTTGCTTCGGAAGGTAGCATCGCTACCTCGTCACGAACGGCAGCGCACACGCCCAATCGGACAGTGTTATAAAGGAAGGCCAGCTTCTATCATGGTAAAAGAATGCAGCGCGAAAAAAAACAAGGACGAACAGAAGTGGACAGGACAGGGCGCTGACCAACAAGCCCATACAGCCGCTTTAGTCCATCAGCTTCTATCGGCTGTCACACTGTCAGCGGCACCGGCACCGACAGGACACCGTTCTAAGATGTGTTTTCTTCTTTTGCAGATATGAAGCAGTGACCCGATCTAGCATTTCACTATCGAACTTCGACCTTTTTGTGCGCTGCTCGCTGTGGAAGATAGCATCGCTACCCCGTCACGAACGGCAGCGGACACGCCCCATCGGACAGTGCTATGTAGGAAGGCCAGCTCCCATCGGCTGTCACACTGTCAGCGGCACCGGCAGAGCCCGGTTCTAAGAAGTGTTTTCTGCTTTTACAGATATGAAGCTGTGACCCGATCTAGCATTTCTCTATCGAACATCGACGTTTTTGTGCGCTGCATGCTGTGGAAGATAGCATCGCTACCTCGTCACGAACGGCAGCGGACACGCCCCATCGGACAGTGCTATATAGGAAGGCCAGCTCCCATCGGCTGTCACACTTTCAGCGGCACCGGCACCGGCAGGGCACCGTTCTAAGAAGTGTTTTCTTCTTTTGCAGATATGAAGCTGTGTCCCGATCTGGCATTTCACTATCAAACATCGACGTTTTTGTGCGCTGCTTGCTGCGGAAGACAGCATCGCTACCTCGTCACTAACGGCAGCAGACACGCCCCATCGAACACTGCTATAAATGAAGGACAGCTTCCATCGGCTGTCACACTGTCAGCGGCACCGGCAGAGCACCGTTCTAAGAAGTGTTTTCTGCTATTGCAGATATGAAGCTGTGACCCGATCTGGCGTTTCACAATCGAACATCGACGTTTTTGTGCGCTGCTTGCTGCGGAAGATATCATTGCTACCTCGTCACGAACGGCAGCGGACACGCCCCATCGGACAGTGCTATGTAGGAAGGCCAGCTCCCATCGGCTGTCACACTGTCAGCGGCACCGGCACCGGCAGAGCACCGTTCTAAGAAGTGTTTTCTTCTTTTGCAGATATGAAGCTGTGACCCGATCTAGCATTTCACTATCGAACATCGACCTTTTTGTGCGCTGCTTGCTGTGGAAGATAGCATCGCTACCTCGTCACGAACGGCAGCGGACACGCCCCATCGGACAGTGCTATGTAGGAAGGCCAGCTCCCATCGGCTGTCACACTGTCAGCGGCACCGGCACCGGCAGAGCACCGTTCTAAGAAGTGTTTTCTTCTTTTGCAGATATGAAGCTGTGACCCGATCTAGCATTTCACTATCGAACATCGACCTTTTTGTGCGCTGCTTGCTGTGGAAGATAGCATCGCTACCTCGTCACGAACGGCAGCGACACGCCCCATCGGACAGTGCTATGTAGGAAGGCCAGCTCCCATCGGCTGTCACACTGTCAGCGGCACCGGCACCGGCAGAGCACCGTTCGAAGAAGTGTTTTCTGCTATTGCAGATATGAAGCTGTGGCCCGATCTGGCATTTCACTATCGAACATCGACGTTTTTGTGCGCTGCTTGCTGCGGAAGATAGCATCGCTACCTCGTCACTAACGGCAGCGGACACGCCCCATCGGACAGTGCTATGTAGGAAGGCCAGCTTCCATCGGCTGTCACACTGTCCGCGGCACCGGCAGAGCACCGTTCTAAGAAGTGTTTTCTGCTTTTGCAAATATGAAGCTGTGACCCGGTCTGGTATTTCACTATCGAACATGACGTTTTTGTGCGCTGCTTGCTGCGGAAGGTAGCATCGCTACCTCGTCACTAACGGCAGCGGACACGCCCCAACGAACACTGCCATAAATGAAGGCCAGCTTCCAGCGGCTGTCACACTGTCAGCGGCACCGACACCGGCAGAGCACCGTTCTAAGAAATGTTTTCTGCTATTGCAGATATGAAGCTGTGACCCGATCTGGCATTTCACTATCGAACATCGACGTTTTTGAGCGCTGCTTGCTGCGGAAGATTAGCATTGCTACATCGTCACGAACGGCAGCGGGCACGCCCCATCGGACAGTGCTATACAGGAAGGCCAGCTCCCATAGGCTGTCACTTTGTCAGCGGCACCGGCACCGGCAGAGCGCCGTTCGAAGAAGGGTTTTCTGCTATTGCAGATATGAAGCTGTGACCCGATCTGGAATTTAACTACCGAACATCGACGTTTTTGTGCGCTGCTTGCTGCGGAAGGTAGCATCGCTACCTCGTCACGAACGGCAGCGCACACGCCCAATCGGACAGTGTTATAAAGGAAGGCCAGCTTCTATCATGGTAAAAGAATGCAGCGCGAAAAAAAACAAGGACGAACAGAAGTGGACAGGACAGGGCGCTGACCAACAAGCCCATACAGCCGCTTTAGTCCATCAGCTTCTATCGGCTGTCACACTGTCAGCGGCACCGGCACCGACAGGACACCGTTCTAAGATGTGTTTTCTTCTTTTGCAGATATGAAGCTGTGACCCGATCTAGCATTTCACTATCGAACTTCGACCTTTTTGTGCGCTGCTCGCTGTGGAAGATAGCATCGCTACCTCGTCACGAACGGCAGCGGACACGCCCCATCGGACAGTGCTATGTAGGAAGGCCAGCTCCCATCGGCTGTCACACTGTCAGCGGCACCGGCAGAGCCCGGTTCTAAGAAGTGTTTTCTGCTTTTACAGATATGAAGCTGTGACCCGATCTAGCATTTCACTATCGAACATCGACGTTTTTGTGCGCTGCATGCTGTGGAAGATAGCATCGCTACCTCGTCACGAACGGCAGCGGACACGCCCCATCGGACAGTGCTATATAGGAAGGCCAGCTCCCATCGGCTGTCACACTTTCAGCGGCACCGGCACCGGCAGGGCACCGTTCTAAGAAGTGTTTTCTTCTTTTGCAGATATGAAGCTGTGTCCCGATCTGGCATTTCACTATCAAACATCGACGTTTTTGTGCGCTGCTTGCTGCGGAAGACAGCATCGCTACCTCGTCACTAACGGCAGCAGACACGCCCCATCGAACACTGCTATAAATGAAGGACAGCTTCCATCGGCTGTCACACTGTCAGCGGCACCGGCAGAGCACCGTTCTAAGAAGTGTTTTCTGCTATTGCAGATATGAAGCTGTGACCCGATCTGGCGTTTCACAATCGAACATCGACGTTTTTGTGCGCTGCTTGCTGCGGAAGATATCATTGCTACCTCGTCACGAACGGCAGCGGACACGCCCCATCGGACAGTGCTATGTAGGAAGGCCAGCTCCCATCGGCTGTCACACTGTCAGCGGCACCGGCACCGGCAGAGCACCGTTCTAAGAAGTGTTTTCTTCTTTTGCAGATATGAAGCTGTGACCCGATCTAGCATTTCACTATCGAACATCGACCTTTTTGTGCGCTGCTTGCTGTGGAAGATAGCATCGCTACCTCGTCACGAACGGCAGCGGACACGCCCCATCGGACAGTGCTATGTAGGAAGGCCAGCTCCCATCGGCTGTCACACTGTCAGCGGCACCGGCACCGGCAGAGCACCGTTCTAAGAAGTGTTTTCTTCTTTTGCAGATATGAAGCTGTGACCCGATCTAGCATTTCACTATCGAACATCGACCTTTTTGTGCGCTGCTTGCTGTGGAAGATAGCATCGCTACCTCGTCACGAACGGCAGCGGACACGCCCCATCGCACAGTGCTATGTAGGAAGGCCAGCTCCCATCGGCTGTCACACTGTCAGCGGCACCGGCACTGGCAGAGTACCGTTCGAAGAAGTGTTTTCTGCTATTGCAGATATGAAGCTGTGACCCGATCTGGCATTTCACTATCGAACATCGACGTTTTTGTGCGCTGCTTGCTGCGGAAGATAGCATCGCTACCTCGTCACTAACGGCAGCGGACACGCCCCATCGGACAGTGTTATAAAGGAAGGCCAGCTTCCATCGGCTGTCACACTGTCAGCGGCACCGGCACCGGCAGGGCACCGTTCTAAGAAGTGTTTTCTTCTTTTGCAGATATGAAGCTGTGACCCGATCTGGTATTTCACTATCAAACATCGACGTTTTTGTGCGCTGCTTGCTGCGGAAGACAGCATCGCTACCTCGTCACTAACGGCAGCAGACACGCCCCATCGAACACTGCTATAAATGAAGGACAGCTTCCATCGGCTGTCACACTGTCAGCGGCACCGGCAGAGCACCGTTCTAAGAAGTGTTTTCTGCTTTTGCAAATATGAAGCTGTGACCCGATCTGGTATTTCACTATCGAACATGACGTTTTTGTGCGCTGCTTGCAGCGGAAGGTAGCATCGCTACCTCGTCACTAACGGCAGCGGACACGCCCCAACGAACAGTGCCATAAATGAAGGCCAGCTTCCAGCGGCTGTCACACTGTTAGCGGCACCGACACCGGCAGAGCACCGTTCTAAGAAATGTTTTCTGCTATTGCAGATATGAAGCTGTGACCATATCTGGCATTTCCCTACCGAACATCGACGTTTTTGTGCGCTGCTTGCTGCGGAAGGTAGCATCGCTACTTCGTCACGAACGGCAGCGGACACGCCCCATCGGACAGTGCTATGTAGGAAGGCCAGCTCCCATCGGCTGTCACACTGTCAGCGGCACCGGCACCGGCAGAGCACCGTTCGAAGAAGTGTTTTCTGCTATTGCAGATATGAAGCTGTGGCCCGATCTGGCATTTCACTATCGAACATCGACGTTTTTGTGCGCTGCTTGCTGCGGAAGATAGCATCGCTACCTCGTCACTAACGGCAGCGGACACGCCCCATCGGACAGTGTTATAAAGGAAGGCCAGCTTCCATCGGCTGTCACACTGTCCGCGGCACCGGCAGAGCACCGTTCTAAGAAGTGTTTTCTGCTTTTGCAAATATGAAGCTGTGACCCGGTCTGGTATTTCACTGTCGAACATGACGTTTTTGTGCGCTGCTTGCTGCGGAAGGTAGCATCGCTACCTCGTCACTAACGGCAGCGGACACGCCCCAACGAACACTGCCATAAATGAAGGCCAGCTTCCAGCGGCTGTCACACTGTCAGCGGCACCGACACCGGCAGAGCACCGTTCTAAGAAATGTTTTCTGCTATTGCAGATATGAAGCTGTGACCCGATCTGGCATTTCACTATCGAACATCGACGTTTTTGAGCGCTGCTTGCTGCGGAAGATTAGCATTGCTACATCGTCACGAACTGCAGCGGGCACGCCCCATCGGACAGTGCTATACAGGAAGGCCAGCTCCCATAGGCTGTCACTTTGTCAGCGGCACCGGCACCGGCAGAGCGCCGTTCGAAGAAGGGTTTTCTGCTATTGCAGATATGAAGCTGTGACCCGATCTGGAATTTAACTACCGAACATCGACGTTTTTGTGCGCTGCTTGCTGCGGAAGGTAGCATCGCTACCTCGTCACGAACGGCAGCGCACACGCCCAATCGGACAGTGTTATAAAGGAAGGCCAGCTTCTATCATGGTAAAAGAATGCAGCGCGAAAAAAAACAAGGACGAACAGAAGTGGACAGGACAGGGCGCTGACCAACAAGCCCATACAGCCGCTTTAGTCCATCAGCTTCTATCGGCTGTCACACTGTCAGCGGCACCGGCACCGACAGGACACCGTTCTAAGATGTGTTTTCTTCTTTTGCAGATATGAAGCTGTGACCCGATCTAGCATTTCACTATCGAACTTCGACCTTTTTGTGCGCTGCTCGCTGTGGAAGATAGCATCCCTATCTGGTCACGAACGGCAGCGGACACGCCCCATCGGACAGTGCTATGTAGGAAGGCCAGCTCCCATCGGCTGTCACACTGTCAGCGGCACCGGCAGAGCACGGTTCTAAGAAGTGTTTTCTGCTTTTACAGATATGAAGCTGTGACCCGATCTAGCATTTCACTATCGAACATCGACGTTTTTGTGCGCTGCATGCTGTGGAAGATAGCATCGCTACCTCGTCACGAACGGCAGCGGACACGCCCCATCGGACAGTGCTATATAGGAAGGCCAGCTCCCATCGGCTGTCACACTTTCAGCGGCACCGGCACCGGCAGGGCACCGTTCTAAGAAGTGTTTTCTTCTTTTGCAGATATGAAGCTGTGTCCCGATCTGGCATTTCACTATCAAACATCGACGTTTTTGTGCGCTGCTTGCTGCGGAAGACAGCATCGCTACCTCGTCACTAACGGCAGCAGACACGCCCCATCGAACACTGCTATAAATGAAGGACAGCTTCCATCGGCTGTCACACTGTCAGCGGCACCGGCAGAGCACCGTTCTAAGAAGTGTTTTCTGCTAATGCAGATATGAAGCTGTGTCCCGATCTGGCATTTCACTATCAAACATCGACGTTTTTGTGCGCTGCTTGCTGCAGAAGACAGCATCGCTACCTCGTCACTAACGGCAGCAGACACGCCCCATCGAACACTGCTATAACTGAAGGACAGCTTCCATCGGCTGTCACACTGTCAGCGGCACCGGCAGAGCACCGTTCTAAGAAGTGTTTTCTGCTTTTGCAGGTATGAAGCTGTGACCCGATCTGGTATTTCACTATCGAACATGACGTTTTTGAGCGCTGCTTGCTGCGGAAGATTAGCATTGCTACATCGTCACGAACTGCAGCGGGCACGCCCCATCGGACAGTGCTATACAGGAAGGCCAGCTCCCATAGGCTGTCACTTTGTCAGCGGCACCGGCACCGACAGGACACCGTTCTAAGATGTGTTTTCTTCTTTTGCAGATATGAAGCTGTGACCCGATCTAGCATTTCACTATCGAACTTCGACCTTTTTGTGCGCTGCTCGCTGTGGAAGATAGCATCGCTACCTCGTCACGAACGGCAGCGGACACGCCCCATCGGACAGTGCTACGTAGGAAGGCCAGCTCCCATCGGCTGTCACACTGTCAGCGGCACCGGCAGAGCACGGTTCTAAGAAGTGTTTTCTGCTTTTACAGATATGAAGCTGTGACCCGATCTAGCATTTCACTATCGAACATCGACGTTTTTGTGCGCTGCATGCTGTGGAAGATAGCATCGCTACCTCGTCACGAACGGCAGCGGACACGCCCCATCGGACAGTGCTATATAGGAAGGCCAGCTCCCATCGGCTGTCACACTTTCAGCGGCACCGGCACCGGCAGGGCACCGTTCTAAGAAGTGTTTTCTTCTTTTGCAGATATGAAGCTGTGTCCCGATCTGGCATTTCACTATCAAACATCGACGTTTTTGTGCGCTGCTTGCTGCGGAAGACAGCATCGCTACCTCCTCACTAACGGCAGCAGACACGCCCCATCGAACACTGCTATAAATGAAGGACAGCTTCCATCGGCTGTCACACTGTCAGCGGCACCGGCAGAGCACCGTTCTAAGAAGTGTTTTCTGCTAATGCAGATATGAAGCTGTGTCCCGATCTGGCATTTCACTATCAAACATCGACGTTTTTGTGCGCTGCTTGCTGCAGAAGACAGCATCGCTACCTCGTCACTAACGGCAGCAGACACGCCCCATCGAACACTGCTATAACTGAAGGACAGCTTCCATCGGCTGTCACACTGTCAGCGGCACCGGCAGAGCACCGTTCTAAGAAGTGTTTTCTGCTTTTGCAGGTATGAAGCTGTGACCCGATCTGGTATTTCACTATCGAACATGACGTTTTTGTGCGCTGCTTGCTGCGGAAGGTAGCATGGCTACCTCGTCACTAACGGCAGCGGACACGCCCCAACGAACAGTGCCATAAAGGAAGGCCAGCTTCCATCGGCTGTCACACTGTCAGCGGCACCGGCACCGTTCTAAGAAGTGTTTTCTTCTTTTGCAGATATGAAGCTTCGACCCGATCTAGCATTTCACTATCGAACATCGACCTTTTTGTGCGCTGCTTGCTGTGGAAGATAGCATCGCTACCTCGTCACGAACGGCAGCGGACACGCCCCATCGGACAGTGCTATATAGGAAGGCCAGCTCCCATCGGCTGTCAAACTGTCAGCGGCACCTGCACCGGTAGAGCACCGTTCTAAGAAGTGCTTTCTGCTAATGCAGATATGAAGCTGTGTCCCGATCCGGCATTTTACTATCAAACATCGACGTTTTTGTGCGCTGCTTGCTGCGGAAGACAGCATCGCTACCTCGTCACTAACGGCAGCAGACACGTCCCATCGAACACTGCTATAAATGAAGGACAGCTTCCATCGGCTGTCACACTGGCAGCGGCACCGGCAGAGCACCGTTCTAAGAAGTGTTTTCTGTTTTTGCAGATATGAAGCTGTGACCCGATCTGGTATTTCACTATCGAACATGAAGTTTTTGTGCGCTGCTTGCTGCGGAAGGTAGCATCGCTACCTCGTCACTAACGGCAACGGACACGCCCCATCGAACAGTGCCATAAATGAAGGCCAGCTTCCAGCGGCTGTCACACTGTCAGCGGCACCGACACCGGCAGAGCACCGTTCAAAGAAATGTTTTCTGCTATTGCAGATATGAAGCTGTGACCCGATCTGGCATTTCACTATCGAACATCGACGTATTTGAGCGCTGCTTGCTGCGGAAGATTAGCATTGCTACATCGTCACGAACGGCAGCGGGCACGCCCCATCGGACAGTGCTATAAGGGAAGGCCAGCTCCCTAGGCTGTCACACTGTCAGCGGCACCGGCACCGTCAGAGCACCGTTCTAAGAAGTGTTTTCTGCTATTGCAAATATGAAGCTGTGACCATATCTGGCATTTCCCTACCGAACATCGACGTTTTTGTGCGCTGCTTGCTGCGGAAGATTAGCATTGCTACATCGTCACGAACGGCAGCAGGCACGCCCCATTGAACAGTGCTATAAATGAAAGTCAGCTTCCATCGACTGCCACACTGTCAGCGGCACCGGCACCGGCAGAGCACCGTTCTAAGAAGGGTTTTCTGCTATTGCAGATATGAAGCTGTGACCCGATCTGGTATTTCACTACCGAACATCGACGTTTTTGTGCGCTGCTTGCTGCGGAAGGTAGCATCGCTACCTCGTCACGAACGGCAGCGGACACGCCCCATCGGACAGTGCTATGTAGGAAGGCCAGCTTCCATTGGCTGTCACACTGTCAGCGGCACCGGCACCGGCAGAGCACCGTTCGAAGAAGTGTTTTCTGCTATTGCAGATATGAAGCTGCGACCCGATCTGGCGTTTCACAATCGAACATCGACGTTCTTGTGCGCTGCTCGCTGCGGAAGATAGCATCGCTACCTCGTCACGAACGGCAGAGGACACGCCCCATCGGACAGTGCTATGTAGGAAGGCCAGCTCCCATCGGCTGTCACACTGTCAGCGGCACCGGCAGAGCACGGTTCTAAGAAGTGTTTTCTGCTTTTACAGATATAAAGCTGTGACCCGATCTGGCATTTCACTATCGAACATCGACGTTTTTGTGCGCTGCTTGCTGCGGAAGATAGCATCGCTACCTCGTCACTAACGGCAGCGGACACGCCCCATCGGACAGTGTTATAAAGGAAGGCCAGCTTCCATCGGCTGTCACACTGTTAGCGGCACCGGCACCGGCAGGGCACCGTTCTAAGAAGTGTTTTCTTCTTTTGCAGATATGAAGCTGTGACCCGATCTAGCATTTCACTATCGAACATCGACCTTTTTGTGCGCTGCTTGCTGTGGAAGATAGCATCGCTACCTCGTCACTAACGGCAGCGGACACGCCCCATCGGACAGTGTTATAAAGGAAGGCCGGCTTCCATCGGCTGTCACACTGTCAGCGGCACCGGCACCGGCAGGGCACCGTTCTAAGAAGTGTTTTCTTCTTTTGCAGATATGAAGCTGTGACCCGAACTGGTATTTCACAATCGAACATCGACGTTTTTGTGCGCTGCTTGCTGCGGAAGGTAGCATCGCTACCTTGTCACGAACGGCAGCGGACACGCCGCATCGGACAGTGCTATGTAGGAAGGCCAGCTCCCATCGGCTGTCACGCTGTCAGCGGCACCGGCACCGGCAGAGCACCGTTCTAAGAAGTGTTTTCTTCTTTTGCAGATATGAAGCTGTGACCCGATCTAGCATTTCACTATCGAACATCGACCTTTTTGTGCGCTGCTTGCTGTGGAAGATAGCATCGCTACCTCGTCACGAACGGCAGCGGACACGCCCCATCGGACAGTGCTATGTAGGAAGGCCAGCTCCCATCGGCTGTCACACTGTCAGCGGCACCGGCACCGGCAGAGCACCGTTCGAAGAAGTGTTTTCTGCTATTGCAGATATGAAGCTGTGACCCGATCTGGCATTTCACTATCGAACATCGACGTTTTTGTGCGCTGCTTGCTGCGGAAGATATGCTCGCTACCTCGTCACTAACGGCAGCGAACACGCCCCATCGGACAGCGTTATAAAGGAAGGCCAGCTTGCTTCCATCGGCTGTCACACTGTCAGCGGCACCGGCACCGGCAGGGCACCGTTCTAAGAACTGTTTTCTTCTTTTGCAGATATGAAGCTGTGACCCGATCTGGTATTCCACTATCAAACATCGACGTTTTTGTGCGCTGCTTGCTGCGGAAGACAGCATCGCTACCTCGTCACTAACGGCAGCAGACACGCCCCATCGAACAGTGCCATAAATAAAGGCCAGCTTCCAGCGGCTGTCATACTGTTAGCGGCACCGACACCGGCAGAGCACCGTTCTAAGAAGTGTTTTCTTCTTTTGCAGATATGAAGCTGTGACCCGATCTGGCGTTTCACAATCGAGCATCGACGTTTTTGTGTGCTGCTTGCTGCGGAAGATTTCATTGCTACCTCGTCACGAACGGCAGCGGACACGCCCCATCGAACGGTGCTATAAATGAATGTCAGCTTACATCGGCTGTCACACTGTCAGCGGCACCGGCACCTGCAGAGCGCCGTTCTGACAAGTGTCTTCTGCTATTGCAGATATGAAGCTATGACCCGATCTGGCATTTCACTATCGAACATCGACGTTTTTGTGCGCTGCTTGCTGCGGAAGATAGCATCGCTACCTCGTCACGAACGGCAGCGGACAAGCCCCATCAAACAGTGCTATATATGAATGTCAGCTTCCATCGGCTGTCACACTGTCAGCAACACTGGCACCGGCAGAGCACCGTTCTGACAAGTGTCTTCTGCTATTGCAGATATGAAGCTGTGACCCGATCTGGCATTTCACTATCGAACATTGACGCTTTTGTGCGCTGCTTGCTGCGGAAGATACAATTGCTACATCGTCACGAACGGCAGCGGACACGCCCCATCGAACAGTGTTATAAATGAAGGCCACCTTCCATCGGCTGTCACACTGTCAGCGGCACCGGCACCGGCAGAGCACCGTTCTAACAAGAGTTTTCTGAATTGCAGATATGAAGCTGTGACCCGATATGGCATTTCACTATCGAACATCGACCTTTTTGTGCGCTGCTTGCTGTGGAAGATAGCATCGCTACCTCGTCACGAACGGCAGCGGACACGCCCCATCGGACAGTGCTATGTAGGAAGGCCAGCTCCCATCGGCTGTCACACTGTCAGCGGCACCGGCACCGGCAGAGCACCGTTCGAAGAAGTGTTTTCTGCTATTGCAGATATGAAGCTGTGACCCGATCTGGCATTTCACTATCGAACATCGACGTTTTTGTGCGCTGCATGCTGCGGAAGATAGCATCGCTACCTCGTCACTAACGGCAGCGGACACGCCCCATCGGACAGTATTATAAAGGAAGGCCAGCTTCCATTGGCTGTCACACTGTCAGCGGCACCGGCACCGGCAGGGCACCGTTCTAAGAAGTGTTTTCTTCTTTTGCAGATATGAAGCTGTGACCCGATCTGGTATTTCACTATCAAACATCGACGTTTTTGTGCGCTGCTTGCTGCGGAAGACAGCATCGCTACCTCGTCACTAACGGCAGCGGACACGCCCCATTGAACACTGCTATAAATGAAGGACCGCTTCCATCGGCTGTCACACTGTCAGCGGCACCGGCAGAGCACCGTTCTAAGAAGTGTTTTCTGCTTTTGCAAATATGAAGCTGTGACCCGATCTGGTATTTCACTATCGAACATGACGTTTTTGTGCGCTGCTTGCTGCGGAAGGTAGCATCGCTACCTCGTCACTAACGGCGCGGACACGCCCCAACGAACAGTGCCATAAATGAAGGCCAGCTTCCAGCGGCTGTCACACTGTTAGCGGCACCGACACCGGCAGAGCACCGTTCTAATAAATGTTTTCTGCTATTGCAGATATAAAGCTGTGACCATATCTGGCATTTCCCTACCGAACATCGACGTTTTTGTGCGCTGCTTGCTGCGGAAGGTAGCATCGCTACTTCGTCACGAACTGGAGCGGACACGCCCCATCGGACAGTGCTATGTAGGAAGGCCAGCTCCCATCGGCTGTCACACTGTCAGCGGCACCGGCACCGGCAGAGCACCGTTCGAAGAAGTGTTTTCTGCTATTGCAGATATGAAGCTGTGACCCGATCTGGCATTTCACTATCGAACATCGACGTTTTTGTGCGCTGCTTGCTGCGGAAGATACCATCGCTACCTCGTCACTAACGGCAGCGGACACGCCCCATCGGACAGTGTTATAAAGGAAGGCCAGCTTCCATCGGCTGTCACACTGTCAGCTTCACCGGCACCGGCAGGGCACCGTTCTAAGAAGTGTTTTCTTCTTTTGCAGATATGAAGCTGTGACCCGATCTAGCATTTCACTATCGAACATCAACCTTTTTGTGCGCTGCTTGCTGTGGAAGATAGCATCGCTACCTCGTCACGAACGGCAGCGGACACACCCCATCGGACATTGCTATGTAGGAAGGCCAGCTCCCATCGGCTGTCACACTGTCAGCGGCACCGGCACCGGCAGAGCACCGTTCGAAGAAGTGTTTTCTGCTATTGCAGATATGAAGCTGTGACCCGATCTGGCATTTCACTATCGAACATCGACGTTTTTGTGCGCTGCTTGCTGCGGAAGATAGCATCGCTACCTCGTCACTAACGGCAACGGACACGCCCCATCGAACAGTGCCATAAATGAAGGCCAGCTTCCAGCGGCTGTCACACTGTCAGCGGCACCGGCACCGGCAGAGCACCGTTCTAAGAAATGTTTTCTGCTATTGGAGATATGAATCTGGGACCCGATCTGGCATTTCACTATCGAACATCGACGTTTTTGTGCGCTGCTTGCTGCGGAAGATAGCATCGCTACCTCGTCACGAACGGCAGCGGACACGCCCCATCGGACAGTGCTATATAGGAAGGCCAGCTCCCATCGGCTCTCACGCTGTCAGCGGCACCGGCACCGGCAGAGCACCGTTCTAAGAAGTGTTTTCTGCTATTGCAGATATGAAGCTGTGACCTGATCTGGCGTTTCACAATCGAACATGGACGTTTTTGTGCGCTGCTTGCTGCGGAAGATATGATTGCTACCTCGGCAAGAACGGCAGAGGACACGCCCCATCGAACGGTGCTATAAATGAATGTCAGCTTTCATCGGCTGTCACACTGTCAGCGGCACCGGCGCCGGCAGAGCACCGTTCTGACAAGTGTCTTCTGCTATTGCAGATATGAAGCTATGACCCGATCTGGCATTTCACTATCGAACATCGACGTTTTTGTGCGCTGCTTGCTGCGGAAGTTAGCATCGCTACCTCGTCACGAACGGCAGCGGACAAGCCCCATCAAACAGTGCTATAAATGAATGTCAGCTTCCATCGGCTGTCACACTATCAGCGGCACTGGCACCGGCAGAGCACCATTCTGACAAGTGTCTTCTGCTATTGCAGATATGAAGCTGTGACCCGATCTGGCATTTCACTATCGAACATTGACGCTTTTGTGCGCTGCTTGCTGCGGAAGATACAATTGCTACATCGTCACGAACGGCAGAGGACACGCCCCATCGAACAGTGCTATAAATGAAGGCCACCTTCCATCGGCTGTCACACTGTCAGCGGCACCGGCACCGGCAGAGCACCGTTCTAACAAGAGTTTTCTGAATCGCAGATATGAAGCTGTGACCCGATATGGCATTTCACTATCGATCATAGACGTTTTGTGCGCTGCTTGCTGCGGAAGATAGCATCGCTACCTCGTCACGAACGGCAGCGGACACGCCCCATCGAACAGTGCTATAAATGAAGGCCACCTTCCATCAGCTGTCACACTGTCAGCGGCACCGGCACCGGCAGAGCACCGTTCTAAGAAGTGTTTTCTGCTATTGCAGATATGAAGCTGTGACCCGATCTGGCGTTTCACAATCGAACATCGACGTTTTTGTGCGCTGCTTGCTGCGGAATATATCATTGCTACCTCGTCACGAACGGCAGCGGACACGCCCCATCGAACGGTGCTATAAATGAATGTCAGCTTCCATCGGCTGTCACACTGTCAGCGGCACCGGCACCGGCAGAGCACCGTTCTGACAAGTGTCTTCTGCTATTGCAGATATGAAGCTATGACCCGATCTGGCATTTCACTATCGAACATCGACGTTTTTGTGCTCTGCTTGCTGCAGAAGATAGCATCGCTACCTCGTCACGAACGGCAGCGGACAAGCCCCATTAAACAGTGCTATAAATGAATGTCAGCTTCCATCGGCTGTCACACTGTCAGCGGCACTGGCACCGGCAGAGCACCGTTCTGACAAGTGTCTTCCGCTATTGCAGATATGAAGCTGTGACCCGATCTGGCATTTCACTATCGAACATTGACGCTTTTGTGCGCTGCTTGCTGCGGAAGATACAATTGCTACATCGTCACGAACGGCAGCGGACACGCCCCATCGAACAGTGCTATAAATGAAGGCCACCTTCCATCGGCTGTCAAGCTGTCAGCGGCACCGGCACCGGCAGAGCACCGTTCTAACAAGAGTTTTCTGAATTGCAGATATGAAGCTGTGACCCGATATGGCATTTCACTATCGATCATAGACGTTTTGTGCGCTGCTTGCTGCGGAAGATAGCATCGCTACCTCGTCTCGAACGGCAGCGGACACGCCCCATCGAACAGTGCTATAAATGAAGGCCACCTTCCATCGGCTGTCACACTGTCAGGGGCACCGGAACCGGCAGAGCACCGTTCTAAGAAGTGTTTTCTGCTATTGCAGATATGAAGCTGTGACCCGAGCTGATGTTTCACTATCGAACATCGAGGCTTTTGTGCGCTGCTTGCTGCGGCAGATAGCATCGATACCTCGTCACTAACGGCAGCGGACACGCCCCTTCGGACAGTGCTATAAATGAAAGCCAGCTTCCATCGGCTGTCACACTGTCAGCGGCACCGGCAGAGCACCGTTCTAAGAAGTGTTTTCTGCTATTGCAGATATGAAGCTGTGAGCAGATCTGGCATTTCCTTACCGAACATCGACGATTTTGTGCGCTGCTTGCTGCGGAAGATTAGCATTGCTACATCATCACGAACGGCAGCGAACACGCCCCATCGGACAGTGCTATGTAGGAAGGCCAGCTCCCATCGGCTGTCACACTGTCAGCGGCACCGGCACCGGCAGAGCACCGTTCTAAGAAGTGTTTTCTTCTTTTGCAGATATGAAGCTGTGACCCGATCTAGCATTTCACTATCGAACATCGACCTTTTTGTGCGCTGCTTGCTGTGGAAGATAGCATCGCTACCTCGTCACGAACGGCAGCGGACACGCCCCATCGGACAGTGCTATGTAGGAAGGCCAGCTCCCATCGGCTGTCACACTGTCAGCGGCACCGGCACCGGCAGAGCACCGTTCGAAGAAGTGTTTTCTGCTATTGCAGATATGAAGCTGTGACCCGATCTGGCATTTCACTATCGAACATCGACGTTTTTGTGCGCTGCTTGCTGCGGAAGATATGCTCGCTACCTCGTCACTAACGGCAGCGGACACGCCCCATCGGACAGTGTTATAAAGGAAGGCCAGCTTGCTTCCATCGGCTGTCACACTGTTAGCGGCACCGACACCCGCAGAGCACCGTTCTAAGAAATGGTTTCTGCTATTGCAGATATGAATCTGGGACCCGATCTGGCATTTCACTATCGAACATCGACGTTTTTGTGCGCTGCTTGCTGCGGAAGATAGCATCGCTACCTCGTCACGAACGGCAGCGGACACGCCCCATCGGACAGTGCTATATAGGAAGGCCAGCTCCCATCGGCTGTCACACTGTCAGCGGCACCGGCACCGGCAGAGCACCATTCTAAGAAGTGTTTTCTGGTATTGCAGATATGAAGCTGTGACCCGATCTGGCGTTTCACAATCGGGCATCGACGTTTTTGTGCGCTGCTTGCTGCGGAAGATTTCATTGCTACCTCGTCACGAACGGCAGCGGACACGCCCCATCGAACGGTGCTATAAATGAATGTCAGCTTCCATCGGCTGTCACACTGTCAGCGGCACCGGCGCCGGCAGAGCACCGTTCTGACAAGTGTCTTCTGCTATTGCAGATATGAAGCTATGACCCGATCTGGCATTTCACTATCGAACATCGACGTTTTTGTGCGCTGCTTGCTGCGGAAGGTAGCATCGCTACCTCGTCACGAACGGCAGCGGAAGAGCCCCATCAAACAGTGCTATATATGAATGTCAGCTTCCATCGGCTGTCACACTGTCAGCGGCACTGGCACCGGCAGAGCACCGTTCTGACAAGTGTCTTCTGCTATTGCAGATATGAAGCTGTGACCATATCTGGCATTTCCCTACCGAACATCGACGTTTTTGTGCGCTGCTTGCTGTGGAAGATAGCATCGCTACCTCGTCACGAACGGCAGCGGACACGCCCCATCGGACATTGCTATGTAGGAAGGCCAGCTCCCATCGGCTGTCACACTGTCAGCGGCACCGGCACCGGCAGAGCACCGTTCGAAGAAATGTTTTCTGCTATTGCAGATATGAAGCTGTGACCCGATCTGGCATTTCACTATCGAACACAGACGTTTTTGTGCGCTGCTTGCTGCGGAAGATACCATCGCTACCTCGTCACTAACGGCAGCGGACACGCCCCATCGGACAGTGTTATAAAGGAAGGCCAGCTTCCATCGGCTGTCACACTGTCAGCGGCACCGGCACCGGCAGGGCACCGTTCTAAGAAGTGTTTTCTTCTTTTGCAGATATGAAGCTGTGACCCGATCTAGCATTTCACTATCGAACATTAACCTTTTTGTGCGCTGCTTGCTGTGGAAGATAGCATCGCTACCTCGTCACGAACGGCAGCGGACACGCCCCATCGGACATTGCTATGTAGGAAGGCCAGCTCCCATCGGCTGTCACACTGTCAGCGGCACCGGCACCGGCAGAGCACCGTTCGAAGAAGTGTTTTCTGCTATTGCAGATATGAAGCTGTGACCCGATCTGGCATTTCACTATCGAACATCGACGTTTTTGTGCGCTGCTTGCTGCGGAAGATAGCATCGCTACCTCGTCACTAACGGCAACGGACACGCCCCATCGAACAGTGCCATAAATGAAGGCCAGCTTCCAGCGGCTGTCACACTGTCAGCGGCACCGGCACCGGCAGAGCACCGTTCTAAGAAATGTTTTCTGCTATTGCAGATATGAATCTGGGACCCGATCTGGCATTTCACTATCGAACATCGACGTTTTTGTGCGCTGCTTGCTGCGGAAGATAGCATCGCTACCTCGTCACGAACGGAAGCGGACAGGCCCCATCGGACAGTGCTATATAGGAAGGCCAGCTCCCATCGGCTGTCACACTGTCAGCGGCACCGGCACCGGCAGAGCACCGTTCTAAGAAGTGTTTTCTGCTATTGCAGATATGAAGCTGTGACCTGATCTGGCGTTTCACAATCGAACATGGACGTTTTTGTGCGCTGCTTGCTGCGGAAAATATGATTGCTACCTCGGCACGAACGGCAGCGGACCCGCCCCATCGAACGGTGCTATAAATGAATGTCAGCTTTCATCGGCTGTCACACTGTCAGCGGCACCGGCGCCGGCAAAGCACCGTTCTGACAAGTGTCTTCTGCTATTGCAGATATGAAGCTATGACCCGATCTGGCATTTCACTATCGAACATCGACGTTTTTGTGCGCTGCTTGCTGCGGAAGATAGCATCGCTACCTCGTCACGAACGGCAGCGGACAAGCCCCATCAAACAGTGCTATAAATGAATGTCAGCTTCCATCGGCTGTCACACTGTCAGCGGCACTGGCACCGGCAGAGCACCGTTCTGACAAGTGTCTTCTGCTATTGCAGATATGAAGCTGTGACCCGATCTGGCATTTCACTATCGAACATTGACGCTTTTGTGCGCTGCTTGCTGCGGAAGACAGCATCGCTACCTCGTCACTAACGGCAGCAGACACGCCCCGTCGAATAGTGCCATAAATGAAGGCCAACTTCCAGCGGCTGTCACACTGTTAGCGGCACCGGCACCGGCAGAGCACCGTTCTAACAAGAGTTTTCTGAATTGCAGATATGAAGCTGTGACCCGATATGGCATTTCACTATCGATCATAGACGTTTTGTGCGCTGCTTGCTGCGGAAGATAGCATCGCTACCTCGTCACGAACGGCAACGGACACGCCCCATCGAACAGTGCTATAAATGAAGGCCACCTTCCATCGGCTGTCACACTGTCAGCGGCACCGGCACCGGCAGAGCACCGTTCTAAGAAGTGTTTTCTGCTATTGCAGATATGAAGCTGTGACCCGATCTGGCGTTTCACAATCGAACATCGACGTTTTTGTGCGCTGCTTGCTGCGGAAGATAGCATCGCTACCTCGTCACGAACGGCAGCGGACACGCCCCATCGGACAGTGCTATATAGGAAGGCCAGCTCCCATGGGCTGTCACACTGTCAGCGGCACCGGCACCGGCAGAGCACCGTTCTAAGAAGTGTTTTCTGCTATTGCAGATATGAAGCTGTGACCCGATCTGGCGTTTCACAATCGAGCATCGACGTTTTTGTGCGCTGCTTGCTGCGGAAGATTTCATTGCTACCTCGTCACGAACGGCAGCGGACAAGCCCCATCAAACAGTGCTATATATGAATGTCAGCTTCCATCGGCTGTCACACTGTCAGCGGCACTGGCACCGGCAGAGCACCGTTCTGACAAGTGTCTTCTACTATTGCAGATATGAAGCTGTGACCCGATCTGGCATTTCACTATCGAACATTGACGCTTTTGTGCGCTGCTTGCTGCGGAAGATACAATTGCTACATCGTCACGAACGGCAGCAGACACGCCCCATCGAACAGTGTTATAAATGAAGGCCACCTTCCATCGGCTGTCACACTGTCAGCGGCACCGGCACCGGCAGAGCACCGTTCTAACAAGAGTTTTCTGAATTGCAGTTATGAAGCTGTGACCCGATATGGCATTTCACTATCGAACATCGACCTTTTTGTGCGCTGCTTGCTGTGGAAGATAGCATCGCTACCTCGTCACGAACGGCAGCGGACACGCCCCATCGGACAGTGCTATGTAGGAAGGCCAGCTCCCATCGGCTGTCACACTGTCAGCGGCACCGGCACCGGCAGAGCACCGTTCGAAGAAGTGTTTTCTGCTATTGCAGATATGAAGCTGTGACCCGATCTGGCATTTCACTATCGAACACAGACGTTTTTGTGCGCTGCTTGCTGCGGAAGATACCATCGCTACCTCGTCACTAACGGCAGCGGACACGCCCCATCGGACAGTGTTATAAAGGAAGGCCAGCTTCCATCGGCTGTCACACTGTCAGCGGCACCGGCACCGGCAGGGCACCGTTCTAAGAAGTGTTTTCTTCTTTTGCAGATATGAAGCTGTGACCCGATCTAGCATTTCACTATCGAACATCAACCTTTTTGTGTGCTGCTTGCTGTGGAAGATAGCATCGCTACCTCGCCACGAACGGCAGCGGACACGCCCCATCGGACATTGCTATGTAGGAAGGCCAGCTCCCATCGGCTGTCACACTGTCAGCGGCACCGGCACCGGCAGAGCACCGTTCGAAGAAGTGTTTTCTGCTATTGCAGATATGAAGCTGTGACCCGATCTGGCATTTCACTATCGAACATCGACGTTTTTGTGCGCTGCTTGCTTCGGAAGATAGCATCGCTACCTCGTCACTAACGGCAACGGACACGCCCCATCGAACAGTGCCATAAATGAAGGCCAGCTTCCAGCGGCTGTCACACTGTCAGCGGCACCGGCACCGGCAGAGCACCGTTCTAAGAAATGTTTTCTGCTATTGCAGATATGAATCTGGGACCCGATCTGGCATTTCACTATCGAACATCGACGTTTTTGTGCGCTGCTTGCTGCGGAAGATAGCATCGCTACCTCGTCACGAACGGCAGCGGACACGCCCCATCGGACAGTGCTATATAGGAAGGCCAGCTCCCATCGGCTGTCACACTGTCAGCGGCACCGGCACCGGCAGAGCACCGTTCTAAGAAGTGTTTTCTGCTATTGCAGATATGAAGCTGTGACCTGATCTGGCGTTTCACAATCGAACATGGACGTTTTTGTGCGCTGCTTGCTGCGGAAGATATGATTGCTACCTCGGCACGAACGGCAGCGGACACGCCCCATCGAATGGTGCTATAAATGAATGTCAGCTTTCATCGGCTGTCACACTGTCAGCGGCACCGGCGCCGGCAGAGCACCGTTCTGACAAGTGTCTTCTGCTATTGCAGATATGAAGCTATGACCCGATCTGGCATTTCACTATCGAACATCGACGTTTTTGTGCGCTGCTTGCTGCGGAAGATAGCATCGCTACCTCGTCACGAACGGCAGCGGACAAGCCCCATCAAACAGTGCTATAAATGAATGTCAGCTTCCATCGGCTGTCACACTGTCAGCGGCACTGGCACCGGCAGAGCACCGTTCTGACAAGTGTCTTCTGCTATTGCAGATATGAAGCTGTGACCCGATCTGGCATTTCACTATCGAACATTGACGCTTTTGTGCGCTGCTTGCTGCGGAAGACAGCATCGCTACCTCGTCACTAACGGCAGCAGACACGCCCCATCGAACAGTGCCATAAATGAAGGCCAGCTTCCAGCGGCTGTCACACTGTTAGCGGCACCGGCACCGGCAGAGCACCGTTCTAACAAGAGTTTTCTGAATTGCAGATATGAAGCTGTGACCCGATATGGCATTTCACTATCGATCATAGACGTTTTGTGCGCTGCTTGCTGCGGAAGATAGCATCGCTACCTCGTCACGAACGGCAGCGGACACGCCCCATCGAACAGTGCTATAAATGAAGGCCACCTTCCATCGGCTGTCACACTGTCAGCGGCACCGGCACCGGCAGAGCACCGTTCTAAGAAGTGTTTTCTGCTATTGCAGATATGAAGCTGTGACCCGATCTGGCGTTTCACAATCGAACATCGACGTTTTTGTGCGCTGCTTGCTGCGGAAGATAGCATCGCTACCTCGTCACGAACGGCAGCGGACACGCCCCATCGGACAGTGCTATATAGGAAGGCCAGCTCCCATGGGCTGTCACACTGTCAGCGGCACCGGCACCGGCAGAGCACCGTTCTAAGAAGTGTTTTCTGCTATTGCAGATATGAAGCTGTGACCCGATCTGGCGTTTCACAATCGAGCATCGACGTTTTTGTGCGCTGCTTGCTGCGGAAGATTTCATTGCTACCTCGTCACGAACGGCAGCGGACAAGCCCCATCAAACAGTGCTATATATTGCCACCTGGTGTTCTCAGGTGGCGCTGAAGTGTCTTCGAAGACGTTAAAGTGTCTCGCGCTGGCTGGCTGGCTGCTTGCTGTATTCTGCTGGTTAGCGACCTGTCTCCCTGTTTTCCGTTACATATTTTGGTGTAGGCGCTGGGTAAAGATCCCTGTATATGTCTCATACTCCTCCGGATACCCTGGGCTCCAGTCCTTCGCTAGTGGACACCCCCGTGCACCGTGCTAGCCGGAGAAATCAAGGCCTACCTCCCGAACACGGGCTTTTGGAGTCTGCCAGAGCACCCACCCATCGACCTGTCATGCCAGCTGCTGCCTACTACACCTTGCAGAATCCGCGACTGCCCAAACCATTCCACGGCAGTCAGCTCGAAGACGTAGAGGACTGGCTTCTCGAGTTTGAACGCGTGGCCTCATTCAACCAGTGGGACGACGCCGCTAAACTTTGAAACGTCTTCTTTAGTCTCGAGGATGGTGCACGTACCTGGTACGAAAACCGAGAAGACACCCTAACATCATGGCACGAGTTCCGCCGACGCCTGCTGGAGACCTACACCAGCACGGATCGTCGAGAACGGGCTGAACGGGCTTTGCAGTCTCGCATTCAGATGCCGAATGAGACTGTAAGCATGTACGTGGAGGATATGACTCGGCTCTTCCGGCGAGCTGACCCGGCCATGCCCGAAGATAAAAAGGTGCGCCATCTCATGCGCGGCGTTTAAAGAGCAACTTTTCGCTGGCCTCGTGCGCAGTCCACCTGGGACTGTTGCTGAGTTTCTCTCGGAGGCGGTCACGATGGAGAAGATGCTCTTGCGGCGGTCTACCACCTACGACCGGCCGGTACTCGCCGCTTCACTTACAGAGCCGCTTCCTGCCTTCGGGGCTAACCCTGGTCTTCTCCGCGACCTGATCCGCTCCGTTGTGCGCGAAGAGCTCCAGGCGCTTTTCGGTGCTCCCCTGCCGACGGCCGGCTCTCTCGCTAGCCTGGTCCGCGAAGAGGTTCAAGCCTTGAGACCTTCGTTCCCGTCCGTTGACCCGCCGCCTTTACCAACGGAGTGCCGTCGTCCAACGTACGCTGAAGCCTTGCAACGTCCTGCGCCCTCTTCGGCGCAGTTTCCTCCGTCCAATCAAGGCTCGCTGTTTTCCGCACACCCCGACACGTACTACATCGACAATCGACGATCACCCCAGCGGAAGACGGACCTGTGGCGTGCTCCGGATCGGCAGCGTCTCTGCTTTCACTGCGGGGAACCCGGTCATCTGTATCGCCAGTGCCCGTATCGACAGCTTGGGCTGCAGGGGTTCCCTATCGACATGCCCCGTCCACCAAGAGGTCAACGACTCCGGGAGATCGAGGACTACGTAGCCCAGCAGCGCATGGCGACAATTCCCCAGCGGCAGTCTCGGTCTCCATCACCACGCCGACCTTCGCCACAGCCCCAAAGCTCCTCCTGGATGGCGCAGAGACGGTCGCCAAGTCCCCGCCGGGAAAACTAAAGAGAGCGACCTCAGGGGGCGAGGCCGCTGGCAATCGATACGAACAAGACCCCCCGACAACGCGAACAGCGACCGACCGCGATTTAAAGGCAACGACTGCAGTACCTGAACTCGGAGATCGATTCTCGTTGGATATACCCGTGCTTCTCGATGGCTATAAGGTTAGTGCTTTGGTGGACACTGGCGCTGATTTCTCGATTTTAAGCGGAAAGCTAGCGGCGCTTCTTAAAAAAGTAATGACACCATGGTCCGGCACGCAGATTCGCACGGCTGGCGGACATGTCGTAACTCCGCTTGGCCTATGCACAGCAAGAGTCCAAATTCGCAGCTCCACATTTGTTGTCAGCTGCCTAGTTCTACCGAACTGCTCCCGTGACTGTATCCTTGGCGTTGATTTTCTCCGAGAGTATGGAGCTATTATTGACCTCCGAAAGCGCACTGTCACATTTTCTACCGAGAAAGCTGATGTTTACTCCGAGGACTGTCCACGCCACGCCGCCCTTAGAATATCCGCCGAGAGCGTTTGGATTCCGCCACGCGCCAGCGTTTTTGTGAGTGTTCACTGCGACGGACTACGTGAAGGGACAGCGGTCGCAGAGGGCAACCTGTCCCTTTTGCTCACCCACGGCATCTGCTCAGCGCGAGGTCTCATCCATCTCCGCGACGGCTGCTCTGAGCTCCTGGTGACTAACTTCTCTAACGAGCCCCGGCACCTTTTTCGTGCTACTGCCATCGCATTCGCCGACCCCTTAGCGGAGGTTTCTGAATGTTTCGCGTTCGAAGCTGTTAGACCTGTGCGCCCATCCCTTGACATCAGCCCGGACCTTTCGGTGACTCAACAGCGAGAACTACGTGCCCTCCTACTTGAATACTCCTCCTGTTTCGCTTCTTCGTCGAAAGTCCGGCAAACGGCTCTTCTCAAGCACCGCATCATTACGCCCGACGATGCCCGCCCCATCCATCAGCAGCCGTACCGTATCTCACCGAAGGAGCGTGAGGCGATCCAAACGCAGGTGAAGGAGATGCTTTCAGATGGAATCATTCAACCTTCCAGCAGCCCCTGGTCTTCACCTGTCGTGCTGGTGAAGAAAAAGGATGGGACACTCCGCTTCTGCGTGGATTATCGGAAACTGAACAACATCACCAAAAAAGACGTCTACCCGCTGCCTCGTATCGACGACTCGCTCGACAGACTTCGTCGCGCCCAGTACTTCTCCTCCATTGATTTAAAGAGTGGGTACTGGCAGATAGAGGTCGACGAGCGGGACCGCGAAAAAACGGCGTTCGTGACACCCGACGGACTGTACGAATTTAAAGTGCTACCTTTTGGGCTATGTTCAGCGCCGGCAAATTTCCAGCGGATGATGGATACCGTTCTCGCTGGACTAAAATGGCAAACTTGTTTGGTTTATCTCGATGATGTCGTCGTATTTTCCGAAACCTTTGCCGAACACCTTGAACGCCTGAGGACAGTATTAGATGCCCTCCGATCGGCCGACTTAACGCTAAAGCCCGAGAAGTGCCACTTTGGGTACAAAGAGTTGAAGTTTCTCGGTCACCTCGTGAGTGCCGATGGCGTTAAGCCCGACCCCGAGAAAACTGCTGCCGTCGCCAACTTTCCTGTTCCTGCAACAAAGAAAAGTGTGCAACGTTTTTTGGGTCTGTGCGCATATTACCGCCGCTTCATCGCCGACTTTTCAAAGATTGCCGCACCCCTGTACCACCTCACGCGCAATGATACACAGTTCGTGTGGGCTGCCGAGCAGCAGGAGGCTTTTGCCGAGCTGCGCAGACGACTGCTAACATCCCCTGTTCTTGCGCACTTTGATGAAGAGGCTGAAACCGAAGTCCACACCGACGCGAGCAACGTCGGCCTCGGCGCCGTACTCGTCCAACACCAAGGTGGCGTGGAAAGGGTCATCGCGTATGAAAGCCGCACGCTTTCTCGCGCTGAAACAAACTATTCGACCACAGAAAAAGAATGCCTTGCGGTTATGTGGGCAACCATGAAATTTCGTCCGTACCTCTACGGCCGCCCGTTCAAAGTAGTTACCGACCACCATTCCTTGTGCTGGCTTGCAAATCTTCGCGACCCATCGGGGCGCCTAGCCCGATGGAGCCTCCGCCTCCAAGAATTCGATTACACCATTGTGCACAAATCTGGCCAGACGCACGAAGACGCTGACGCACTCTCTCGCGCGCCCGTCGGGTTAGCGGATGATAGCATAGAGGACGAGAGTGGTTTTATTGGAGTTGTCAGCGCCTTAGACCTAATGACCCGCCAGCGAGCTGACCCAGACCTGCGACCTATCATTGATTATCTGGAGGGCCGAGCTTCTGTCGTACCCCGACAATTTTCTAGAAACCTGCCGGCCTTCTGTCTCCGGAACGGCATTTTGTTTAAGAAAAACTCCAGCACTGTTGACCGAGCGCACCTCCTCGTCGGTCCGGCAGATCTCCGCGCCGATATCCTTCTTGCTTGTCACGATGAGCCGACCTCCGGCCACTTGGGCTTTGCCCGCACACTTACACGCGTGCGCCAGGCGTATTATTGGCCCAAACTTTCTCACGCCGTCCAGCGTTACGTCAGAGGCTGCCGCGATTGCCAACGTCGTAAGGCGCCTCCTCTCAAGCCAGCGGGCTTGCTCCAACCTATTGAACCCCCTCGGACGCCTTTTGATCAAGTCGGCATCGATCTTCTGGGCCCATTCCCTGTGTCATCGGCCGGTCATAAATGGATCATAGTCGCGACCGACTATTTAACAAGGTATGCGGAAACTCAAGCGGTGCAGCGCGGTACGTCATCTGAGATCGCCCCGTTTTTTATGCAACAAATCGTGCTGCGTCATGGCGCACCGTCCCACGTAATCACTGATCGAGGTACGGCGTTTACGGCACAGCTCATGCGCGACGTGTTCGAGCTCAGTCACACGAACCATCGCAAAACTACTGCCTATCACCCACAGACGAACGGGCTCACAGAGAGACTCAACAGAACGATCGCCGACATGATCGCAATGTACATAGACTCGCAGCACAAAACCTGGGACGAGATTCTCCCGTACGTCACATACGCTTACAACACGGCCACCCAGGAGACGACCCGATTTACACCATTTCGTCTGGTCTACGGACGTGACGTTCAGACGATGCTGGATGCAATGCTTCCATGCAGCACTGATGACCACCCACTCACGCCAGACGCCGAGCAGTTCGCTCAGCGCGCCGAGGAAGCACGTCAACTTGCCCGTCTTCACATTCAGCGGCAGCAGGGCACGGATGCACGCCGCTACAACCTCCGTCATCGGCACGTCGAATACCATCCGGGAGACCAAGTTTGGGTGTGGACCCCGGTACGCCGCCCAGGCTTGTCTGAAAAACTGATGTGCCGTTACTTTGGACCGTACCGAGTTTTGCGCCGCGTCACCGAAGTGACCTACGAAGTTCTTCCTGACGGGACTGTGCAGCCTCAGCGTCGTCCACCCCGCTCTGAGGTTGTGCACGTTGTCCGCATGAAACCCTACTTCACGCGGTAATGGATAGTACGCTCAGTGTTCTGCTAGTTTTCGCGTGGGACACCTTCGCCCACCTCCCTTGTACATTTTTGTGTGCTTGTGCTGTTTTTTTTTCTCTTTCCACTGCCCATACTGCAACCCCGCTTTTGTTTTTCTTTTTTTTTGGAGGGGGAGTAATGCCACCTGGTGTTCTCAGGTGGCGCTGAAGTGTCTTCGAAGACGTTAAAGTGTCTCGCGCTGGCTGGCTGGCTGCTTGCTGTATTCTGCTGGTTAGCGACCTGTCTCCCTGTTTTCCGTTACAATATGAATGTCAGCTTCCATCGGCTGTCACACTGTCAGCGGCACTGGCACCGGCAGAGCACCGTTCTGACAAGTGTCTTCTGCTATTGCAGATATGAAGCTGTGACCCGATCTGGCATTTCACTATCGAACATTGACGCTTTTGTGCGCTGCTTGCTGCGGAAGATACAATTGCTACATTGTCACCAACGGCAGCGGACACGCCCCATCGAACAGTGTTATAAATGAAGGCCACCTTCCATCGGATGTCACACTGTCAGCGGCACCGGCACCGGCAGAGCACCGTTCTAACAAGCGTTTTCTGAATTGCAGATATGAAGCTGTGACCCGATATGGCATTTCACTATCGAACATCGACCTTTTTGTGCGCTGCTTGCTGTGGAAGATAGCATCGCTACCTCGTCACGAACGGCAGCGGACACGCCCCATCGGACAGTGCTATGTAGGAAGGCCAGCTCCCATCGGCTGTCACACTGTCAGCGGCACCGGCACCGGCAGAGCACCGTTCGAAGAAGTGTTTTCTGCTATTGCAGATATGAAGCTGTGACCCGATCTGGCATTTCACTATCGAACATCGACGTTTTTGTGCGCTGCATGCTGCGGAAGATAGCATCGCTACCTCGTCACTAACGGCAGCGGACACGCCCCATCGGACAGTGTTATAAACGAAGGCCAGCTTCCATCGGCTGTCACACTGTCAGCGGCACCGGCACCGGCAGGGCACCGTTCTAAGAAGTGTTTTCTTCTTTTGCAGATATGAAGCTGTGACCCGATCTGGTATTTCACTATCAAACATCGACGTTTTTGTGCGCTGCTTGCTGCGGAAGACAGCATCGCTACCTCGTCACTAACGGCAGCAGACACGCCCCATCGAACACTGCTATAAATGAAGGACCGCTTCCATCGGCTGTCACACTGTCAGCGGCACCGGCAGAGCACCGTTCTAAGAAGTGTTTTCTGCTTTTGCAAATATGAAGCTGTGACCCGATCTGGTATTTCACTATCGAACATGACGTTTTTGTGCGCTGCTTGCTGCGGAAGGTAGCATCGCTACCTCGTCACTAACGGCAGCGGACACGCCCCAACGAACAGTGCCATAAATGAAGGCCAGCTTCCAGCGGCTGTCACACTGTTAGCGGCACCGACACCGGCAGAGCACCGTTCTAAGAAATGTTTTCTGCTATTGCAGATATGAAGCTGTGACCATATCTGGCATTTCCCTACCGAACATCGACGTTTTTGTGCGCTGCTTGCTGCGGAAGGTAGCATCGCTACTTCGTCACGAACGGCAGAGGACACGCCCCATCGGACAGTGCTATGTAGGAAGGCCAGCTCCCATCGGCTGTCACACTGTCAGCGGCACCGGCAATGGCAGAGCACCGTTCGAAGAAGTGTTTTCTGCTATTGCAGATATGAAGCTGTGACCCGATCTGGCATTTCACTATCGAACATCGACGTTTTTGTGCGCTGCTTGCTGCGGAAGATACCATCGCTACCTCGTCACTAACGGCAGCGGACACGCCCCATCGGACAGTGTTATAAAGGAAGGCCAGCTTCCATCGGCTGTCACACTGTCAGCGGCACCGGCACCGGCAGGGCACCGTTCTAAGAAGTGTTTTCTTCTTTTGCAGATATGAAGCTGTGACCTGATCTGGCGATTCACAATCGAACATGGACGTTTTTGTGCGCTGCTTGCTGCGGAAGATACCATCTCTACCTCGTCACTAACGGCAGCGGACACGCCCCAACGAACAGTGCCATAAATGAAGGCCAGCTTCCAGCGGCTGTCACACTGTTAGCGGCACCGACACCGGCAGAGCACCGTTCTAAGAAATGTTTTCTGCTATTGCAGATATGAAGCTGTGACCATATCTGGCATTTTCCTACCGAACATCGACGTTTTTGTGCGCTGCTTGCTGCGGAAGGTAGCATCGCTACTTCGTCACGAACGGCAGAGGACACGCCCCATCGGACAGTGCTATGTAGGAAGGCCAGCTCCCATCGGCTGTCACACTGTCAGCGGCACCGGCAATGGCAGAGCACCGTTCGAAGAAGTGTTTTCTGCTATTGCAGATATGAATCTGGGACCCGATCTGGCATTTCACTATCGAACATCGACGTTTTTGTGCGCTGCTTGCTGCGGAAGATAGCATCGCTACCTCGTCACGAACGGCAGCGGACACGCCCCATCGGACAGTGCTATATAGGAAGGCCAGCTCCCATCGGCTGTCACACTGTCCGCGGCACCGGCAGAGCACCGTTCTAAGAAGTGTTTTCTGCTATTGCAGATATGAAGCTGTGACCTGATCTGGCGTTTCACAATCGAACATGGACGTTTTTGTGCGCTGCTTGCTGCGGAAGATACCATCGCTACCTCGTCACCATCGGCAGCGGACACGCCCCATCGGACAGTGTTATAAAGGAAGGCCAGCTTCCATCGGCTGTCACACTGTCAGCGGCACCGGCACCGGCAGGGCACCGTTCTAAGAAGTGTTTTCTTCTTTTGCAGATATGAAGCTGTGACCCGATATAGCATTTCACTATCGAACATCAACCTTTTTGTGCGCTGCATGCTGTGGAAGATAGCATCGCTACCTCGTCACGAACGGCAGCGGACACGCCCCATCGGACATTGCTATGTAGGAAGGCCAGCTCCCATCGGCTGTCACACTGTCAGCGGCACCGGCACCGGCAGTGCACCGTTCGAAGAAGTGTTTTCTGCTATTGCAGATATGAAGCTGTGACCCGATCTGGCATTTCACTATCGAACATGGACGTTTTTGTGCGCTGCTTGCTGCGGAAGATATGATTGCTACCTCGGCACGAACGGCAGCGGACACGCCCCATCGAACGGTGCTATAAATGAATGTCAGCTTTCATCGGCTGTCACACTGTCAGCGGCACCGGCACCGGCAGAGCACCGTTCTAAGAAATGTCTTCTGCTATTGCAGATATGAATCTGGGACCCGATCTGGCATTTCACTATCGAACATCGACGTTTTTGTGCGCTGCTTGCTGCGGAAGATAGCATCGCTACCTCGTCACGAACGGCAGAGGACACGCCCCATCGGACAGTGCTATATAGGAAGGCCAGCTCCCATCGGCTGTCACACTGTCAGCGGCACCGGCACCGGCAGAGCACCGTTCTAAGAAGTGTTTTCTCCTATTGCAGATATGAAGCTGTGACCTGATCTGGCGTTTCACAATCGAACATGGACGTTTTTGTGCGCTGCTTGCTGCGGAAGATATGATTGCTACCTCGGCACGAACGGCAGCGGACACGCCCCATCGAACGGTGCTATAAATGAATGTCAGCTTTCATCGGCTGTCACACTGTCAGCGGCACCGGCGCCGGCAGAGCACCGTTCTGACAAGTGTCTTCTGCTATTGCAGATATGAAGCTATGACCCGATCTGGCATTTCACTATCGAACATCGACGTTTTTGTGCTCTGCTTGCTGCAGAAGATAGCATCGCTACCTCGTCACGAACGGCAGCGGACAAGCCCCATTAAACAGTGCTATAAATGAATGTCAGCTTCCATCGGCTGTCACACTGTCAGCGGCACTGGCACCGGCAGAGCACCGTTCTGACAAGTGTCTTCCGCTATTGCAGATATGAAGCTGTGACCCGATCTGGCATTTCACTATCGAACATTGACGCTTTTGTGCGCTGCTTGCTGCGGAAGATACAATTGCTACATCGTCACGAACGGCAGCGGACACGCCCCATCGAACAGTGCTATAAATGAAGGCCACCTTCCATCGGCTGTCACGCTGTCAGCGGCACCGGCACCGGCAGAGCACCGTTCTAACAAGAGTTTTCTGAATTGCAGATATGAAGCTGTGACCCGATATGGCATTTCACTATCGATCATAGACGTTTTGTGCGCTGCTTGCTGCGGAAGATAGCATCGCTACCTCGTCTCGAACGGCAGCGGACACGCCCCATCGAACAGTGCTATAAATGAAGGCCACCTTCCATCGGCTGTCACACTGTCAGGGGCACCGGAACCGGCAGAGCACCGTTCTAAGAAGTGTTTGCTGCTATTGCAGATATGAAGCTGTGACCCGATCTGGCATTTCACTATAGAACATTTACGCTTTTGTGCGCTGCTTGCTGCGGAAGATACAATTGCTACATCGTCACGAACGGCAGCGGACACGCCCCATCGAACAGTGCTATAAATGAAGGCCACCTTCCATCGGCTGTCACACTGTCAGCGGCACCGGCACCGGCAGAGCACCGTTCTAACAAGAGTTTTCTGAATTGCAGATATGAAGCTGGGACCCGATATGGCATTTCACTATCGATCATAGACGCTTTGTGCGCTGCTTGCTGCGGAAGATAGCATCGCTACCTCGTCACGAACGGCAGCGGACACGCCCCATCGAACAGTGCTATAAATGAAGGCCACCTTCCATCGGCTGTCACACTGTCAGCGGCACCGGCACCGGCAGAGCACCGTTCTAAGAAGTGTTTTCTGCTATTGCAGATATGAAGCTGTGACCCGATCTGGCATTTCACTATCGAACATAGACGCTTTTGTGCGCTGCTTGCTGCGGAAGATACAATTGCTACCTCGTCACGAACGGCAGCGGACACGCCCCATCGAACAGTGCTATAAATGAAGGCCACCTTCCATCGGCTGTCACACTGTCAGCGGCACCGGCACCGGCAGAGCACCGTTCTAAGAAGTGTTTTCTGCTATTGCAGATATGAAGCTATGACCCGATCTGGCATTTCACTATCGAACATCGACGTTTTTGTGCGCTGCTTGCTGCGGAAGATAGCATCGCTACCTCGTCACTAACGGCAACGGACACGCCCCATCGAACAGTGCCATAAATGAAGGCCAGCTTCCAGCGGCTGTCACACTGTCAGCGGCACCGGCACCGGCAGAGCACCGTTCTAAGAAATGTTTTCTGCTATTGCAGATATGAATCTGGGACCCGATCTGGCATTTCACTATCGAACATCGACGTTTTTGTGCGCTGCTTGCTGCGGAAGATAGCATCACTACCTCGTCACGAACGGGAGCGGACACGCCCCATCAAACGGTGCTATAATTGATGGCCAGCTTCCAACGGCTGTCACACTGTCAGCGGCACCGGCACCGGCAGAGCACCGATCTAAGATGTGTTTTCTGCTATTGCAGGTATGAAGCTATGACCCTATCTGGCATTTCACTATCGAACATCGACGTTTTTGTGCGCAGCTTGCTGCGGAAGATAGCATCGCTATCTCGTCACGAACGGCAGCGGACTCACCACATCTAACGGTGCTATAATTGAAGGCCAGCTTCCAACGGCTGTCAAACTGTCCGCTACACCGGCACCGGCAGAGCACCGTTCTAAGAAGTGTTTTCTGCTATTGCAGATATGAAGCTGTGACCCGATCTGGCATTTCACTATCGAACATCGACATTTTTGAGCGCTGCTTGATGCGGAAGATAGCATCGCTACCTCGTCACGAACGGCAGCGGACACGCCCCTTTGAACAGAGCTATAAATTAAGGTCAGCTTCCATCGGCTGTCACACTGTCAGTGGCACCGGCACCGGCAGAGCACAGATCTAAGATGTGCTTTCTGCTATTGCAGATATGAAGCTGTGACCCGATCTGGCTTTTCACTATCGAACATCGACGTTTTTGTGCGCTGCTTGCTGCGGAAGATAGCATCGCTACCTCGTCACGAAAGGCAGCGGACAAGCCCCATCGAACAGTGCTATAAATGAATGTCAGCTTCCATCGGCTGCCACACTGTCAGCGGCACCGGCACCGGCGGAGCACCGTTCTAACAAGTGTTTTCTGCTATTACAGATATGAAGCTATGACCCGATCTGATATTTCACTATCGAACATCGACGTTTTTGTGCGCTGCTTCCTGCGGAAGATAGCTCGCTACCTTGTCACGAACGGCAGCGGACACGCCCCATCGAAGAGTGCTATAAATGAATGTCAGCTTCCATCGGCTTTCACACTGTCAGCGGCACCGGCACCGGCAGAGCACCGTTCGAACAAGTGTTTTCTGCTATGGCAGATATGAAGCTATGACCCGATCTGGCATTTCACTATCGAACATTGACGCTTTTGTGCGCTGCTTGCTGCGGAAGATACAATTGCTACATCGTCACGAACGGCAGCGGACACGCCCCATCGAACAGTGCTATAAATGAAGGCCACCTTCCATCGGCTGTCACACAGTCAGCTGCACTGGCACCGGCAGAGCACCGTTCTAACTAGTGTTTTCTGCTATTACAGATATGAAGCTATGACCCGATCTGGCATTTCACTATCGAACATCGACGTTTTTGTGCGCTGCTTGCTGCGGAAGATAGCATCGCTACCTCGTCACTAACGGCAACGGACACGCCCCATCGAACAGTGCCATAAATGAAGGCCAGCTTCCAGCGGCTGTCACACTGTCAGCGGCACTGGCACCGGCAAAGCACCGTTCTAAGAAATGTTTTCTGCTATTGCAGATGTGAATCTGGGACCCGATCTGGCATTTCTCTATCGAACATCGACGTTTTTGTGCGCTGCTTGCTGCGGAAGATAGCATCACTACCTCGTCACGAACGGCAGCGGACACGCCCCATCAAACGGTGCTATAATTGATGGCCAGCTTCCAACGGCTGTCACACTGTCAGCGGCACCGGCACCGGCAGAGCACCGATCTAAGATGTGTTTTCTGCTATTGCAAATATGAAGCTGTGACCCGATCTGGCATTTCACTATCGAACATTGACATTTTTGATCGCTGCTTGATGCAGAAGATAGCATCGCTACCTCGTCACGAACGGCAGCGGACACGCCCCTTTGAACAGAGCTATAAATTAAGGTCAGCTTCCATCGGCTGTCACACTGTCAGTGGCACCAGCACCGGCAGAGCACAGATCTAAGATGTGCTTTCTGCTATTGCAGATATGGAGCTGTGACCCGATCTGGCATTTCACTATCGAACATCGACGTTTTTGTGCGCTGCTTGCTGCGGAAGATAGCATAGCTACGTCGTCACGAACGGCAGCGGACACGCCCTATCGAACGGTGCTATAAATGAATGTCAGCTTCCTTCGGCTGTCACACTGTCAGCGGCACCGGCACCGGCAGAGCACAGGTCTGACAAGTGGCTTCTGCTATTGCAGATATGAAGCTGCTATGACCCGATCTGGCTTTTCACTATCGAACATCGACGTTTTTGTGCGCTGCTTGCTGCGGAAGATAGCATCGCTACCTCGTCACGAAAGGCAGCGGACAAGCCCCATCGAACAGTGCTATAAATGAATGTCAGCTTCCATCGGCTGTCACACTGTCAGCGGCACCGGCACCGGCGGAGCACCGTTCTGACAAGTGTTTTCTGCTATTACAGACATGAAGCTATGACCCGATCTGACATTTCACTATCGAACATAGACGTTTTTGTGCGCTGCTTCCTGCGGAAGATAGCTCGCTACCTTGTCACGAACGGCAGCGGACACGCCCCATCGAAGAGTGCTATAAATGAATGTCAGCTTCCATCGGCTGTCACACCGTCAGCGGCAGCGGCAGAGCACCGTTCTAACTAGTGTTTTCTGCTATTGCAGGTATGAAGCTATGACCCTATCTGGCATTTCACTATCGAACATCGACGTTTTTGTGCGCTGCTTGCTGCGGAAGATAGCATCGCTACCTCGTCACTAACGGCAACGGACACGCCCCATCGAACAGTGCCATAAATGAAGGCCAGCTTCCAGCGGCTGTCACACTGTCAGCGGCACTGGCACCGGCAAAGCACCGTTCTAAGAAATGTTTTCTGCTATTGCAGATGTGAATCTGGGACCCGATCTGGCATTTCTCTATCGAACATCGACGTTTTTGTGCGCTGCTTGCTGCGGAAGATAGCATCACTACCTCGTCACGAACGGCAGCGGACACGCCCCATCAAACGGTGCTATAATTGATGGCCAGCTTCCAACGGCTGTCAAACTGTCAGCTACACCGGCACCGGCAGAGCACCGTTCTAAGAAGTGTTTTCTGCTATTGCAGATATGAAGCTGTGACCCGATCTGGCATTTCACTATCGAACATCGACATTTTTGAGCGCTGCTTGATGCGGAAGATAGCATCGCTACCTCGTCACGAACGGCAGCGGACACGCCCCTTTGAACAGAGCTATAAATTAAGGTCAGCTTCCATCGGCTGTCACACTGTCAGTGGCACCGGCACCGGCAGAGCACAGATCTAAGATGTGCTTTCTGCTATGGCAGATATGAAGCTGTGACCCGATCTGGCTTTTCATTATCGAACATCGACGTTTTTGTGCGCTGCTTGCTGCGGAAGATAGCATCGCTACCTCGTCACGAAAGGCAGCGGACAAGCCCCATCGATCAGTGCTATAAATGAATGTCAGCTTCCATCGGCTGCCACACTGTCAGCGGCACCGGCACCGGCGGAGCACCGTTCTAACAAGTGTTTTCTGCTATTACAGATATGAAGCTATGACCCGATCTGACATTTCACTATCGAACATCGACATTTTTGTGCGCTGCTTCCTGCGGAAGATAGCTCGCTACCTTGTCACGAACGGCAGCGGACACGCCCCATCGAAGAGTGCTATAAATGAATGTCAGCTTCCATCGGCTTTCACACTGTCTGCGGCACCGGCACCGGGAGAGCACCGTTCGAACAAGTGTTTTCTGCTATGGCAGATATGAAGCTATTACCCGATCTGGCATTTCACTATCGAACATCGGCGTTTTTGTGCGCTGCTTGCTGCGGAACATAGCATCGCTACCTCGTCACGAACGGCAGCGGACACGCCACATCGAACAGTGCAATATATGACGGTCAGCTTCCATCGGCTGTCACACTGTCAGCGGCACCGGCACCGGCAGAGCACCGATCTAAGATGTGTATTCTGCTATTGTAAGTATGAAGCTGTGACCCGATTTGGTATTTCACTATCGAACATTGACGCTTTTGTGCGCTGCTTGCTGCGGAAGATACAATTGCTACATCGTCACGAACGGCAGCGGACACGCCCCATCGAACAGTGCTATAAATGAAGGTCAGCTTCCATCGGCTGTCATACTGTCAGCGGCACCGGCAGAGCACCGTTCTAACTAGTGTTTTCTGCTATTGTAGATATGAAGCTGTGACCCGATCTGGCATTTCACTATAGAACTTGGATGTTTCTGTGCGCTGCTTGCCGCAGAAGATAGCATCGCTAACTCGGCACGAACGGCAGAGGACCCGCCCCATCGAACAGCGCTATAATTGAAGGCCAGCTTCCATCGGTTGTCACACTGTCAGTGGCACCGGCACCGGCAGAGCACCGTTTTAAGAAGTGTTTTCTGCTATTGCAGATATGAAGCTGTGACCCGATCTGGCGTTTCACTATCGAGCATCGACGTTTTCGTGCGCTGCTTGCTGCGGAAGATAGCATTGCTACCTCGTCACGAACGGCAGCGGACACGCCCCATTGAGCGGTGCTATAAATCAGTGTCAGCTTCCATCGGCTGTCACACTGTCAGCGGCACCGGCACCGGCAGAGCACCGTTCTAACAAGTGTTTTCTGCTATTGCAGATATGAAGCTATGACCCGATCTGGCATTTCACTATCGAACATCGACATTTTTGAGCGCTGCTTGATGCGGAAGATAGCATCGCTACCTCGTCACGAACGGCAGCGGACACGCCCCTTTGAACAGAGCTATAAATTAAGGTCAGCTTCCATCGGCTGTCACACTGTCAGTGGCACCGGCACCGGCAGAGCACAGATCTAAGATGTGCTTTCTGCTATGGCAGATATGAAGCTGTGACCCGATCTGGCTTTTCACTATCGAACATCGACGTTTTTGTGCGCTGCTTGCTGCGGAAGATAGCATCGCTACCTCGTCACGAAAGGCAGCGGACAAGCCCCATCGAACAGTGCTATAAATGAATGTCAGCTTCCATCGGCTGTCACACTGTCAGCGGCACCGGCACCGGCACAGCATCGTTCTAAGAAGTGTTTTCTGCTTTTGCAGATATGAAGCTGTGACCCGATGTGGCATTTCACTATCGAACATCGACGTTTTTGTGCGCTGCTTGCTGCGGAAGATGGCATCGCTACCTCGTCACTAACGGTAGCGGACACGCCCCTTCTAACAGTGCTATAAATGAAGGCCAGCTTCCATCGGCTGTCACTCTGTCAGTGGCACCGGCACCGGAAGAGCACCGTTTTAAGAAGTGTTTTCTGCTATGGCAGATATGAAGCTGTGACACGATTTGGCATTTCACTATCGACCATCGACGTTTTTGTGCGCTGCTTGCTGCGGAAGATAGCATCGCTACCTCGTCACTAACGGCAGCGGACACGCCCCTCCGGACAGTGCTATAAAGTAAGTCCAGCTTCCATCGGCTGTCACACTGGCAGCGGCCGCGGAAACGGCAGAGCACCGTTCTAAGAGGTGTTTTCTGCTATTGCAGATATAAAGCTGTGACCCGATCTGGCATTTCACTATCGAACATCGACGTTTTTGTGCGCTGCTTGCTGCGGAAGATAGCATCGCTACCTCGTCACGAACGGCAGCGGACACGCCCCATCGAACAGTGCTATAAACGAAGGCCAGCTTCCATCGGCCGTCACACTGTCAGCGGCACCGGCACCGGCAGAGGACCGTTCTACCAAGTGTTTTCTGCTATTGCAGATATGAAGCTGTGACCCGATCTGGCATTTCACTATAGGACATCGACGTTTTTGTGCGCTGCTTGCTGCGGAAGATAGCATCGCTACCTCGTCACTAGCGGCAGTGGACACGCCCCTTCGGACAGTGCTATAACTGAAGGCCAGCTTCCATCGGCTGTCACACTGGCAGCGGCAGCGGCAACAGCAGAGCACCGTTCAAGAAGTGTTTTCTGCTATTGCAGTTATGAAGCTGTGACCCGATCTGGCATTTCACTATCGAACATCGACGTTTTTGCGCGCTGCTTGCTTCGGAAGATAGCATCGCTACCTCTTCACTAACGGCAGTGGACACGCTCCTTCGGACAGTGCTATAAATGAAGGCCAACTTCCATCGGCTGTCACGCTGGCACCGGCAAAGCAGCGTTCTAAGAAGTGTTTTCTGCTATTGCAGATACGAAGCTTGACCCGATCGGGCATTTCACTATCGAACTTCGACGTTTTTCTGCGCTGCTTGCTGCGGAAGATAGTATCGCTACCTCGTCACGAACGGCAGCGGACAAACCCCATCGAACAGCGCTATAAATGAAGGCCAGCTTCCATCGGCTGTCACACTGTCAGCGGCACCAGCACCGGCAGAGAACCGTTCAAAGAAGTGTTTTCTCCTATTGCAGATATGAAGATGTGACCCGATCTGGCTTTTCGCTATCGGACATTGACGTTTTCGTGCGCTGCTTGCTCCATAAGATAGCATTGCTACCCCGTCACTAACGGCGGCGGACACGCCCCATCGAACAGTGCTATAAATGAAGGCCAGCTTCCATCGGCTGTCACACTGTCAGCGGCACCGGCACCAGCAGACCACCGTTCTAAGAAGTGTTTTCTGCTATTGCAGATATGAAGCTGTGACCCGATCTGGCATTTCACTATCGAACTTCGACGTTTTTGTGCGCTGCTTGCTGCGGAAGATAGCATCGCTACCTCTTCACTAACGGCAGTGGACATGCTCCATCGGACAGTGCTATATATGAAGGCCAACTTCCATCGGCTGTCACGCTGGCACCGGCAGAGCAGCGTTCTAAGAAGTGTTTTCTGCTATTGCAGATACGAAGCTTGACCCGATCGGGCATTTCACTATCGAACTTCGACGTTTTTGTGCGCTGCTTGCTGCGGAAGATAGCATCGCTACCTCGTCACGAACGGCAGCGGACACGCCCCATCGAACAGCGCTATAAATGCAGGCCAGCTTCCATCTGCTGTCACTCTGTCAGCGGCACCGAAAGAGCACTGTTCTAAGAAGTGTTTTCTGCTAATGCAGATATGAAGCTGTGACGCGACCTGGCATTTCACTATAGAACTTCGATGTTTTTGTGCGCTGCTTGCCGCAGAAGATAGCATCGCTAACTCGTCACGAACGGCAGCGGACCCGCCCCATCGAACAGCGCTGTAATTGAAGGCCAGCTTCCATCGGCTGTCACTCTGGCAGCGGCAGCGGCACCGGCGGAGCACCATTTTAAGCAGTGTTTTTTGCAGATATTAAGCTGTGACCCGTTCTGGCATTTCACTATCGAACATTGACGCTTTTGTGCGCTGCTTGCTGCGGAAGATACAATTGCTACATCGTCACGAACGGCAGCGGACACGCCCCATCGAACAGTGCTATAAATGAAGGTCAGCTTCCATCGGCTGTCACACTGTCAGCGGCACCGGCAGAGCACCGTTCTAACTAGTGTTTTCTGCTATTGTAGATGTGAAGCTGTGACCCGATCTGGCATTTCACTATAGAACTTGGATGTTTCTGTGCGCTGCTTGCCGCAGAAGATAGCATCGCTAACTCGGCACGAACGGCAGCGGACCCGCCCCATCGAACAGCGCTATAATTGAAGGCCAGCTTCCATCGGTTGTCACACTGTCAGTGGCACCGGCACCGGCAGAGCACCGTTTTAAGAAGTGTTTTCTGCTATTGCAGATATGAAGCTGTGACCCGATCTGGCGTTTCACTATCGAGCATCGACGTTTTCGTGCGCTGCTTGCTGCGGAAGATAGCATTGCTACCTCGTCACGAACGGCAGCGGACACGCCCCATTGAGCGGTGCTATAAATCAGTGTCAGCTTCCATCGGCTGTCACACTGTCAGCGGCACCGGCACCGGCAGAGCACCGTTCTAACAAGTGTTTTCTGCTATTGCAGATATGAAGCTATGACCCGATCTGGCATTTCACCATAGAACATCGACGTTTTTGTGCGCTGCTTGATGCGGAAGATAGCATCGCTACCTTGTCACGAACGGCAGCGGACACGCCCCTTTGAACAGAGCTATAAATTAAGGTCAGCTTCCATCGGCTGTCACACTGTCAGTGGCACCGGCACCGGCAGAGCACAGATCTAAGATGTGCTTTCTGCTATTGCAGATATGGAGCTGTGACCCGATCTGGCATTTCACTATTGAATATCGACGTTTTTGTGCGCTGCTTGCTGCGGAAGATAGCATGCCTACCTCGACACGAACGGCAGCGGACAGGCCCCATAAACAGTGCAATAAATGAAGGCCAGCATCCATCGGCTGTCACACTGTCAGCGGCACCGGCACCGGCACAGCATCGTTCTAAGAAGTGTTTTCTGCTTTTGCAGATATGAAGCTGTGACCCGATGTGGCATTTCACTATCGAACATCGACGTTTTTGTGCGCTGCTTGCTGCGGAAGATGGCATCGCTACCTCGTCACTAACGGTAGCGGACACGCCCCTTCTAACAGTGCTATAAATGAAGGCCAGCTTCCATCGGCTGTCACTCTGTCAGTGGCACCGGCACCGGAAGAGCACCGTTTTAAGAAGTGTTTTCTGCTATGGCAGATATGAAGCTGTGACACGATTTGGCATTTCACTATCGAACATCGACGTTTTTGTGCGCTGCTTGCTGCGGAAGATAGCATCGCTACCTCGTCACTAACGGCAGCGGACACGCCCCTCCGGACAGTGCTATAAAGTAAGTCCAGCTTCCATCGGCTGTCACACTGGCAGCGGCCGCGGAAACGGCAGAGCACCGTTCTAAGAGGTGTTTTCTGCTATTGCAGATATAAAGCTGTGACCCGATCTGGCATTTCACTATCGAACATCGACGTTTTTGTGCGCTGCTTGCTGCGGAAGATAGCATCGCTACCTCGTCACGAACGGCAGCGGACACGCCCCATCGAACAGTGCTATAAACGAAGGCCAGCTTCCATCGGCCGTCACACTGTCAGCGGCACCGGCACCGGCAGAGGACCGTTCTACTAAGTGTTTTCTGCTATTGCAGATATGAAGCTGTGACCCGATCTGGCATTTCACTATAGAACATCGACGTTTTTGTGCGCTGCTTGCTGCGGAAGATAGCATCGCTACCTCGTCACTAGCGGCAGTGGACACGCCCCTTCGGACAGTGCTATAACTGAAGGCCAGCTTCCATCGGCTGTCACACTGGCAGCGGCAGCGGCAACAGCAGAGCACCGTTCAAGAAGTGTTTTCTGCTATTGCAGTTATGAAGCTGTGACCCGATCTGGCATTTCACTATCGAACATCGACGTTTTTGCGCGCTGCTTGCTTCGGAAGATAGCATCGCTACCTCTTCACTAACGGCAGTGGACACGCTCCTTCGGACAGTGCTATAAATGAAGGCCAACTTCCATCGGCTGTCACGCTGGCACCGGCAAAGCAGCGTTCTAAGAAGTGTTTTCTGCTATTGCAGATACGAAGCTTGACCCGATCGGGCATTTCACTATCGAACTTCGACGTTTTTGTGCGCTGCTTGCTGCGGAAGATAGTATCGCTACCTCGTCACGAACGGCAGCGGACAAACCCCATCGAACAGCGCTATAAATGAAGGCCAGCTTCCATCGGCTGTCACACTGTCAGCGGCACCAGCACCGGCAGAGAACCGTTCAAAGAAGTGTTTTCTCCTATTGCAGATATGAAGATGTGACCCGATCTGGCTTTTCGCTATCGGACATTGACGTTTTCGTGCGCTGCTTGCTCCATAAGATAGCATTGCTACCCCGTCACTAACGGCGGCGGACACGCCCCATCGAACAGTGCTATAAATGAAGGCCAGCTTCCATCGGCTGTCACACTGTCAGCGGCACCGGCACCAGCAGACCACCGTTCTAAGAAGTGTTTTCTGCTATTGCAGATATGAAGCTGTGACCCGATCTGGCATTTCACTATCGAACTTCGACGTTTTTGTGCGCTGCTTGCTGTGGAAGATAGCATCGCTACCTCGTCACGAACGGCAGCGGACACGCCCCATCGAACAGCACTATAAATGAAAGCCAGCTTCAATCGGCTGTCACAATGGCTGCGGCACCGGCAGAGCACTGTTCTAAGAAGTGTTTTCTGCTAATGCAGATATGAAGCTGTGACCCGATCTGGCATTTCACTATAGAACTTCGATGTTTCTGTGCGATGCTTGCCGCAGAAGATAGCATCGCTAACTCGTCACGAACGGCAGCGGACCCGCCCCATCGAACAGCGCTATAATTGAAGGCCAGCTTCCATCGGCTGTCACACTGTCAACGGCATCGGCACCGGCAGAGCAACGTTCTAAGAAGTGTTTTCGACTATTGCAGATATGAAGCTGTGAGCCTGTCTGGCATTTCACTATCGAACATCGACGTTTTTGTGCGCTGCTTGCTGCGGAAGATAGCATTGCTAACTCGTCCCGAACGGCAGCGGACACGCCCCTCCGGACAGTGCTATAAATGAAGGCAAGCATCCATCGGCTCTCACACTGTCAGCAGCACCGGCACCGGCAGAGCACCGTTCTAAGAAGTGTTTTCTGCTATTGCAGATATGAAGCTGTGGATCTGGCATTTCACTATCGAATTTCGACGTTTTTGTGCGCTGCTTGCTGCGGAAGATAGCATCGCTACCTCGTCACGAACGGCAGCGGACACGCCCCATCGAACAGTGCTCTAAACGAAGGCCAGCTTCCATCGGCTGTCACACTGTCAGCGGCACCGGCACCGGCAGAGCACCGTTCTACCGAGTGTTTTCTGCTATTGCAGATATGAAGCTGTGACCCGATCTGGCATTTCAGTATAGAACATCGACGTTTTTGTGCGCTTCTTGCTGCGGAAGATAGCATCGCTACCTCGTCACGAACTGCAGCGGACACGCCCTATCGAACAGTGCTATAAATGACGGCCAGCTTCCATCGGCTGTCATACTGTCAGCGGCAGCCGCACCGGCAGAGCACCGTTCTAAGAAGTGTTTTCTGCTATTGCAGATATGAAGCTTCAGCCGATCGGGCATTTCACTATCGAACATCGACGTTTTTGTGCACTGCTTGCTCCGGATGATAGCATCGCTACCTCGTCACGAACGGCAGCGGACACACCCCATCGAACAGCGCTATAAATGAAGGCCAGCTTTCATCGGCTGTCACACGGTCAGCGGCACCAGCACCAGCAGACCACCGTTCTAAGAAGTGTTTTCTTCTATTGCAGATATGAAGCTGTGACCCGATCTGGCATTTCACTATCCAACTTCGACGTTTTTGTGCGCTGCTTGCTGCGGAAGATAGCATCGCTACCTCTTCACTAACGGCAGTGGACACGCTCCTTCGGACAGTGCTATAAATGAAGGCCAACTTCCATCGGCTGTCACTCTCAGCGGCACCGGCAGAGCACTGTTCTAAGAAGTGTTTTCCGCTAATGCAGATATGATGCTGTGACCCGATCTGGCATTTTACTATAGAACTTCGATGTTTCTGTGCGCTGCTTCCCGCAGAAGATAGCGTCGCTAACTCGTCATGAACGGCAGCGGACCCGCCCCTTCGAACAGCGCTATAATTGAAGGCCAGCTTCCATCGGCTGTCACTCTGGCAGCGGCAGCGGCACCGGCGGAGCACCATTTTAAGCAGTGTTTTTTGCAGATATTAAGCTGTGACCCGTCCTGGCATTTAACTATCAACATCGACGTTTTTGTGCGCTGCTTGCTGTGGAAGATAGCATCGCTACCTCGTCCCGAACGGCAGCGGACACGCCCCTTCGGACAGTGCTATAAATGAAGGCAAGCTTCCATCGGCTGTCACACTGTCAGCAGCACCGGCACCGGCAGAGCACCGTTATAAGAAATGTTTTCTGCTATTGCAGATATGAAGGTGTGGATCCGGCATTTCACTATCGAATATCGACGTTTTTGTGCGCTGCTTCTGCGAAAGATAGCATCGCTACCTCGTCACGAACGGCAGCGGGCACCCCTCATCGAAAAGTGCTATAAAGGAAGGCCAGCGCTCATCGGCTGTCACTCTGGCAGCGGCAGCGGCACCAGCGGAGCACCAATTTAAGCTGTGTTTTTTGCAGATATTAAGCTGTGACCCGTTCTGGCATTTCACTATGAACATATACGTTTTGGTGCGCTGCTTGCTGTGGAAGATAGCATCGCTACCTCGTCACGAACGGCAGCGGACACGCCCCATCGAACAGCGCTATAAATGAAGGCCAGCTTCAATCGGCTGTCACACTGGCTGCGGCACCGGCAGAGCACTGTTCTAAGAAGTGTTTTCTGCTAATGCAGATATGAAGCTGTGACCCGATCTGGCATTTCACTATAGAACTTCGATGTTTCTGTGCGCTGCTTGCCGCAGAAGATAGCATCGCTAACTCGTCACGAACGGCAGCGGACCCGCCCCTTCGAACAGCGCTATAATTGAAGGCCAGCTTCCATCGGCATGTCTCTCTGGCAGCGGCAGCGGCACCGGCGGAGCACCATTTTAAGCAGTGTTTTTTGCAGATATTAAGCTGTGACCCGTTCTGGCATTTCACTATGAACATCGACGTTTTTGTGCGCTTCTGGCTGTGGAAGATAGCATCGCTACCTCGTCCCGAGCGGCAGCGGGCACGCCCCTTCGGACAGTGCTATAAATAAAGGCAAGCTTCCATCGCTGTCACACTGTCAGCAGCACCGGCACCGGCAGAGCACCGTTCTAAGAAGTGTTTTCTGCTATTGCAGATATGAAGCTCTGGATCTGGCATTTCACTATCGAATATCGACGTTTTTGTGCGCTGCTTCTGCGAAAGATAGCATCGCTACCTTGACACGAACGGCAGCGGACACGCCCCATCGGACAGTGCGATAAATGAAGGCCAGCTTCCATCGGCTGTCACACTGTCAGCGCCACCGGCACCTGCAGGGCACCGTTCTAAGAAGTGTTTTCTGCTATTGCAGATATGAAGCTGTGACCCGATCAGGCATTTCACTATAAGACATCGACGTTTTTGTACGCTAATTGCTGCGTAAGATAGTATCGCTACCTCGTCACGAACGGCAGCGGAAGATAGCATCGCTACCTCGTCACGAACGGCAGAGGACACGCACCATCGAACAGTGCTATAAATGAAGGCCAGCTTCCATCGGCTGTCACACTGTCAGCGGCACCGGCACCGGCAGAGCACCGTTCTAACAAGTGTTTTCGGCTATTGCAGATATGAAGCTGTGACACGATCTGGCATTTCACTATAGAACATCGACGTTTTTGTGCGCTGCTTGCTGCGGAAGATAGCATCGCTACCTCGTCGCGAACGGCAGCGGACACGCCCCATCGAACAGTGCTATAAATGAAGGCCAGCTTCCATCGGCTGTCACACTGACAGCGGCACCGGCACCGGCAGAGTATCGTTCTAAGAAGTGTTTTCTGTTATTGCAGATATGAAGCTGTGACCCGATGTGGCATTTAACTATCAAACATCGATGTTTTTGTGCGCTGCTTGCTGCGGAAGATAGCATCGCTACCTCGTCACTAACGGCAGTGGACACGCCCCTTCGGACAGTGCTATAAATGAAGGCCAGCTTCCATCGGTTGTCACACTGTCAGTGGCACCGGCACCGGCAGAGCACCGTTCTAAGAAGTGTTTTCTGCTATTGCAGATATGAAGCTGTGACACGATTTGGCATTTCACTATCGAACATCGACATTTTTGTGCGCTGCTTGATGCGGAAGATAGCATCGCTACCTCGTCACTAACGGCAGCGGACACGCCCTTTCGGACAGTGCTATAAATGAAGTTCAGCTTCCTTCGGCTGTCACACTGGCAGCAGCAGCGGAAACGGCAGAGCACCGTTCTAAGAGGATTTTTCTGCTATTGATGATATAAAGCGGTGACCCGATCTGGCATTTCACTATCGAACATCGACGTTTTGTGCGCTGCTTGCTGCGGAAGATAGCATCGCTAACTCGTCACGAACGGCAGCGGACACGCCCCATCGAACAGTGCTATAAACGAAGGCCAGCTTCCGTCGGCTGTCACACTGTCAGCGGCACCGGCACCGGCAGAGCACCGTTCTACCAAGTGTTTTCTGCTATTGCAGATATGAAGCTGTGACCCGATCTGGCATTTCACTATAGAACATCGACGTTTTTGTGCGCTGCTTGCTGCGGAAGATAGCATCGCCACCTCTTCGCGAACGGCAGAGGACACGCCCCATCGAACAGTGCTATAAACGAAGGCCAGCTTCCATCGGCTGTCACACTGTCAGCGGCACCGGCACCGGCAGAGGACCGTTCTAAGAAGTGTTTTCTGTTATTGCAGATATGAAGCTGTGACCCGATGTGGCATTTAACTATCAAACATCGATGTTTTTGTGCGCTGCTTGCTGCGGAAGATAGCATCGCTACCTCGTCACGAACGGCAGCGGACACACCCCATCGAACAGCGCTATAAATGAAGGGCAGCTTCCATCGGCTGTCACACTGTCGGCGGCACCAGCACCGGCAGAGCACCGTTCTAAGAAGTGTTTTCTGCTATTGGAGATATCAAGCTGTGACCCGATCTGGCGTTTCACTATCGAACATCGACGTTTTTGTGTGCTGCTTGCTGCGGAAGATAGCATCGCTACCTCGTCACGAACGGCAGCGGACACGCCCCATCGAACAGTGCTATAAATGAAGGCCACCTTCCATCGGCTGTCACACAGTCAGCTGCACTGGCACCGGCAGAGCACCGTTCTAACAAGTGTTTTCTGCTATTACAGATATGAAGCTATGACCCGATCTGGCATTTCACTATCGAACATCGGCGTTTTTGTGCGCTGCTTGCTGCGGAAGATAGCTTCGCTACCTCGTCACTAACGGCAACCGACACGCCCCATCGAACAGTGCCATAAATGAAGGCCAGCTTCCAGCGGCTGTCACACTGTCAGCGGCACCGGCACCGGCAGAGCACCATTCTTAGAAATGTTTTCTGCTATTGCAGATATGAATCTGGGACCCGATCTGGCATTTCACTATCGAACATCGACGTTTTTGTTCGCTGCTTGCTGCGGGAGATAGCATCGCTACCTCGTCACGAACGGCAGCGGACACGCCCCATCAAACGGTGCTATAATTGATGGCCAGCTTCCAACGGCTGTCACACTGTCAGCGGCACTGGCACCGGCAGAGCACCGTTCTAACTAGAGTTCTCTGAATTGCAGATATGAAGCTGTGACCCGATATGGCATTTCACTATCGATCATAGACGTTTTGTGCGCTGCTTGCTGCGGAGGATAGCATCGCTACCTCTTCACGAACGGCAGCGTACACGCCCCATCGAACAGTGCTATAAATGAAGGCCACCTTCCATCGGCTGTCACACTGTCAGGGTCACCGGAACCGGCAGAGCACCGTTCTAAGAAGTGTTTTCTGCTATTGCAGATATGAAGCTGTGACCCGATCTGGCATTTCACTATCGAACATTGACGCTTTTGTGCGCTGCTTGCTGCGGAAGATACAATTGCTACATCGTCACGAACGGCAGCGGACACGCCCCATCGAACAGTGCTATAAATGAAGGCCACCTTCCATCGGCTGTCACACTGTCAGCGGCACTGGCACCGGCAGAGCACCGTTCTAAGAAGTGTTTTCTGCTATTGCAGATATGAAGCTGTGACCCGATCTGGCATTTCACTATCGAACATAGACGCTTTTGTGCGCTGCTTGCTGCGGAAGATACAATTGCTACCTCGTCACGAACGGCAGCGGACACGCCCCATCGAACAGTGCTATAAATGAAGGCCACCTTCCATCGGCTGGCAACACTGTCAGCGGCACTGGCACCGGCAGAGCACCGTTCTAAGAAGTGTTTTCTGCTATTGCAGATATGAAGCTGTGACCCGATCTGGCATTTCACTATCGAACATTGACGTTTTTGTGCGCTGCTTGCTGCGGAAGATAGCATCGCTACCTCGTCACTAACGCGAACGGACACGCCCCATCGAACAGTGCCATAAGTGAAGGCCAGCTTCCAGCGGCTGTCACACTGTCAGCGGCACCGGCACCGGCAGAGCACCGTTCTAAGAAACCTTTTCTGCTATTGCAGATATGAATCTGGGACCCGATCTGGCATTTCACTATCGAACATCGACGTTTTTGTGCGCTGCTTGCTGCGGAAGATAGCATCACTACCTCGTCACGAACGGCAGCGGACACGCCCCTTTGAACAGAGCTGTAAATTAAGGTCAGCTTCCATCGGCTGTCACACTGACAGTGGCACCGGCACCGGCAGAGCACAGATCTAAGATGTGCTTTCTGCTATTGCAGATATGAAGCTTTGACCCGATCTGGCATTTCACTATCAAACATCGACGTTTTTGTGCGCTGCTTGCTGCGGAAGATAGCATCGCTACGTCGTCACGAACGGAAGCGGACACGCCCCATCGAACGGTGCTATAAATGAATGTCAGCTTCCTTCGGCTGTCACACTGTCAGCGGCACCGGCACCGGCAGAGCACAGTTCGGACAAGTGTCTTCTGCTATTGCAGATATGAAGCTATGACCCGATCTGGCTTTTCACTATCGAACATCGACGTTTTTGTGCGCTGCTTGCTGCGGAAGATAGCATCGCTACCTCGTCACGAAAGGCAACGGACAAGCCCCATCGAACAGTGCTATAAATGAATGTCAGCTTCCATCGGCTGTCACACTGTCAGCGGCACCGGCACCGGCGGAGCACCGTTCTTACAAGTGTTTTCTGCTATTACAGATATGAAGCTATGACCCGATCTGACATTTCACTATCGAACATCGACGTTTTTGTGCGCTGCTTCCTGCGGAAGATAGCTCGCTACCTTGTCACGAACGGCAGCGGACACGCCCCATCGAAGAGTGCTATAAATGAATGTCAGCGTCCATCCGCTTTCACACTGTCAGCGGCACCGGCACCGGCAGAGCACCGTTCTAAGAAGTGTTTTCTCCTATTGCAGATATGAAGCTGTGACCCGATATGGCATTTCACTATCGAACATTGACGCTTTTGTGCGCTGCTTGCTGCGGAAGATAGCATCACTACCTCGTCACGAACGGCAGCGGACACGCCCCATCGAACAGTGCTATAAATGAAGGCCACCTTCCATCGGCTGGCACACTGTCAGCGGCACTGGCACCGGCAGAGCACCGTTCTAAGAAGTGTTTTCTGCTATTGCAGATATGAAGCTGTGACCCGATCTGGCATTTCACTATCGAACATTGACGTTTTTGTGCGCTGCTTGCTGCGGAAGATAGCATCGCTACCTCGTCACTAACGGCAACGGACACGCCCCATCGAACAGTGCCATAAGTGAAGGCCAGCTTCCAGCGGCTGTCACACTGTCAGCGGCACCGGCACCGGCAGAGCACCGTTCTAAGAAATCTTTTCTGCTATTGCAGATATGAATCTGGGACCCGATCTGGCATTTCACTATCGAACATCGACGTTTTTGTGCGCTGCTTGCTGCGGAAGATAGCATCACTACCTCGTCACGAACGGCAGCGGACACGCCCGTTTGAACAGAGCTGTAAATTAAGGTCAGCTTCCATCGGCTGTCACACTGACAGTGGCACCGGCACCGGCAGAGCACAGATCTAAGATGTGCTTTCTGCTATTGCAGATATGAAGCTTTGACCCGATCTGGCATTTCACTATCAAACATCGACGTTTTTGTGCGCTGCTTGCTGCGGAAGATAGCATCGCTACGTCGTCACGAACGGCAGCGGACACGCCCCATCGAACGGTGCTATAAATGAATGTCAGCTTCCTTCGGCTGTCACACTGTCAGCGGCACCGACACCGGCAGAGCACAGTTCTGACAAGTGTCTTCTGCTATTGCAGATATGAAGCTATGACCCGATCTGGCATTTCACTATCGAACATCGACGTTTTTGTGCGCTGCTTGCTGCGGAAGATAGCATCGCTATCTCGTCACGAACGGCAGCGGACTCACCCCATCTAACGGTGCTATAATTGAAGGCCAGCTTCCAACGGCTGTCAAACTGTCAGCGGCACCGGCACCGGCAGAGCACCGTTCCAAGAAGTGTTTTCTGCTATTGCAGATATGAAGCTGTGACCCGATCTGGCATTTCACTATCGAACATCGACATTTTTGAGCGCTGCTTGATGCGGAAGATAGCTTCGCTACCTCGTCACGAACGGCAGCGGACACGCCCCTTTGAACAGAGCTATAAATTAAGGTCAGCTTCCATCGGCTGTCACACTGTCAGTGGCACCTTCACCGGCAGAGCACAGATCTAAGATGTGCTTTCTGCTATTGCAGATATGAAGCTGTGACCCGATCTCGCATTTCACTATCGAACATCGACGTTTTTGTGCGCTGCTTGCTGCGGAAGATAGCATCGCTACGTCGTTACGAACGGCAGCGGACACGCCCCATCGAACGGTGCTATAAATGAATGTCAGCATCCTTCGGCTCTCACACTGTCAGCGGCACCGGCACCGGCCGAGCACAGTTCTGACAAGTGTCTTCTCCTATTGCAGATATGAAGCTATGACCCGATCTGGCTTTTCACTATCGAACATCGACGTTTTTTGTGCGCTGCTTGCTGCGGAAGATAGCATCGCTACCTCGTCACGAAAGGCAGCGGACAAGCCCCATCGAACAGTGCTATAAATGAATGTCAGCTTCCATCGGCTGCCACACTGCCAGCGGCACCGGCACCGGCGGAGCACCGTTCTAACAAGTGTTTTCTGCTATTACAGATATGAAGCTATGACCCGATCTGACATTTCACTATCGAACATCGACGTTTTTGTGCACTGCTTCCTGCGGAAGATAGCTCACTACCTTGTCACGAACGGCAGCGGACACGCCCCATCGAAGAGTGCTATAAATGAATGTCAGCTTCCATCGGCTTTCACACTGTCAGCGGCACCGGCACAGGCAGAGCACCGTTCTAACAAGTGTTTTCTGCTATGGCAGATATGAAGCTATGACCCGATCTGGCATTTCACTATCGAACATCGGCGTTTTTGTGCGCTGCTTGCAGCGGAACATAGCATCGCTACCTCGTCACGAACGGCAGCGGACACGCCACATCGAACAGTGCAATATATGAAGGTCAGCTTCCATCGGCTGTCACACTGTCAGCGGCACCGGCACCGGCAGAGCACCGATCTAAGATGTGTATTCTGCTATTGCAAGTATGAAGCTGTGACCCGGTTTGGTATTTCACTATCGAACATTGACGCTTTTTGTGCGCTGCTTGCTGCGGAAGATACAATTGCTACATCGTCACGAACGGCAGAGAACACGCCCCATCGAACAGTGCTATAAATGAAGGTCAGCTTCCATCGGCTGTCACACTGTCAGTGGCACCGGCAGAGCACCGTTCTAACTAGTGTTTTCTGCTATTGTAGATATGAAGCTGTGACACGATCTGGCATTTCACTATAGAACTTCGATGATTCTGTGCGCTGCTTGCCGCAGAAGATAGCATCGCTAACTCGGCACGAACGGCACCGGACCCGCCCCATCGAACAGCGCTATAATTGAAGGCCAGCTTCCATCGGTTGTCACACTGTCAGTGGCACCGGAACCGGCAGAGCACCGTTCTAAGAAGTGTTTTCTGCTATTGCAGATATGAAGCTGTGACCCGATCTGGCGTTTCACTATCGAGCATCGACGTTTTTGTGCGCTGCTTGCTGCGGAAGATAGCATTGCTACCTCGTCACGGACGGCAGCGGACACGCCCCATCGAACGGTGCTATAAATGAATGTCAGCTTCCATCGGCTGTCACACTGTCAGCGGCACCGGCACCGGCAGAGCACCGTTCTGACAAGTGTCTTCCGCTATTGCAGATATGAAGCTATGACCCGATCTGGCATTTCACTATCGAACATCGACGTTTTTGTGCGCTGCTTGCTGCGGAAGATAGCATCGCTACCTCGTAAAGAACGGCAGCGGACAAGCCCCATCAAACAGAGCTATAAATGAATGTCAGCTTCCATCGGCTGTCACACTGTCAGCGGCACCGGCACCGGCAGAGCACCGTTCTAACAAGAGTTTTCTGCTATTACAGATATGAAGCTATTACCCGATCTGGCATTTCACTATCGAACATCGACGTTTTTGTGCGCTGCTTGCTGCGGAAGATAGCATCGCCACCTCTTCGCGAACGGCAGCGGACACGCCCCATCGAACAGTGCTATATAGGAAGGCCAGCTCCCATCGGCTGTCACACTGTCAGCGGCACCGGCACCGGCAGAGCACCGTTCTAAGAAGTGTTTTCTGCTATTGCAGATATGAAGCTGTGACACGATTTGGCATTTCACTATCGAACATCGACATTTTTGTGCGCTGCTTGCTGCGGAAGATAGCATCGCTACCTCGTCTCTAACGGCAGCGGACACGCCCCTTCGGACAGTGCTATAAATGAAGTTCAGCTTCCTTCGGCTGTCACACTGGCAGCGGCAGCGGAAACGGCAGAGCACCGTTCTAAGAGGTTTTTTCTGCTATTGCAGATATAAAGCTGTGACCCGATCTGGCATTTCACTATCGAACATCGACGTTTTGTGCGCTGCTTGCTGCGGAAGATAGCATCGCTAACTCGTCACGAACGGCAGCGGACACGCCCCATCGAACAGTGCTATAAACGAAGGCCAGCGTCAGTCAGCGGCACCGGCACCGGCAGAGCACCGTTCTGACAAGTGTCTTCCGCTATTGCAGATATGAAGCTATGACCCGATCTGGCATTTCACTATCGAACATCGACGTTTTTGTGCGCTGCTTGCTGCGGAAGATAGCATCGCTACCTCGTAAAGAACGGCAGCGGACAAGCCCCATCAAACAGAGCTATAAATGAATGTCAGCTTCCATCGGCTGTGACACTGTCAGCGGCACCGGCACCGGCAGAGCACCGTTCTAACAAGAGTTTTCTGCTATTACAGATATGAAGCTATGACCCGATCTGGCATTTAACTATCAAACATCGATGTTTTTGTGCGCTGCTTGCTGCGGAAGATAGCATCGCTACCTCGTCACGAACGGCAGCGGACACACCCCATCGAACAGCGCTATAAATGAAGGGCAGCTTCCATCGGCTGTCACACTGTCGGCGGCACCAGCACCGGCAGAGCACCGTTCTAAGAAGTGTTTTCTGCTATTGCAGATATGAAGCTTTGACCCGATCTGGCATTTCACTATCAAACATCGACGTTTTTGTGCGCTGCTTGCTGCGGAAGATAGCATCGCTACGTCGTCACGAACGGCAGCGGACACGCCCCATCGAACGGTGCTATAAATGAATGTCAGCTTCCTTCGGCTGTCACACTGTCAGCGGCACCGACACCGGCAGAGCACAGTTCTGACAAGTGTCTTCTGCTATTGCAGATATGAAGCTATGACCCGATCTGGCTTTTCACTATCGAACATCGACGTTTTTGTGCGCTGCTTGCTGCGGAAGATAGCATCGCTACCTCGTCACGAAAGGCAGCGGACAAGCACCATCGAACAGTGCTATAAATGAATGTCAGCTTACATCGGCTGTCACACTGTCAGCGGCACCGGCACCGGCGGAGCACCGTTCTAACAAGTGTTTTCTGCTATTACAGATATGAAGCTATGACCCGATCTGACATTTCACTATCGAACATCGACGTTTTTGTGCGCTGCTTCCTGCGGAAGATAGCTCGCTACCTTGTCACGAACGGCAGCGGACACGCCCCATCGAAGAGTGCTATAAATGAATGTCAGCGTCCATCCGCTTTCACACTGTCAGCGGCACCGGCACCGGCAGAGCACCGTTCTAAGAAGTGTTTTCTGCTATTGCAGATATGAAGCTGTGACCCGATCTGGCATTTCACTATCGAACATTGACGCTTTTGTGCGCTGCTTGCTGCGGAAGATAGCATCACTACCTCGTCACGAACGGCAGCGGACACGCCCCATCGAAGAGTGCTATAAATGAATGTCAGCTTCCTTCGGCTGTCACACTGTCAGCGGCACCGGCAGAGCACCGTTCTAACTAGTGTTTTCTGCTATTGCAGGTATGAAGCTAAGACCCTATCTGGCATTTCACTATCGAACATCGACGTTTTTGTGCGCTGCTTGCTGCGGAAGATAGCATCGCTATCTCGTCACGAACGGCATCGGACTCACCCCATCTAACGGTGCTATAATTGAAGGCCAGCTTCCAACGGCTGTCAAACTGTCAGCGGCACCGGCACCGGCAGAGCACCGTTCCAAGAAGTGTTTTCTGCTATTGCAGATATGAAGCTGTGACCCGATCTGGCATTTCACTATCGAACATCGACATTTTTGAGCGCTGCTTGATGCGGAAGATAGCTTCGCTACCTCGTCACGAACGGCAGCGGACACGCCCCTTTGAACAGAGCTATAAATTAAGGTCAGCTTCCATCGGCTGTCACACTGTCAGTGGCACCTTCACCGGCAGAGCACAGATCTAAGATGTGCTTTCTGCTATTGCAGATATGAAGCTGTGACCCGATCTCGCATTTCACTATCGAACATCGACGTTTTTGTGCGCTGCTTGCTGCGGAAGATAGCATCGCTACGTCGTTACGAACGGCAGCGGACACGCCCCATCGAACGGTGCTATAAATGAATGTCAGCATCCTTCGGCTCTCACACTGTCAGCGGCACCGGCACCGGCCGAGCACAGTTCTGACAAGTGTCTTCTGCTATTGCAGATATGAAGCTATGACCCGATCTGGCTTTTCACTATCGAACATCGACGTTTTTTGTGCGCTGCTTGCTGCGGAAGATAGCATCGCTACCTCGTCACGAAAGGCAGCGGACAAGCCCCATCGAACAGTGCTATAAATGAATGTCAGCTTCCATCGGCTGCCACACTGTCAGCGGCACCGGCACCGGCGGAGCACCGTTCTAACAAGTGTTTTCTGCTATTACAGATATGAAGCTATGACCCGATCTGACATTTCACTATCGAACATCGACGTTTTTGTGCACTGCTTCCTGCGGAAGATAGCTCACTACCTTGTCACGAACGGCAGCGGACACGCCCCATAGAAGAGAGCTATAAATGAATGTCAGCTTCCATCGGCTTTCACACTGTCAGCGGCACCGGCACAGGCAGAGCACCGTTCTAACAAGTGTTTTCTGCTATGGCAGATATGAAGCTATGACCCGATCTGGCATTTCACTATCGAACATCGGCGTTTTTGTGCGCTGCTTGCTGCGGAACATAGCATCGCTACCTCGTCACGAACGGCAGCGGACACGCCACATCGAACAGTGCAATATATGAAGGTCAGCTTCCATCGGCTGTCACACTGTCAGCGGCACCGGCACCGGCAGAGCACCGATCTAAGATGTGTATTCTGCTATTGCAAGTATGAAGCTGTGACCCGGTTTGGTATTTCACTATCGAACATTGACGCTTTTTGTGCGCTGCTTGCTGCGGAAGATACAATTGCTACATCGTCACGAACGGCAGCGGACACGCCCCATCGAACAGTGCTATAAATGAAGGTCAGCTTCCATCGGCTGTCACACTGTCAGTGGCACCGGCAGAGCACCGTTCTAACTAGAGTTTTCTGCTATTGTAGATATGAAGCTGTGACACGATCTGGCATTTCACTATAGAACTTCGATGATTCTGTGCGCTGCTTGCCGCAGAAGATAGCATCGCTAACTCGGCACGAACGGCAGCGGACCCGCCCCATCGAACAGCGCTATAATTGAAGGCCAGCTTCCATCGGTTGTCACACTGTCAGTGGCACCGGAACCGGCAGAGCACCGTTCTAAGAAGTGTTTTCTGCTATTGCAGATATGAAGCTGTGACCCGATCTGGCGTTTCACTATCGAGCATCGACGTTTTTGTGCGCTGCTTGCTGCGGAAGATAGCATTGCTACCTCGTCACGGACGGCAGCGGACACGCCCCATCGAACGGTGCTATAAATGAATGTCAGCTTCCATCGGCTGTCACACTGTCAGCGGCACCGGCACCGGCAGAGCACCGTTCTAACAAGAGTTTTCTGCTATTACAGATATGAAGCTATGACCCGATCTGGCATTTCACTATCGAACATCGACGTTTTTGTGCGCTGCTTGCTGCGGAAGATAGCATCGCCACCTCTTCGCGAACGGCAGCGGACACGCCCCATCGAACAGTGCTATATAGGAAGGCCAGCTCCCATCGGCTGTCACACTGTCAGCGGCACCGGCACCGGCAGAGCACCGTTCTAAGTGTTTTCTGCTATTGCAGATTTGAAGCTGTGACACGATTTGGCATTTCACTATCGAACATCGACATTTTTGTGCGCTGCTTGCTGCGGAAGATAGCATCGCTACCTCGTCTCTAACGGCAGCGGACACGCCCCTTCGGACAGTGCTATAAATGAAGTTCAGCTTCCTTCGGCTGTCACACTGGCAGCGGCAGCGGAAACGGCAGAGCACCGTTCTAAGAGGTTTTTTCTGCTATTGCAGATATAAAGCTGTGACCCGATCTGGCATTTCACTATCGAACATCGACGTTTTGTGCGCTGCTTGCTGCGGAAGATAGCATCGCTAACTCGTCACGAACGGCAGCGGACACGCCCCATCGAACAGTGCTATAAACGAAGGCCAGCTTCCATCGGCTGTCACACTGTCAGCGGCACCGGCACCGGCAGAGCACCGTTCTGACAAGTGTCTTCCGCTATTGCAGATATGAAGCTATGACCCGATCTGGCATTTCACTATCGAACATCGACGTTTTTGTGCGCTGCTTGCTGCGGAAGATAGCATCGCTACCTCGTAAAGAACGGCAGCGGACAAGCCCCATCAAACAGAGCTATAAATGAATGTCAGCTTCCATCGGCTGTCACACTGTCAGCGGCACCGGCACCGGCAGAGCACCGTTCTAACAAGAGTTTTCTGCTATTACAGATATGAAGCTATGACCCGATCTGGCATTTAACTATCAAACATCGATGTTTTTGTGCGCTGCTTGCTGCGGAAGATAGCATCGCTACCTCGTCACGAACGGCAGCGGACACACCCCATCGAACAGCGCTATAAATGAAGGGCAGCTTCCATCGGCTGTCACACTGTCGGCGGCACCAGCACCGGCAGAGCACCGTTCTAAGAAGTGTTTTCTGCTATTGGAGATATCAAGCTGTGACCCGATCTGGCGTTTCACTATCGAACATCGACGTTTTTGTGTGCTGCTTGCTGCGGAAGATAGCATCGCTACCTCGTCACGAACGGCAGCGGACACGCCCCATCGAACAGTGCTATAAATGAAGGCCACCTTCCATCGGCTGTCACACAGTCAGCTGCACTGGCACCGGCAGAGCACCGTTCTAACAAGTGTTTTCTGCTATTACAGATATGAAGCTATGACCCGATCTGGCATTTCACTATCGAACATCGGCGTTTTTGTGCGCTGCTTGCTGCGGAAGATAGCTTCGCTACCTCGTCACTAACGGCAACGGACACGCCCCATCGAACAGTGCCATAAATGAAGGCCAGCTTCCAGCGGCTGTCACACTGTCAGCGGCACCGGCACCGGCAGAGCACCATTCTTAGAAATGTTTTCTGCTATTGCAGATATGAATCTGGGACCCGATCTGGCATTTCACTATCGAACATCGACGTTTTTGTGCGCTGCTTGCTGCGGAAGATAGCATCGCTACCTCGTCACGAACGGCAGCGGACACGCCCCATCAAACGGTGCTATAATTGATGGCCAGCTTCCAACGGCTGTCACACTGTCAGCGGCACTGGCACCGGCAGAGCACCGTTCTAACTAGAGTTCTCTGAATTGCAGATATGAAGCTGTGACCCGATATGGCATTTCACTATCGATCATAGACGTTTTGTGCGCTGCTTGCTGCGGAGGATAGCATCGCTACCTCTTCACGAACGGCAGCGTACACGCCCCATCGAACAGTGCTATAAATGAAGGCCACCTTCCATCGGCTGTCACACTGTCAGGGTCACCGGAACCGGCAGAGCACCGTTCTAAGAAGTGTTTTCTGCTATTGCAGATATGAAGCTGTGACCCGATCTGGCATTTCACTATCGAACATTGACGCTTTTGTGCGCTGCTTGCTGCGGAAGATACAATTGCTACATCGTCACGAACGGCAGCGGACACGCCCCATCGAACAGTGCTATAAATGAAGGCCACCTTCCATCGGCTGGCACACTGTCAGCGGCACTGGCACCGGCAGAGCACCGTTCTAAAAAGTGTTTTCTGCTATTGCAGATATGAAGCTGTGACCCGATCTGGCATTTCACTATCGAACATTGACGTTTTTGTGCGCTGCTTGCTGCGGAAGATAGCATCGCTACCTCGTCACTAACGCGAACGGACACGCCCCATCGAACAGTGCCATAAGTGAAGGCCAGCTTCCAGCGGCTGTCACACTGTCAGCGGCACCGGCACCGGCAGAGCACCGTTCTAAGAAACCTTTTCTGCTATTGCAGATATGAATCTGGGACCCGATCTGGCATTTCACTATCGAACATCGACGTTTTTGTGCGCTGCTTGCTGCGGAAGATAGCATCACTACCTCGTCACGAACGGCAGCGGACACGCCCCTTTGAACAGAGCTGTAAATTAAGGTCAGCTTCCATCGGCTGTCACACTGACAGTGGCACCGGCACCGGCAGAGCACAGATCTAAGATGTGCTTTCTGCTATTGCAGATATGAAGCTTTGACCCGATCTGGCATTTCACTATCAAACATCGACGTTTTTGTGCGCTGCTTGCTGCGGAAGATAGCATCGCTACGTCGTCACGAACGGAAGCGGACACGCCCCATCGAACGGTGCTATAAATGAATGTCAGCTTCCTTCGGCTGTCACACTGTCAGCGGCACCGGCACCGGCAGAGCACAGTTCGGACAAGTGTCTTCTGCTATTGCAGATATGAAGCTATGACCCGATCTGGCTTTTCACTATCGAACATCGACGTTTTTGTGCGCTGCTTGCTGCGGAAGATAGCATCGCTACCTCGTCACGAAAGGCAACGGACAAGCCCCATCGAACAGTGCTATAAATGAATGTCAGCTTCCATCGGCTGTCACACTGTCAGCGGCACCGGCACCGGCGGAGCACCGTTCTTACAAGTGTTTTCTGCTATTACAGATATGAAGCTATGACCCGATCTGACATTTCACTATCGAACATCGACGTTTTTGTGCGCTGCTTCCTGCGGAAGATAGCTCGCTACCTTGTCACGAACGGCAGCGGACACGCCCCATCGAAGAGTGCTATAAATGAATGTCAGCGTCCATCCGCTTTCACACTGTCAGCGGCACCGGCACCGGCAGAGCACCGTTCTAAGAAGTGTTTTCTCCTATTGCAGATATGAAGCTGTGACCCGATATGGCATTTCACTATCGAACATTGACGCTTTTGTGCGCTGCTTGCTGCGGAAGATAGCATCACTACCTCGTCACGAACGGCAGCGGACACGCCCCATCGAACAGTGCTATAAATGAAGGCCACCTTCCATCGGCTGGCACACTGTCAGCGGCACTGGCACCGGCAGAGCACCGTTCTAAGAAGTGTTTTCTGCTATTGCAGATATGAAGCTGTGACCCGATCTGGCATTTCACTATCGAACATTGACGTTTTTGTGCGCTGCTTGCTGCGGAAGATAGCATCGCTACCTCGTCACTAACGGCAACGGACACGCCCCATCGAACAGTGCCATAAGTGAAGGCCAGCTTCCAGCGGCTGTCACACTGTCAGCGGCAGCGGCACCGGCAGAGCACCGTTCTAAGAAATCTTTTCTGCTATTGCAGATATGAATCTGGGACCCGATCTGGCATTTCACTATCGAACATCGACGTTTTTGTGCGCTGCTTGCTGCGGAAGATAGCATCACTACCTCGTCACGAACGGCAGCGGACACGCCCGTTTGAACAGAGCTGTAAATTAAGGTCAGCTTCCATCGGCTGTCACACTGACAGTGGCACCGGCACCGGCAGAGCACAGATCTAAGATGTGCTTTCTGCTATTGCAGATATGAAGCTTTGACCCGATCTGGCATTTCACTATCAAACATCGACGTTTTTGTGCGCTGCTTGCTGCGGAAGATAGCATCGCTACGTCGTCACGAACGGCAGCGGACACGCCCCATCGAACGGTGCTATAAATGAATGTCAGCTTCCTTCGGCTGTCACACTGTCAGCGGCACCGACACCGGCAGAGCACAGTTCTGACAAGTGTCTTCTGCTATTGCAGATATGAAGCTATGACCCGATCTGGCTTTTCACTATCGAACATCGACGTTTTTGTGCGCTGCTTGCTGCGGAAGATAGCATCGCTACCTCGTCACGAAAGGCAGCGGACAAGCACCATCGAACAGTGCTATAAATGAATGTCAGCTTACATCGGCTGTCACACTGTCAGCGGCACCGGCACCGGCGGAGCACCGTTCTAACAAGTGTTTTCTGCTATTACAGATATGAAGCTATGACCCGATCTGACATTTCACTATCGAACATCGACGTTTTTGTGCGCTGCTTCCTGCGGAAGATAGCTCGCTACCTTGTCACGAACGGCAGCGGACACGCCCCATCGAAGAGTGCTATAAATGAATGTCAGCGTCCATCCGCTTTCACACTGTCAGCGGCACCGGCACCGGCAGAGCACCGTTCTAAGAAGTGTTTTCTGCTATTGCAGATATGAAGCTGTGACCCGATCTGGCATTTCACTATCGAACATTGACGCTTTTGTGCGCTGCTTGCTGCGGAAGATAGCATCACTACCTCGTCACGAACGGCAGCGGACACGCCCCATCGAAGAGTGCTATAAATGAATGTCAGCTTCCATCGGCTGTCACACTGTCAGCGGCACCGGCAGAGCACCGTTCTAACTAGTGTTTTCTGCTATTGCAGGTATGAAGCTAAGACCCTATCTGGCATTTCACTATCGAACATCGACGTTTTTGTGCGCTGCTTGCTGCGGAAGATAGCATCGCTATCTCGTCACGAACGGCAGCGGACACGCCCCATCGAAGAGTGCTATAAATGAATGTCAGCTTCCATCGGCTTTCACACTGTCAGCGGCACCGGCACAGGCAGAGCACCGTTCTAACAAGTGTTTTCTGCTATGGCAGATATGAAGCTATGACCCGATCTGGCATTTCACTATCGAACATCGGCGTTTTTGTGCGCTGCTTGCTGCGGAACATAGCATCGCTACCTCGTCACGAACGGCAGCGGACACGCCACATCGAACAGTGCAATATATGAAGGTCAGCTTCCATCGGCTGTCACACTGTCAGCGGCACCGGCACCGGCAGAGCACCGATCTAAGATGTGTATTCTGCTATTGCAAGTATGAAGCTGTGACCCGGTTTGGTATTTCACTATCGAACATTGACGCTTTTTGTGCGCTGCTTGCTGCGGAAGATACAATTGCTACATCGTCACGAACGGCAGCGGACACGCCCCATCGAACAGTGCTATAAATGAAGGTCAGCTTCCATCGGCTGTCACACTGTCAGTGGCACCGGCAGAGCACCGTTCTAACTAGTGTTTTCTGCTATTGTAGATATGAAGCTGTGACACGATCTGGCATTTCACTATAGAACTTCGATGATTCTGTGCGCTGCTTGCCGCAGAAGATAGCATCGCTAACTCGGCACGAACGGCAGCGGACCCGCCCCATCGAACAGCGCTATAATTGAAGGCCAGCTTCCATCGGTTGTCACACTGTCAGTGGCACCGGAACCGGCAGAGCACCGTTCTAAGAAGTGTTTTCTGCTATTGCAGATATGAAGCTGTGACCCGATCTGGCGTTTCACTATCGAGCATCGACGTTTTTGTGCGCTGCTTGCTGCGGAAGATAGCATTGCTACCTCGTCACGGACGGCAGCGGACACGCCCCATCGAACGGTGCTATAAATGAATGTCAGCTTCCATCGGCTGTCACACTGTCAGCGGCACCGGCACCGGCAGAGCACCGTTCTGACAAGTGTCTTCCGCTATTGCAGATATGAAGCTATGACCCGATCTGGCATTTCACTATCGAACATCGACGTTTTTGTGCGCTGCTTGCTGCGGAAGATAGCATCGCCACCTCTTCGCGAACGGCAGCGGACACGCCCCATCGAACAGTGCTATATAGGAAGGCCAGCTCCCATCGGCTGTCACACTGTCAGCGGCACCGGCACCGGCAGAGCACCGTTCTAAGAAGTGTTTTCTGCTATTGCAGATATGAAGCTGTGACACGATTTGGCATTTCACTATCGAACATCGACATTTTTGTGCGCTGCTTGCTGCGGAAGATAGCATCGCTACCTCGTCTCTAACGGCAGCGGACACGCCCCTTCGGACAGTGCTATAAATGAAGTTCAGCTTCCTTCGGCTGTCACACTGGCAGCGGCAGCGGAAACGGCAGAGCACCGTTCTAAGAGGTTTTTTCTGCTATTGCAGATATAAAGCTGTGACCCGATCTGGCATTTCACTATCGAACATCGACGTTTTGTGCGCTGCTTGCTGCGGAAGATAGCATCGCTAACTCGTCACGAACGGCAGCGGACACGCCCCATCGAACAGTGCTATAAACGAAGGCCAGCTTCCATCGGCTGTCACACTGTCAGCGGCACCGGCACCGGCAGAGCACCGTTCTGACAAGTGTCTTCCGCTATTGCAGATATGAAGCTATGACCCGATCTGGCATTTCACTATCGAACATCGACGTTTTTGTGCGCTGCTTGCTGCGGAAGATAGCATCGCTACCTCGTAAAGAACGGCAGCGGACACGCCCCATCGAACAGTGCTATAAATGAAGGCCACCTTCCATCGGCTGTCACACAGTCAGCTGCACTGGCACCGGCAGAGCACCGTTCTAACAAGTGTTTTCTGCTATTGCAGATATGAAGCTATGACCCGATCTGGCATTTCACTATCGAACATCGGCGTTTTTGTGCGCTGCTTGCTGCGGAAGATAGCTTCGCTACCTCGTCACTAACGGCAACGGACACGCCCCATCGAACAGTGCCATAAATGAAGGCCAGCTTCCAGCGGCTGTCACACTGTCAGCGGCACCGGCACCGGCAGAGCACCATTCTTAGAAATGTTTTCTGCTATTGCAGATATGAATCTGGGACCCGATCTGGCATTTCACTATCGAACATCGACGTTTTTGTGCGCTGCTTGCTGCGGAAGATAGCATCGCTACCTCGTCACGAACGGCAGCGGACACGCCCCATCAAACGGTGCTATAATTGATGGCCAGCTTCCAACGGCTGTCACACTGTCAGCGGCACTGGCACCGGCAGAGCACCGTTCTAACTAGAGTTCTCTGAATTGCAGATATGAAGCTGTGACCTGATATGGCATTTCACTATCGATCATAGACGTTTTGTGCGCTGCTTGCTGCGGAAGATAGCATCGCTACCTCGTCACGAACGGCAGCGGACACGCCCCATCGAACAGTGCTATAAATGAAGGCCACCTTCCATCGGCTGTCACACTGTCAGCGGCACCGGCACCGGCAGAGCACCGTTCTAAGAAGTGTTTTCTGCTATTGCAGATATGAAGCTGTGACCCGATCTGGCATTTCACTATCGAACATAGACGTTTTTGTGCGCTGCTTGCTGCGGAAGATAGCATCACTACCTCGTCACGAACGGCAGCGGACACGCCCCTTTGAACAGAGCTGTAAATTAAGGTCAGCTTCCATCGGCTGTCACACTGACAGTGGCACCGGCACCGGCAGAGCACAGATCTAAGATGTGCTTTCTGCTATTGCAGATATGAAGCTTTGACCCGATCTGGCATTTCACTATCAAACATCGACGTTTTTGTGCGCTGCTTGCTGCGGAAGATAGCATCGCTACGTCGTCACGAACGGAAGCGGACACGCCCCATCGAACGGTGCTATAAATGAATGTCAGCTTCCTTCGGCTGTCACACTGTCAGCGGCACCGGCACCGGCAGAGCACAGTTCGGACAAGTGTCTTCTGCTATTGCAGATATGAAGCTATGACCCGATCTGGCTTTTCACTATCGAACATCGACGTTTTTGTGCGCTGCTTGCTGCGGAAGATAGCATCGCTACCTCGTCACGAAAGGCAACGGACAAGCCCCATCGAACAGTGCTATAAATGAATGTCAGCTTCCATCGGCTGTCACACTGTCAGCGGCACCGCCACCGGCGGAGCACCGTTCTTACAAGTGTTTTCTGCTATTACAGATATGAAGCTATGACCCGATCTGACATTTCACTATCGAACATCGACGTTTTTGTGCGCTGCTTCCTGCGGAAGATAGCTCGCTACCTTGTCACGAACGGCAGCGGACACGCCCCATCGAAGAGTGCTATAAATGAATGTCAGCGTCCATCCGCTTTCACACTGTCAGCGGCACCGGCACCGGCAGAGCACCGTTCTAAGAAGAGTTTTCTGCTATTGCAGATATGAAGCTGTGACCCGATCTGGCATTTCACTATCGAACATTGACGCTTTTGTGCGCTGCTTGCTGCGGAAGATAGCATCACTACCTCGTCACGAACGGCAGCGGACACGCCCCATCGAACAGTGCTATAAATGATGGCCACCTTCCATCGGCTGGCACACTTTCAGCGGCACTGGCACCGGCAGAGCACCGTTCTAAGAAGTGTTTTCTGCTATTGCAGATATGAAGCTGTGACCCGATCTGGCATTTCACTATCGAACATTGACGTTTTTGTGCGCTGCTTGCTGCGGAAGATAGCATCGCTACCTCGTCACTAACGGCAACGGACACGCCCCATCGAACAGTGCCATAAGTGAAGGCCAGCTTCCAGCGGCTGTCACACTGTCAGCGGCACCGGCACCGGCAGAGCACCGTTCTAAGAAATCTTTTCTGCTATTGCAGATATGAATCTGGGACCCGATCTGGCATTTCACTATCGAACATCGACGTTTTTGTGCGCTGCTTGCTGCGGAAGATAGCATCACTACCTCGTCACGAACGGCAGCGGACACGCCCGTTTGAACAGAGCTGTAAATTAAGGTCAGCTTCCATCGGCTGTCACACTGACAGTGGCACCGGCACCGGCAGAGCACAGATCTAAGATGTGCTTTCTGCTGTTGCAGATATGAAGCTTTGACCCGATCTGGCATTTCACTATCAAACATCGACGTTTTTGTGCGCTGCTTGCTGCGGAAGATAGCATCGCTACGTCGTCACGAACGGCAGCGGACACGCCCCATCGAACGGTGCTATAAATGAATGTCAGCTTCCTTCGGCTGTCACACTGTCAGCGGCACCGACACCGGCAGAGCACAGTTCTGACAAGTGTCTTCTGCTATTGCAGATATGAAGCTATGACCCGATCTGGCTTTTCACTATCGAACATCGACGTTTTTGTGCGCTGCTTGCTGCGGAAGATAGCATCGCTACCTCGTCACGAAAGGCAGCGGACAAGCACCATCGAACAGTGCTATAAATGAATGTCAGCTTACATCGGCTGTCACACTGTCAGCGGCACCGGCACCGGCGGAGCACCGTTCTAACAAGTGTTTTCTGCTATTACAGATATGAAGCTATGACCCGATCTGACATTTCACTATCGAACATCGACGTTTTTGTGCGCTGCTTCCTGCGGAAGATAGCTCGCTACCTTGTCACGAACGGCAGCGGACACGCCCCATCGAAGAGTGCTATAAATGAATGTCAGCGTCCATCCGCTTTCACACTGTCAGCGGCACCGGCACCGGCAGAGCACCGTTCTAAGAAGTGTTTTCTGCTATTGCAGATATGAAGCTGTGACCCGATCTGGCATTTCACTATCGAACATTGACGCTTTTGTGCGCTGCTTGCTGCGGAAGATAGCATCACTACCTCGTCACGAACGGCAGCGGACACGCCCCATCGAAGAGTGCTATAAATGAATGTCAGCTTCCATCGGCTGTCACACTGTCAGCGGCACCGGCAGAGCACCGTTCTAACTAGTGTTTTCTGCTATTGCAGGTATGAAGCTATGACCCTATCTGGCATTTCACTATCGAACATCGACGTTTTTGTGCGCTGCTTGCTGCGGAAGATAGCATCGCTATCTCGTCACGAACGGCAACGGACTCACCCCATCTAACGGTGCTATAATTGAAGGCCAGCTTCCAACGGCTGTCAAACTGTCAGCGGCACCGGCACCGGCAGAGCACCGTTCTAAGAAGTGTTTTCTGCTATTGCAGATATGAAGCTGTGACCCGATCTGGCATTTCACTATCGAACATCGACATTTTTGAGCGCTGCTTGATGCGGAAGATAGCTTCGCTACCTCGTCACGAACGGCAGCGGACACGCCCCTTTGAACAGAGCTATAAATTAACGTCAGCTTCCATCGGCTGTCACACTGTCAGTGGCACCTTCACCGGCAGAGCACAGATCTAAGATGTGCTTTCTGCTATTGCAGATATGAAGCTGTGACCCGATCTCGCATTTCACTATCGAACATCGACGTTTTTGTGCGCTGCTTGCTGCGGAAGATAGCATCGCTACGTCGTTACGAACGGCAGCGGACACGCCCCATCGAACGGTGCTATAAATGAATGTCAGCATCCTTCGGCTCTCACACTGTCAGCGGCACCGGCACCGGCAGAGCACAGTTCTGACAAGTGTCTTCTGCTATTGCAGATATGAAGCTATGACCCGATCTGGCTTTTCACTATCGAACATCGACGTTTTTTGTGCGCTGCTTGCTGCGGAAGATAGCATCGCTACCTCGTCACGAAAGGCAGCGGACAAGCCCCATCGAACAGTGCTATAAATGAATGTCAGCTTCCATCGGCTGCCACACTGTCAGCGGCACCGGCACCGGCGGAGCACCGTTCTAACAAGTGTTTTCTGCTATTACAGATATGAAGCTATGACCCGATCTGACATTTCACTATCGAACATCGACGTTTTTGTGCACTGCTTCCTGCGGAAGATAGCTCACTACCTTGTCACGAACGGCAGCGGACACGCCCCATCGAAGAGTGCTATAAATGAATGTCAGCTTCCATCGGCTTTCACACTGTCAGCGGCACCGGCACAGGCAGAGCACCGTTCTAACAAGTGTTTTCTGCTATGGCAGATATGAAGCTATGACCCGATCTGGCATTTCACTATCGAACATCGGCGTTTTTGTGCGCTGCTTGCTGCGGAACATAGCATCGCTACCTCGTCACGAACGGCAGCGGACACGCCACATCGAACAGTGCAATATATGAAGGTCAGCTTCCATCGGCTGTCACACTGTCAGCGGCACCGGCACCGGCAGAGCACCGATCTAAGATGTGTATTCTGCTATTGCAAGTATGAAGCTGTGACCCGATTTGGTATTTCACTATCGAACATTGACGCTTTTTGTGCGCTGCTTGCTGCGGAAGATACAATTGCTACATCGTCACGAACGGCAGCGGACACGCCCCATCGAACAGTGCTATAAATGAAGGTCAGCTTCCATCGGCTGTCACACTGTCAGTGGCACCGGCAGAGCACCGTTCTAACTAGTGTTTTCTGCTATTGTAGATATGAAGCTGTGACACGATCTGGCATTTCACTATAGAACTTCGATGTTTCTGTGCGCTGCTTGCCGCAGAAGATAGCATCGCTAACTCGGCACGAACGGCAGCGGACCCGCCCCATCGAACAGCGCTATAATTGAAGGCCAGCTTCCATCGGTTGTCACACTGTCAGTGGCACCGGAACCGGCAGAGCACCGTTCTAAGAAGTGTTTTCTGCTATTGCAGATATGAAGCTGTGACCCGATCTGGCGTTTCACTATCGAGCATCGACGTTTTTGTGCGCTGCTTGCTGCGGAAGATAGCATTGCTACCTCGTCACGGACGGCAGCGGACACGCCCCATCGAACGGTGCTATAAATGAATGTCAGCTTCCATCGGCTGTCACACTGTCAGCGGCACCGGCACCGGCAGAGCACCGTTCTGACAAGTGTCTTCCGCTATTGCAGATATGAAGCTATGACCCGATCTGGCATTTCACTATCGAACATCGACGTTTTTGTGCGCTGCTTGCTGCGGAAGATAGCATCGCTACCTCGTAAAGAACGGCAGCGGACAAGCCCCATCGAACAGTGCTATAAACGAAGGCCAGCTTCCATCGGCTGTCACACTGTCAGCGGCACCGGCACCGGCAGAGCACCGTTCTACCAAGTGTTTTCTGCTATTGCAGATATGAAGCTGTGACCCGATCTGGCATTTCACTATAGAACATCGACGTTTTTGTGCGCTGCTTGCTGCGGAAGATAGCATCGCCACCTCTTCGCGAACGGCAGCGGACACGCCCCATCGAACAGTGCTATAAACGAAGGCCAGCTTCCATCGGCTGTCACACTGTCAGCGGCACCGGCACCGGCAGAGGACCGTTCTAAGAAGTGTTTTCTGTTTTGCAGATATGAAGCTGTGAACCGATGTGGCATTTAACTATCAAACATCGATGTTTTTGTGCGCTGCTTGCTGCGGAAGATAGCATCGCTACCTCGTCACGAACGGCAGCGGACACACCCCATCGAACAGCGCTATAAATGAAGGGCAGCTTCCATCGGCTGTCACACTGTCGGCGGCACCAGCACCGGCAGAGCACCGTTTTAAGAAGTGTTTTCTGCTATTGGAGATATGAAGCTGTGACCCAATCTGGCGTTTCACTATCGAACATAGACGTTTTTGTGTGCTGCTTGCTGCGGAAGATAGCATCGCTACCTCGTCACGAACGGCAGCGGACACGCCCCATCGAACAGTGCTATAAATGAAGGCCACCTTCCATCGGCTGTCACACAGTCAGCTGCACTGGCACCGGCAGAGCACCGTTCTAACAAGTGTTTTCTGCTATTACAGATATGAAGCTATGACCCGATCTGGCATTTCACTATCGAACATCGGCGTTTTTGTGCGCTGCTTGCTGCGGAAGATAGCTTCGCTACCTCGTCACTAACGGCAACGGACACGCCCCATCGAACAGTGCCATAAATGAAGGCCAGCTTCCAGCGGCTGTCACACTGCCAGCGGCACTGGCACCGGCAGAGCACCATTCTAACTAGAGTTCTCTGAATTGCAGATATGAATCTGGGACCCGATCTGGCATTTCACTATCGAACATCGACGTTTTTGTGCGCTGCTTGCTGCGGAACATAGCATCGCTACCTCGTCTCTAACGGCAGCGGACACGCCCCTTCGGACAGTGCTATAAATGAAGTTCAGCTTCCTTCGGCTGTCACACTGGCACCGGCAGCGGAAACGGCAGAGCACTGTTCTAAGAGGTTTTTTCTGCTATTGCAGATATAAAGCTGTGACCCGATCTGGCATTTCACTATCGAACATCGACGTTTTGTGCGCTGCTTGCTGCGGAAGATAGCATCGCTAACTCGTCACGAACGGCAGCGGACACGCCCCATCGAACAGTGCTATAAACGAAGGCCAGCTTCCATCGGCTGTCACACTGTCAGCGGCACCGGCACCGGCAGAGCACCGTTCTACCAAGTGTTTTCTGCTATTGCAGATATGAAGCTGTGACCCGATCTGGCATTTCACTATAGAACATCGACGTTTTTGTGCGCTGCTTGCTGCGGAAGATAGCATCGCCACCTCTTCGCGAACGGCAGCGGACACGCCCCATCGAACAGTGCTATAAACGAAGGCCAGCTTCCATCGGCTGTCACACTGTCAGCGGCACCGGCACCGGCAGAGGACCGTTCTAAGAAGTGTTTTCTGTTATTGCAGATATGAAGCTGTGACCCGATGTGGCATTTAACTATCAAACATCGATGTTTTTGTGCGCTGCTTGCTGCGGAAGATAGCATCGCTACCTCGTCACGAACGGCAGCGGACACGCCCCTTTGAACAGAGCTATAAATTAAGGTCAGCTTCCATCGGCTGTCACACTGTCAGTGGCACCGGCACCGGCAGAGCACAGGTCTGACAAGTGTCTTCTGCTATTGCAGATATGAAGCTATGACCCGATCTGGCTTTTCACTATCGAACATCGACGTTTTTGTGCGCTGCTTGCTGCGGAAGATAGCATCGCTACCTCGTCACGAAAGGCAGCGGACAAGCCCCATCGAACAGTGCTATAAATGAATGTCAGCTTCCATCGGCTGTCACACTGCCAGCGGCACCGGCACCGGCGGAGCACCGTTCTAACAAGTGTTTTATGCTATTACAGACATGAAGCTATGACCCGATCTGACATTTCACTATCGAACATCGACGTTTTTGTGCGCTGCTTCCTGCGGAAGATAGCTCGCTACCTTGTCACGAACGGCAGTGGACACGCCCCATCGAAGAGTGCTATAAATGAATGTCAGCTTCCATCGGTTGTCACACTGTCAGCGGCACCGGCAGAGCACCGTTCTAACTAGTGTTTTCTGCTATTGCAGGTATGAAGCTATGACCCTATCTGGCATTTCACTATCGAACATCGACGTTTCTGTGCGCTGCTTGCTGCGGAAGATTGCATCGCTATCTCGTCACGAACGGCAGCGGACTCACCCCATCTAACGGTGCTATAATTGAAGGCCAGCTTCCAACGGCTGTCAAACTGTCAGCGGCACCGGCAACGGCAGAGCACCGTTCTAAGAAGTGTTTTCTGCTATTGCAGATATGAAGCTGTGACCCGATCTGGCATTTCACTATCGAACATCGACATTTTTGAGCGCTGCTTGATGCGGAAGATAGCTTCGCTACCTCGTCACGAACGGCAGCGGACACGCCCCTTTGAACAGAGCTATAAATTAAGGTCAGCTTCCATCGGCTGTCACACTGTCAGTGGCACCTTCACCGGCAGAGCACAGATCTAAGATGTGCTTTCTGCTATTGCAGATATGAAGCTGTGACCCGATCTCGCATTTCACTATCGAACATCGACGTTTTTGTGCGCTGCTTGCTGCGGAAGATAGCATCGCTACGTCGTTACGAACGGCAGCGGACACGCCCCATCGAACGGTGCTATAAATGAATGTCAGCATCCTTCGGCTCTCACACTGTCAGCGGCACCGGCACCGGCAGAGCACAGTTCTGACAAGTGTCTTCTGCTATTGCAGATATGAAGCTATGACCCGATCTGGCTTTTCACTATCGAACATCGACGTTTTTTGTGCGCTGCTTGCTGCGGAAGATAGCATCGCTACCTCGTCACGAAAGGCAGCGGACAAGCCCCATCGAACAGTGCTATAAATGAATGTCAGCTTCCATCGGCTGCCACATTGTCAGCGGCACCGGCACCGGCGGAGCACCGTTCTAACAAGTGTTTTCTGCTATTACAGATATGAAGCTATGACCCGATCTGACATTTCACTATCGAACATCGACGTTTTTGTGCACTGCTTCCTGCGGAAGATAGCTCACTACCTTGTCACGAACGGCAGCGGACACGCCCCATCGAAGAGTGCTATAAATGAATGTCAGCTTCCATCGGCTTTCACACTGTCAGCGGCACCGGCACAGGCAGAGCACCGTTCTAACAAGTGTTTTCTGCTATGGCAGATATGAAGCTATGACCCGATCTGGCATTTCACTATCGAACATCGGCGTTTTTGTGCGCTGCTTGCTGCGGAACATAGCATCGCTACCTCGTCACGAACGGCAGCGGACACGCCACATCGAACAGTGCAATATATGAAGGTCAGCTTCCATCGGCTGTCACACTGTCAGCGGCACCGGCACCGGCAGAGCACCGATCTAAGATGTGTATTCTGCTATTGCAAGTATGAAGCTGTGACCCGATTTGGTATTTCACTATCGAACATTGACGCTTTTTGTGCGCTGCTTGCTGCGGAAGATACAATTGCTACATCGTCACGAACGGCAGCGGACACGCCCCATCGAACAGTGCTATAAATGAAGGTCAGCTTCCATCGGCTGTCACACTGTCAGTGGCACCGGCAGAGCACCGTTCTAAGAAGTGTTTTCTGCTATTGCAGATATGAAGCTGTGACCCGATCTGGCGTTTCACTATCGAGCATCGACGTTTTTGTGCGCTGCTTGCTGCGGAAGATAGCATTGCTACCTCGTCACGGACGGCAGCGGACACGCCCCATCGAACAGTGCTATAAATGATGGCCACCTTCCATCGGCTGGCACACTTTCAGCGGCACTGGCACCGGCAGAGCACCGTTCTAAGAAGTGTTTTCTGCTATTGCAGATATGAAGCTGTGACCCGATCTGGCATTTCACTATCGAACATTGACGTTTTTGTGCGCTGCTTGCTGCGGAAGATAGCATCGCTACCTCGTCACTAACGGCAACGGACACGCCCCATCGAACAGTGCCATAAGTGAAGGCCAGCTTCCAGCGGCTGTCACACTGTCAGCGGCACCGGCACCGGCAGAGCACCGTTCTAAGAAATCTTTTCTGCTATTGCAGATATGAATCTGGGACCCGATCTGGCATTTCACTATCGAACATCGACGTTTTTGTGCGCTGCTTGCTGCGGAAGATAGCATCACTACCTCGTCACGAACGGCAGCGGACACGCCCGTTTGAACAGAGCTGTAAATTAAGGTCAGCTTCCATCGGCTGTCACACTGACAGTGGCACCGGCACCGGCAGAGCACAGATCTAAGATGTGCTTTCTGCTGTTGCAGATATGAAGCTTTGACCCGATCTGGCATTTCACTATCAAACATCGACGTTTTTGTGCGCTGCTTGCTGCGGAAGATAGCATCGCTACGTCGTCACGAACGGCAGCGGACACGCCCCATCGAACGGTGCTATAAATGAATGTCAGCTTACATCGGCTGTCACACTGTCAGCGGCACCGGCACCGGCGGAGCACCGTTCTAGCAAGTGTTTTCTGCTATTACAGATATGAAGCTATGACCCGATCTGACATTTCACTATCGAACATCGACGTTTTTGTGCGCTGCTTCCTGCGGAAGATAGCTCGCTACCTTGTCACGAACGGCAGCGGACACGCCCCATCGAAGAGTGCTATAAATGAATGTCAGCGTCCATCCGCTTTCACACTGTCAGCGGCACCGGCACCGGCAGAGCACCGTTCTAAGAAGTGTTTTCTGCTATTGCAGATATGAAGCTGTGACCCGATCTGGCATTTCACTATCGAACATTGACGCTTTTGTGCGCTGCTTGCTGCGGAAGATAGCATCACTACCTCGTCACGAACGGCAGCGGACACGCCCCATCGAAGAGTGCTATAAATGAATGTCAGCTTCCATCGGCTGTCACACTGTCAGCGGCACCGGCAGAGCACCGTTCTAACTAGTGTTTTCTGCTATTGCAGGTATGAAGCTATGACCCTATCTGGCATTTCACTATCGAACATCGACGTTTTTGTGCGCTGCTTGCTGCGGAAGATAGCATCGCTATCTCGTCACGAACGGCAACGGACTCACCCCATCTAACGGTGCTATAATTGAAGGCCAGCTTCCAACGGCTGTCAAACTGTCAGCGGCACCGGCACCGGCAGAGCACCGTTCTAAGAAGTGTTTTCTGCTATTGCAGATATGAAGCTGTGACCCGATCTGGCATTTCACTATCGAACATCGACATTTTTGAGCGCTGCTTGATGCGGAAGATAGCTTCGCTACCTCGTCACGAACGGCAGCGGACACGCCCCTTTGAACAGAGCTATAAATTAACGTCAGCTTCCATCGGCTGTCACACTGTCAGTGGCACCTTCACCGGCAGAGCACAGATCTAAGATGTGCTTTCTGCTATTGCAGATATGAAGCTGTGACCCGATCTCGCATTTCACTATCGAACATCGACGTTTTTGTGCGCTGCTTGCTGCGGAAGATAGCATCGCTACGTCGTTACGAACGGCAGCGGACACGCCCCATCGAACGGTGCTATAAATGAATGTCAGCATCCTTCGGCTCTCACACTGTCAGCGGCACCGGCACCGGCAGAGCACAGTTCTGACAAGTGTCTTCTGCTATTGCAGATATGAAGCTATGACCCGATCTGGCTTTTCACTATCGAACATCGACGTTTTTTGTGCGCTGCTTGCTGCGGAAGATAGCATCGCTACCTCGTCACGAAAGGCAGCGGACAAGCCCCATCGAACAGTGCTATAAATGAATGTCAGCTTCCATCGGCTGCCACACTGTCAGCGGCACCGGCACCGGCGGAGCACCGTTCTAACAAGTGTTTTCTGCTATTACAGATATGAAGCTATGACCCGATCTGACATTTCACTATCGAACATCGACGTTTTTGTGCACTGCTTCCTGCGGAAGATAGCTCACTACCTTGTCACGAACGGCAGCGGACACGCCCCATCGAAGAGTGCTATAAATGAATGTCAGCTTCCATCGGCTTTCACACTGTCAGCGGCACCGGCACAGGCAGAGCACCGTTCTAACAAGTGTTTTCTGCTATGGCAGATATGAAGCTATGACCCGATCTGGCATTTCACTATCGAACATCGGCGTTTTTGTGCGCTGCTTGCTGCGGAACATAGCATCGCTACCTCGTCACGAACGGCAGCGGACACGCCACATCGAACAGTGCAATATATGAAGGTCAGCTTCCATCGGCTGTCACACTGTCAGCGGCACCGGCACCGGCAGAGCACCGATCTAAGATGTGTATTATGCTATTGCAAGTATGAAGCTGTGACCCGATTTGGTATTTCACTATCGAACATTGACGCTTTTTGTGCGCTGCTTGCTGCGGAAGATACAATTGCTACATCGTCACGAACGGCAGCGGACACGCCCCATCGAACAGTGCTATAAATGAAGGTCAGCTTCCATCGGCTGTCACACTGTCAGTGGCACCGGCAGAGCACCGTTCTAACTAGTGTTTTCTGCTATTGTAGATATGAAGCTGTGACACGATCTGGCATTTCACTATAGAACTTCGATGTTTCTGTGCGCTGCTTGCCGCAGAAGATAGCATCGCTAACTCGGCACGAACGGCAGCGGACCCGCCCCATCGAACAGCGCTATAATTGAAGGCCAGCTTCCATCGGTTGTCACACTGTCAGTGGCACCGGAACCGGCAGAGCACCGTTCTAAGAAGTGTTTTCTGCTATTGCAGATATGAAGCTGTGACCCGATCTGGCGTTTCACTATCGAGCATCGACGTTTTTGTGCGCTGCTTGCTGCGGAAGATAGCATTGCTACCTCGTCACGGACGGCAGCGGACACGCCCCATCGAACGGTGCTATAAATGAATGTCAGCTTCCATCGGCTGTCACACTGTCAGCGGCACCGGCACCGGCAGAGCACCGTTCTGACAAGTGTCTTCCGCTATTGCAGATATGAAGCTATGACCCGATCTGGCATTTCACTATCGAACATCGACGTTTTTGTGCGCTGCTTGCTGCGGAAGATAGCATCGCTACCTCGTAAAGAACGGCAGCGGACAAGCCCCATCAAACAGAGCTATAAATGAATGTCAGCTTCCATCGGCTGTCACACTGTCAGCGGCACCGGCACCGGCAGAGCACCGTTCTAACAAGAGTTTTCTGCTATTACAGATATGAAGCTATGACCCGATCTGGCATTTCACTATCGAACATCGACGTTTTTGTGCGCTGCTTGCTGCGGAAGATAGCATCGCCACCTCTTCGCGAACGGCAGCGGACACGCCCCATCGAACAGTGCTATATAGGAAGGCCAGCTCCCATCGGCTGTCACACTGTCAGCGGCACCGGCACCGGCAGAGCACCGTTCTAAGAAGTGTTTTCTGCTATTGCAGATATGAAGCTGTGACACGATTTGGCATTTCACTATCGAACATCGACATTTTTGTGCGCTGCTTGCTGCGGAAGATAGCATCGCTACCTCGTCTCTAACGGCAGCGGACACGCCCCTTCGGACAGTGCTATAAATGAAGGCCAGCTTCCATCGGCTGTCACACTGGCAGCGGCAGCGGCAACAGCAGAGCACCGTTCAAGAAGTGTTTTCTGCTATTGCAGTTATGAAGCTGTGACCCGATCTGGCATTTCACTATCGAACATCGACGTTTTGTGCGCTGCTTGCTGCGGAAGATAGCATCGCTAACTCGTCACGAACGGCAGCGGACACGCCCCATCGAACAGTGCTATAAAAGAAGGCCAGCTTCCATCGGCTGTCACACTGTCAGCGGCACCGGCACCGGCAGAGCACCGTTCTACCAAGTGTTTTCTGCTATTGCAGATATGAAGCTGTGACCCGATCTGGCATTTCACTAAAGAACATCGACGTTTTTGTGCGCTGCTTGCTGCGGAAGATAGCATCGCCACCTCTTCGCGAACGGCAGCGGACACGCCCCATCGAACAGTGCTATAAACGAAGGCCAGCTTCCATCGGCTGTCACACTGTCAGCGGCACCGGCACCGGCAGAGGACCGTTCTAAGAAGTGTTTTCTGTTTTGCAGATATGAAGCTGTGAACCGATGTGGCATTTAACTATCAAACATCGATGTTTTTGTGCGCTGCTTGCTGCGGAAGATAGCATCGCTACCTCGTCACGAACGGCAGCGGACACACCCCATCGAACAGCGCTATAAATGAAGGGCAGCTTCCATCGGCTGTCACACTGTCGGCGGCACCAGCACCGGCAGAGCACCGTTTTAAGAAGTGTTTTCTGCTATTGGAGATATGAAGCTGTGACCCAATCTGGCGTTTCACTATCGAACATAGACGTTTTTGTGTGCTGCTTGCTGCGGAAGATAGCATCGCTACCTCGTCACGAACGGCAGCGGACACGCCCCATCGAACAGTGCTATAAATGAAGGCCACCTTCCATCGGCTGTCACACAGTCAGCTGCACTGGCACCGGCAGAGCACCGTTCTAACAAGTGTTTTCTGCTATTACAGATATGAAGCTATGACCCGATCTGGCATTTCACTATCGAACATCGGCGTTTTTGTGCGCTGCTTGCTGCGGAAGATAGCATCGCTACGTCGTCACGAACGGAAGCGGACACGCCCCATCGAACGGTGCTATAAATGAATGTCAGCATCCTTCGGCTCTCACACTGTCAGCGGCACCGGCACCGGCAGAGCACAGTTCTGACAAGTGTCTTCTGCTATTGCAGATATGAAGCTATGACCCGATCTGGCTTTTCACTATCGAACATCGACGTTTTTTGTGCGCTGCTTGCTGCGGAAGATAGCATCGCTACCTCGTCACGAAAGGCAGCGGACAAGCCCCATCGAACAGTGCTATAAATGAATGTCAGCTTCCATCGGCTGCCACACTGTCAGCGGCACCGGCACCGGCGGAGCACCGTTCTAACAAGTGTTTTCTGCTATTACAGATATGAAGCTATGACCCGATCTGACATTTCACTATCGAACATCGACGTTTTTGTGCACTGCTTCCTGCGGAAGATAGCTCACTACCTTGTCACGAACGGCAGCGGACACGCCCCATCGAAGAGTGCTATAAATGAATGTCAGCTTCCATCGGCTTTCACACTGTCAGCGGCACCGGCACAGGCAGAGCACCGTTCTAACAAGTGTTTTCTGCTATGGCAGATATGAAGCTATGACCCGATCTGGCATTTCACTATCGAACATCGGCGTTTTTGTGCGCTGCTTGCTGCGGAACATAGCATCGCTACCTCGTCACGAACGGCAGCGGACACGCCACATCGAACAGTGCAATATATGAAGGTCAGCTTCCATCGGCTGTCACACTGTCAGCGGCACCGGCACCGGCAGAGCACCGATCTAAGATGTGTATTCTGCTATTGCAAGTATGAAGCTGTGACCCGATTTGGTATTTCACTATCGAACATTGACGCTTTTTGTGCGCTGCTTGCTGCGGAAGATACAATTGCTACATCGTCACGAACGGCAGCGGACACGCCCCATCGAACAGTGCTATAAATGAAGGTCAGCTTCCATCGGCTGTCACACTGTCAGTGGCACCGGCAGAGCACCGTTCTAACTAGTGTTTTCTGCTATTGTAGATATGAAGCTGTGACACGATCTGGCATTTCACTATAGAACTTCGATGTTTCTGTGCGCTGCTTGCCGCAGAAGATAGCATCGCTAACTCGGCACGAACGGCAGCGGACCCGCCCCATCGAACAGCGCTATAATTGAAGGCCAGCTTCCATCGGTTGTCACACTGTCAGTGGCACCGGAACCGGCAGAGCACCGTTCTAAGAAGTGTTTTCTGCTATTGCAGATATGAAGCTGTGACCCGATCTGGCGTTTCACTATCGAGCATCGACGTTTTTGTGCGCTGCTTGCTGCGGAAGATAGCATTGCTACCTCGTCACGGACGGCAGCGGACACGCCCCATCGAACGGTGCTATAAATGAATGTCAGCTTCCATCGGCTGTCACACTGTCAGTGGCACCGGCACCGGCAGAGCACCGTTCTGACAAGTGTCTTCCGCTATTGCAGATATGAAGCTATGACCCGATCTGGCATTTCACTATCGAACATCGACGTTTTTGTGCGCTGCTTGCTGCGGAAGATAGCATCGCTACCTCGTAAAGAACGGCAGCGGACAAGCCCCATCAAACAGAGCTATAAATGAATGTCAGCTCCCATCGGCTGTCACACTGTCAGCGGCACCGGCACCGGCAGAGCACCGTTCTAAGAAGTGTTTTCTGCTATTGCAGATATGAAGCTGTGACACGATTTGGCATTTCACTATCGAACATCGACATTTTTGTGCGCTGCTTGCTGCGGAAGATAGCATCGCTACCTCGTCTCTAACGGCAGCGGACACGCCCCTTCGGACAGTGCTATAAATGAAGGCCAGCTTCCATCGGCTGTCACACTGGCAGCGGCAGCGGCAACAGCAGAGCACCGTTCAAGAAGTGTTTTCTGCTATTGCAGTTATGAAGCTGTGACCCGATCTGGCATTTCACTATCGAACATTGACGTTTTGTGCGCTGCTTGCTGCGGAAGATAGCATCGCTAACTCGTCACGAACGGCAGCGGACACGCCCCATCGAACAGTGCTATAAACGAAGGCCAGCTTCCATCGGCTGTCACACTGTCAGCGGCACCGGCACCGGCAGAGCACCGTTCTACCAAGTGTTTTCTGCTATTGCAGATATGAAGCTGTGACCCGATCTGGCATTTCACTATAGAACATCGACGTTTTTGTGCGCTGCTTGCTGCGGAAGATAGCATCGCCACCTCTTCGCGAACGGCAGCGGACACGCCCCATCGAACAGTGCTATAAACGAAGGCCAGCTTCCATCGGCTGTCACACTGTCAGCGGCACCGGCACCGGCAGAGGACCGTTCTAAGAAGTGTTTTCTGTTTTGCAGATATGAAGCTGTGAACCGATGTGGCATTTAACTATCAAACATCGATGTTTTTGTGCGCTGCTTGCTGCGGAAGATAGCATCGCTACCTCGTCACGAACGGCTGCGGACACACCCCATCGAACAGCGCTATAAATGAAGGGAGCTTCCATCGGCTGTCACACTGTCGGCGGCACCAGCACCGGCAGAGCACCGTTTTAAGAAGTGTTTTCTGCTATTGCAGATATGAAGCTATGACCCGATCTGGCTTTTCACTATCGAACATCGACGTTTTTTGTGCGCTGCTTGCTGCGGAAGATAGCATCGCTACCTCGTCACGAAAGGCAGCGGACAAGCCCCATCGAACAGTGCTATAAATGAATGTCAGCTTCCATCGGCTGCCACACTGTCAGCGGCACCGGCACCGGCGGAGCACCGTTCTAACAAGTGTTTTCTGCTATTACAGATATGAAGCTATGACCCGATCTGACATTTCACTATCGAACATCGACGTTTTTGTGCACTGCTTCCTGCGGAAGATAGCTCACTACCTTGTCACGAACGGCAGCGGACACGCCCCATCGAAGAGTGCTATAAATGAATGTCAGCTTCCATCGGCTTTCACACTGTCAGCGGCACCGGCACAGGCAGAGCACCGTTCTAACAAGTGTTTTCTGCTATGGCAGATATGAAGCTATGACCCGATCTGGCATTTCACTATCGAACATCGGCGTTTTTGTGCGCTGCTTGCTGCGGAACATAGCATCGCTACCTCGTCACGAACGGCAGCGGACACGCCACATCGAACAGTGCAATATATGAAGGTCAGCTTCCATCGGCTGTCACACTGTCAGCGGCACCGGCACCGGCAGAGCACCGATCTAAGATGTGTATTCTGCTATTGCAAGTATGAAGCTGTGACCCGATTTGGTATTTCACTATCGAACATTGACGCTTTTTGTGCGCTGCTTGCTGCGGAAGATACAATTGCTACATCGTCACGAACGGCAGCGGACACGCCCCATCGAACAGTGCTATAAATGAAGGTCAGCTTCCATCGGCTGTCACACTGTCAGTGGCACCGGCAGAGCACCGTTCTAACTAGTGTTTTCTGCTATTGTAGATATGAAGCTGTGACACGATCTGGCATTTCACTATAGAACTTCGATGTTTCTGTGCGCTGCTTGCCGCAGAAGATAGCATCGCTAACTCGGCACGAACGGCAGCGGACCCGCCCCATCGAACAGCGCTATAATTGAAGGCCAGCTTCCATCGGTTGTCACACTGTCAGTGGCACCGGAACCGGCAGAGCACCGTTCTAAGAAGTGTTTTCTGCTATTGCAGATATGAAGCTGTGACCCGATCTGGCGTTTCACTATCGAGCATCGACGTTTTTGTGCGCTGCTTGCTGCGGAAGATAGCATTGCTACCTCGTCACGGACGGCAGCGGACACGCCCCATCGAACGGTGCTATAAATGAATGTCAGCTTCCATCGGCTGTCACACTGTCAGCGGCACCGGCACCGGCAGAGCACCGTTCTGACAAGTGTCTTCCGCTATTGCAGATATGAAGCTATGACCCGATCTGGCATTTCACTATCGAACATCGACGTTTTTGTGCGCTGCTTGCTGCGGAAGATAGCATCGCTACCTCGTAAAGAACGGCAGCGGACAAGCCCCATCAAACAGAGCTATAAATGAATGTCAGCTTCCATCGGCTGTCACACTGTCAGCGGCACCGGCACCGGCAGAGCACCGTTCTAACAAGAGTTTTCTGCTATTACAGATATGAAGCTATGACCCGATCTGGCATTTCACTATCGAACATCGACGTTTTTGTGCGCTGCTTGCTGCGGAAGATAGCATCGCCACCTCTTCGCGAACGGCAGCGGACACGCCCCATCGAACAGTGCTATATAGGAAGGCCAGCTCCCATCGGCTGTCACACTGTCAGCGGCACCGGCACCGGCAGAGCACCGTTCTAAGAAGTGTTTTCTGCTATTGCAGATATGAAGCTGTGACACGATTTGGCATTTCACTATCGAACATCGACATTTTTGTGCGCTGCTTGCTGCGGAAGATAGCATCGCTACCTCGTCTCTAACGGCAGCGGACACGCCCCTTCGGACAGTGCTATAAATGAAGGCCAGCTTCCATCGGCTGTCACACTGGCAGCGGCAGCGGCAACAGCAGAGCACCGTTCAAGAAGTGTTTTCTGCTATTGCAGTTATGAAGCTGTGACCCGATCTGGCATTTCACTATCGAACATTGACGTTTTGTGCGCTGCTTGCTGCGGAAGATAGCATCGCTAACTCGTCATGAACGGACACGCCCCATCGAACAGTGCTATAAACGAAGGCCAGCTTCCATCGGCTGTCACACTGTCAGCGGCACCGGCACCGGCAGAGCACCGTTCTACCAAGTGTTTTCTGCTATTGCAGATATGAAGCTGTGACCCGATCTGGCATTTCACTATAGAACATCGACGTTTTTGTGCGCTGCTTGCTGCGGAAGATAGCATCGCCACCTCTTCGCGAACGGCAGCGGACACGCCCCATCGAACAGTGCTATAAACGAAGGCCAGCTTCCATCGGCTGTCACACTGTCAGCGGCACCGGCACCGGCAGAGGACCGTTCTAAGAAGTGTTTTCTGTTTTGCAGATATGAAGCTGTGAACCGATGTGGCATTTAACTATCAAACATCGATGTTTTTGTGCGCTGCTTGCTGCGGAAGATAGCATCGCTACCTCGTCACGAACGGCAGCGGACACACCCCATCGAACAGCGCTATAAATGAAGGGAGCTTCCATCGGCTGTCACACTGTCGGCGGCACCAGCACCGGCAGAGCACCGTTTTAAGAAGTGTTTTCTGCTATTGGAGATATGAAGCTGTGACCCAATCTGGCGTTTCACTATCGAACATAGACGTTTTTGTGTGCTGCTTGCTGCGGAAGATAGCATCGCTACCTCGTCACGAACGGCAGCGGACACGCCCCATCGAACAGTGCTATAAATGAAGGCCACCTTCCATCGGCTGTCACACAGTCAGCTGCACTGGCACCGGCAGAGCACCGTTCTAACAAGTGTTTTCTGCTATTACAGATATGAAGCTATGACCCGATCTGGCATTTCACTATCGAACATCGGCGTTTTTGTGCGCTGCTTGCTGCGGAAGATAGCTTCGCTACCTCGTCACTAACGGCAACGGACACGCCCCATCGAACAGTGCCATAAATGAAGGCCAGCTTCCAGCGGCTGTCACACTGCCAGCGGCACTGGCACCGGCAGAGCACCATTCTAACTAGAGTTCTCTGAATTGCAGATATGAATCTGGGACCCGATCTGGCATTTCACTATCGAACATCGACGTTTTTGTGCGCTGCTTGCTGCGGAAGATAGCATCGCTACCTCGTCTCTAACGGCAGCGGACACGCCCCTTCGGACAGTGCTATAAATGAAGTTCAGCTTCCTTCGGCTGTCACACTGGCACCGGCAGCGGAAACGGCAGAGCACTGTTCTAAGAGGTTTTTTCTGCTATTGCAGATATAAAGCTGTGACCCGATCTGGCATTTCACTATCGAACATCGACGTTTTGTGCGCTGCTTGCTGCGGAAGATAGCATCGCTAACTCGTCACGAACGGCAGCGGACACGCCCCATCGAACAGTGCTATAAACGAAGGCCAGCTTCCATCGGCTGTCACACTGTCAGCGGCACCGGCACCGGCAGAGCACCGTTCTACCAAGTGTTTTCTGCTATTGCAGATATGAAGCTGTGACCCGATCTGGCATTTCACTATAGAACATCGACGTTTTTGTGCGCTGCTTGCTGCGGAAGATAGCATCGCCACCTCTTCGCGAACGGCAGCGGACACGCCCCATCGAACAGTGCTATAAACGAAGGCCAGCTTCCATCGGCTCTCACACTGTAAGCGGCACCGGCACCGGCAGAGGACCGTTCTAAGAAGTGTTTTCTGTTATTGCAGATATGAAGCTGTGACCCGATGTGGCATTTAACTATCAAACATCGATGTTTTTGTGCGCTGCTTGCTGCGGAAGATAGCATCGCTACCTCGTCACGAACGGCAGCGGACACGCCCCTTTGAACAGAGCTATAAATTAAGGTCAGCTTCCATCGGCTGTCACACTGTCAGTGGCACCGGCACCGGCAGAGCACAGGTCTGACAAGTGTCTTCTGCTATTGCAGATATGAAGCTATGACCCGATCTGGCTTTTCACTATCGAACATCGACGTTTTTGTGCGCTGCTTGCTGCGGAAGATAGCATCGCTACCTCGTCACGAAAGGCAGCGGACAAGCCCCATCGAACAGTGCTATAAATGAATGTCAGCTTCCATCGGCTGTCACACTGTCAGCGGCACCGGCACCGGCGGAGCACCGTTCTAACAAGTGTTTTATGCTATTACAGACATGAAGCTATGACCCGATCTGACATTTCACTATCGAACATCGACGTTTTTGTGCGCTGCTTCCTGCGGAAGATAGCTCGCTACCTTGTCACGAACGGCAGCGGACACGCCCCATCGAAGAGTGCTATAAATGAATGTCAGCTTCCATCGGTTGTCACACTGTCAGCGGCACCGGCAGAGCACCGTTCTAACTAGTGTTTTCTGCTATTGCAGGTATGAAGCTATGACCCTATCTGGCATTTCACTATCGAACATCGACGTTTTTGTGCGCTGCTTGCTGCGGAAGATTGCATCGCTATCTCGTCACGAACGGCAGCGGACTCACCCCATCTAACGGTGCTATAATTGAAGGCCAGCTTCCAACGGCTGTCAAACTGTCAGCGGCACCGGCAACGGCAGAGCACCGTTCTAAGAAGTGTTTTCTGCTATTGCAGATATGAAGCTGTGACCCGATCTGGCATTTCACTATCGAACATCGACATTTTTGAGCGCTGCTTGATGCGGAAGATAGCTTCGCTACCTCGTCACGAACGGCAGCGGACACGCCCCTTTGAACAGAGCTATAAATTAAGGTCAGCTTCCATCGGCTGTCACACTGTCAGTGGCACCTTCACCGGCAGAGCACAGATCTAAGATGTGCTTTCTGCTATTGCAGATATGAAGCTGTGACCCGATCTCGCATTTCACTATCGAACATCGACGTTTTTGTGCGCTGCTTGCTGCGGAAGATAGCATCGCTACGTCGTTACGAACGGCAGCGGACACGCCCCATCGAACGGTGCTATAAATGAATGTCAGCATCCTTCGGCTCTCACACTGTCAGCGGCACCGGCACCGGCAGAGCACAGTTCTGACAAGTGTCTTCTGCTATTGCAGATATGAAGCTATGACCCGATCTGGCTTTTCACTATCGAACATCGACGTTTTTTGTGCGCTGCTTGCTGCGGAAGATAGCATCGCTACCTCGTCACGAAAGGCAGCGGACAAGCCCCATCGAACAGTGCTATAAATGAATGTCAGCTTCCATCGGCTGCCACACTGTCAGCGGCACCGGCACCGGCGGAGCACCGTTCTAACAAGTGTTTTCTGCTATTACAGATATGAAGCTATGACCCGATCTGACATTTCACTATCGAACATCGACGTTTTTGTGCACTGCTTCCTGCGGAAGATAGCTCACTACCTTGTCACGAACGGCAGCGGACACGCCCCATCGAAGAGTGCTATAAATGAATGTCAGCTTCCATCGGCTTTCACACTGTCAGCGGCACCGGCACAGGCAGAGCACCGTTCTAACAAGTGTTTTCTGCTATGGCAGATATGAAGCTATGACCCGATCTGGCATTTCACTATCGAACATCGGCGTTTTTGTGCGCTGCTTGCTGCGGAACATATCATCGCTACCTCGTCACGAACGGCAGCGGACACGCCACATCGAACAGTGCAATATATGAAGGTCAGCTTCCATCGGCTGTCACACTGTCAGCGGCACCGGCACCGGCAGAGCACCGATCTAAGATGTGTATTCTGCTATTGCAAGTATGAAGCTGTGACCCGATTTGGTATTTCACTATCGAACATTGACGCTTTTTGTGCGCTGCTTGCTGCGGAAGATACAATTGCTACATCGTCACGAACGGCAGCGGACACGCCCCATCGAACAGTGCTATAAATGAAGGTCAGCTTCCATCGGCTGTCACACTGTCAGTGGCACCGGCAGAGCACCGTTCTAAGAAGTGTTTTCTGCTATTGCAGATATGAAGCTGTGACCCGATCTGGCGTTTCACTATCGAGCATCGACGTTTTTGTGCGCTGCTTGCTGCGGAAGATAGCATTGCTACCTCGTCACGGACGGCAGCGGACACGCCCCATCGAACGGTGCTATAAATGAATGTCAGCTTCCATCGGCTGTCACACTGTCAGCGGCACCGGCACCGGCAGAGCACCGTTCTGACAAGTGTCTTCCGCTATTGCAGATATGAAGCTATGACCCGATCTGGCATTTCACTATCGAACATCGACGTTTTTGTGCGCTGCTTGCTGCGGAAGATAGCATCGCTACCTCGTCAAGAACGGCAGCGGACAAGCCCCATCAAACAGAGCTATAAATGAATGTCAGCTTCCATCGGCTGTCACACTGTCAGCGGCACCGGCACCGGCAGAGCACCGTTCTAACAAGAGTTTTCTGCTATTACAGATATGAAGCTATGACCCGATCTGGCATTTCACTATCGAACATCGACGTTTTTGTGCGCTGCTTGCTGCGGAAGATAGCATCGCCACCTCTTCGCGAACGGCAGCGGACACGCCCCATCGAACAGTGCTATATAGGAAGGCCAGCTCCCATCGGCTGTCACACTGTCAGCGGCACCGGCACCGGCAGAGCACCGTTCTAAGAAGTGTTTTCTGCTATTGCAGATATGAAGCTGTGACACGATTTGGCATTTCACTATCGAACATCGACATTTTTGTGCGCTGCTTGCTGCGGAAGATAGCATCGCTACCTCGTCTCTAACGGCAGCGGACACGCCCCTTCGGACAGTGCTATACATGAAGTTCAGCTTCCTTCGGCTGTCACACTCGCAGCGGCAGCGGAAACGGCAAAGCACCGTTCTAAGAGGTTTTTTCTGCTATTGCAGATATAAAGCTGTGACCCGATCTGGCATTTCACTATCGAACATCGACGTTTTGTGCGCTGCTTGCTGCGGAAGATAGCATCGCTAACTCGTCACGAACGGCAGCGGACACGCCCCATCGAACAGTGCTATAAACGAAGGCCAGCTTCCATCGGCTGTCACACTGTCAGCGGCACCGGCACCGGCAGAGCACCGTTCTACCAAGTGTTTTCTGCTATTGCAGATATGAAGCTGTGACCCGATCTGGCATTTCACTATAGAACATCGACGTTTTTGTGCGCTGCTTGCTGCGGAAGATAGCATCGCCACCTCTTCGCGAACGGCAGTGGACACGCCCCATCGAACAGTGCTATAAACGAAGGCCAGCTTCCATCGGCTGTCACACTGTCAGCGGCACCGGCACCGGCAGAGGACCGTTCTAAGAAGTGTTTTCTGTTATTGCAGATATGAAGCTGTGACCCGATGTGGCATTTAACTATCAAACATCGATGTTTTTGTGCGCTGCTTGCTGCGGAAGATAGCATCGCTACCTCGTCACGAACGGCAGCGGACACACCCCATCGAACAGCGCTATAAATGAAGGGCAGCTTCCATCGGCTGTCACACTGTCGGCGGCACCAGCACCGGCAGAGCACCGTTTTAAGAAGTGTTTTCTGCTATTGGAGATATGAAGCTGTGACCCAATCTGGCGTTTCACTATCGAACATCGACGTTTTTGTGTGCTGCTTGCTGCGGAAGATAGCATCGCTACCTCGTCACGAACGGCAGCGGACACGCCCCATCGAACAGTGCTATAAATGAAAACCACCTTCCATCGGCTGTCACACAGTCAGCTGCACTGGCACCGGCAGAGCACCGTTCTAACAAGTGTTTTCTGCTATTACAGATATGAAGCTATGACCCGATCTGGCATTTCACTATCGAACATCGGCGTTTTTGTGCGCTGCTTGCTGCGGAAGATAGCTTCGCTACCTCGTCACTAACGGCAACGGACACGCCCCATCGAACAGTGCCATAAATGAAGGCCAGCTTCCAGCGGCTGTCACACTGCCAGCGGCACTGGCACCGGCAGAGCACCGTTCTAACTAGAGTTCTCTGAATTGCAGATATGAATCTGGGACCCGATCTGGCATTTCACTATCGAACATCGACGTTTTTGTGCGCTGCTTGCTGCGGAAGATAGCATCGCTACCTCGTCACGAACGGCAGCGGACACGCCCCATCAAACGGTGCTATAATTGATGGCCAGCTTCCAACGGCTGTCACACTGTCAGCGGCACTGGCACCGGCAGAGCACCGTTCTAACTAGAGTTCTCTGAATTGCAGATATGAAGCTGTGACCCGATATGGCATTTCACTATCGATCATAGACATTTTGTGCGCTGCTTGCTGCGGAAGATAGCATCGCTACCTCTTCACGAACGGCAGCGGACACGCCCCATCGAACAGTGCTATAAATGAAGGCCACCTTCCATCGGCTGTCACACTGTCAGGGGCACCGGAACCGGCAGAGCACCGTTCTAAGAAGTGCTTTCTGCTATTGCAGATATGAAGCTGTGACCCGATCTGGCATTTCACTATCGAACATTGACGCTTTTGTGCGCTGCTTGCTGCGGAAGATACAATTGTTACATCGTCACGAACGGCAGCGGACACGCCCCATCGAACAGTGCTATAAATGAAGGCCACCTTCCATCGGCTGTCACACTGTCAGCGGCACCGGCACCGGCAGAGCACCGTTCTAACAAGAGTTTTCTGAATTGCAGATATGAAGCTGTGACCTGATATGGCATTTCACTATCGATCATAGTCGTTTTGTGCGCTGCTTGCTGCGGAAGATAGCATCGCTACCTCGTCACGAACGGCAGCGGACACGCCCCATCGAACAGTGCTATAAATGAAGGCCACCTTCCATCGGCTGTCACACTGTCAGCGGCACCGGCACCGGCAGAGCACCGTTCTAAGAAGTGTTTTCTGCTATTGCAGATATGAAGCTGTGACCCGATCTGGCATTTCACTATCGAACATAGACGCTTTTGTGCGCTGCTTGCTGCGGAAGATACAATCGCTACCTCGTCACGAACGGCAGCGGACACGCCCCATCGAACAGTGCTATAAATGAACGCCACCTTCCATCGGCTGTCACACTGTCAGCGGCACCGGCACCGGCAGAGCACCGTTCTAAGAAGTGTTTTCTGCTATTGCAGATATGAAGCTGTGACCCGATCTGGCATTTCACTATCGAACATTGACGTTTTTGTGCGCTGCTTGCTGCGGAAGATAGCATCGCTACCTCGTCACTAACGGCAACGGACACGCCCCATCGAACAGTGCCATAAGTGAAGGCCAGCTTCCAGCGGCTGTCACACTGTCAGCGGCACCGGCACCGGCAGAGCACCGTTCTAAGAAATGTTTTCTGCTATTGCAGATATGAATCTGGGACCCGATCTGGCATTTCACTATCGAACATCGACGTTTTTGTGCGCTGCTTGCTGCGGAAGATAGCATCATTACCTCGTCACGAACGGCAGCGGACACGCCCCATCAAACGGTGCTATAATTGATGGCCAGCTTCCAACGGCTGTCACACTGTCAGCGGCACCGGCACCGGCAGAGCACCGATCTAAGATGTGTTTTCTGCTATTGCAGATATGAAGCTGTGACCCGATCTGGCATTTCACTATCGAACATCGGCGTTTTTGTGCGCTGCTTGCTGCGGAAGATAGCTTCGCTACCTCGTCACTAACGGCAACGGACACGCCCCATCGAACAGTGCCCTAAATGAAGGCCAGCTTCCAGCGGCTGTCACACTGCCAGCGGCACTGGCACCGGCAGAGCACCGTTCTAAGAAGTGTTTTCTGCTATTGCAGATATGAAGCTGTGACACGATTTGGCATTTCACTATCGAACATCGACATTTTTGTGCGCTGCTTGCTGCGGAAGATAGCATCGCTACCTCGTCTCTAACGGCAGCGGACACGCCCCTTCGGACAGTGCTATACATGAAGTTCAGCTTCCTTCGGCTGTCACACTCGCAGCGGCAGCGGAAACGGCAAAGCACCGTTCTAAGAGGTTTTTTCTGCTATTGCAGATATAAAGCTGTGACCCGATCTGGCATTTCACTATCGAACATCGACGTTTTGTGCGCTGCTTGCTGCGGAAGATAGCATCGCTAACTCGTCACGAACGGCAGCGGACACGCCCCATCGAACAGTGCTATAAACGAAGGCCAGCTTCCATCGGCTGTCACACTGTCAGCGGCACCGGCACCGGCAGAGCACCGTTCTACCAAGTGTTTTCTGCTATTGCAGATATGAAGCTGTGACCCGATCTGGCATTTCACTATAGAACATCGACGTTTTTGTGCGCTGCTTGCTGCGGAAGATAGCATCGCCACCTCTTCGCGAACGGCAGTGGACACGCCCCATCGAACAGTGCTATAAACGAAGGCCAGCTTCCATCGGCTGTCACACTGTCAGCGGCACCGGCACCGGCAGAGGACCGTTCTAAGAAGTGTTTTCTGTTATTGCAGATATGAAGCTGTGACCCGATGTGGCATTTAACTATCAAACATCGATGTTTTTGTGCGCTGCTTGCTGCGGAAGATAGCATCGCTACCTCGTCACGAACGGCAGCGGACACACCCCATCGAACAGCGCTATAAATGAAGGGCAGCTTCCATCGGCTGTCACACTGTCGGCGGCACCAGCACCGGCAGAGCACCGTTTTAAGAAGTGTTTTCTGCTATTGGAGATATGAAGCTGTGACCCAATCTGGCGTTTCACTATCGAACATCGACGTTTTTGTGTGCTGCTTGCTGCGGAAGATAGCATCGCTACCTCGTCACGAACGGCAGCGGACACGCCCCATCGAACAGTGCTATAAATGAAAACCACCTTCCATCGGCTGTCACACAGTCAGCTGCACTGGCACCGGCAGAGCACCGTTCTAACAAGTGTTTTCTGCTATTACAGATATGAAGCTATGACCCGATCTGGCATTTCACTATCGAACATCGGCGTTTTTGTGCGCTGCTTGCTGCGGAAGATAGCTTCGCTACCTCGTCACTAACGGCAACGGACACGCCCCATCGAACAGTGCCATAAATGAAGGCCAGCTTCCAGCGGCTGTCACACTGCCAGCGGCACTGGCACCGGCAGAGCACCGTTCTAACTAGAGTTCTCTGAATTGCAGATATGAATCTGGGACCCGATCTGGCATTTCACTATCGAACATCGACGTTTTTGTGCGCTGCTTGCTGCGGAAGATAGCATCGCTACCTCGTCACGAACGGCAGCGGACACGCCCCATCGAACAGTGCTATAAATGAAGGCCACCTTCCATCGGCTGTCACACTGTCAGGGGCACCGGAACCGGCAGAGCACCGTTCTAAGAAGTGCTTTCTGCTATTGCAGATATGAAGCTGTGACCCGATCTGGCATTTCACTATCGAACATTGACGCTTTTGTGCGCTGCTTGCTGCGGAAGATACAATTGTTACATCGTCACGAACGGCAGCGGACACGCCCCATCGAACAGTGCTATAAATGAAGGCCACCTTCCATCGGCTGTCACACTGTCAGCGGCACCGGCACCGGCAGAGCACCGTTCTAACAAGAGTTTTCTGAATTGCAGATATGAAGCTGTGACCTGATATGGCATTTCACTATCGATCATAGTCGTTTTGTGCGCTGCTTGCTGCGGAAGATAGCATCGCTACCTCGTCACGAACGGCAGCGGACACGCCCCATCGAACAGTGCTATAAATGAAGGCCACCTTCCATCGGCTGTCACACTGTCAGCGGCACCGGAACCGGCAGAGCACCGTTCTAAGAAGTGTTTTCTGCTATTGCAGATATGAAGCTGTGACCCGATCTGGCATTTCACTATCGAACATAGACGCTTTTGTGCGCTGCTTGCTGCGGAAGATACAATCGCTACCTCGTCACGAACGGCAGCGGACACGCCCCATCGAACAGTGCTATAAATGAACGCCACCTTCCATCGGCTGTCACACTGTCAGCGGCACCGGCACCGGCAGAGCACCGTTCTAAGAAGTGTTTTCTGCTATTGCAGATATGAAGCTGTGACCCGATCTGGCATTTCACTATCGAACATTGACGTTTTTGTGCGCTGCTTGCTGCGGAAGATAGCATCGCTACCTCGTCACTAACGGCAACGGACACGCCCCATCGAACAGTGCCATAAGTGAAGGCCAGCTTCCAGCGGCTGTCACACTGTCAGCGGCACCGGCACCGGCAGAGCACCGTTCTAAGAAATGTTTTCTGCTATTGCAGATATGAATCTGGGACCCGATCTGGCATTTCACTATCGAACATCGACGTTTTTGTGCGCTGCTTGCTGCGGAAGATAGCATCATTACCTCGTCACGAACGGCAGTGGACACGCCCCATCAAACGGTGCTATAATTGATGGCCAGCTTCCAACGGCTGTCACACTGTCAGCGGCACCGGCACCGGCAGAGCACCGATCTAAGATGTGTTTTCTGCTATTGCAGATATGAAGCTGTGACCCGATCTGGCATTTCACTATCGAACTTCGACATTTTTGAGCGCTGCTTGCTGCGGAAGATAGCATCGCCACCTCTTCGCGAACGGCAGCGGACACGCCCCATCGAACAGTGCTATAAACGAAGGCCAGCTTCCATCGGCTGTCACACTGTCAGCGGCACCGGCACCGGCAGAGGACCGTTCTAGGAAGTGTTTTCTGTTATTGCAGATATGAAGCTGTGACCCGATGTGGCATTTAACTATCAAACATCGATGTTTTTGTGCGCTGCTTGCTGCAGAAGATAGCATCGCTACCTCGTCACGAACGGCAGCGGACACACCCCATCGAACAGCGCTATAAATGAAGGGCAGCTTCCATCGGCTGTCACACTGTCGGCGGCACCAGCACCGGCAGAGCACCGTTTTAAGAAGTGTTTTCTGCTATTGGAGATATGAAGCTGTGACCCAATCTGGCGTTTCACTATCGAACATCGACGTTTTTGTGTGCTGCTTGCTGCGGAAGATAGCATCGCTACCTCGTCACGAACGGCAGCGGACACGCCCCATCGAACAGTGCTATAAATGAAGGCCAGCTTCCAGCGGCTGTCACACTGCCAGCGGCACTGGCACCGGCAGAGCACCGTTCTAACTAGAGTTCTCTGAATTGCAGATATGAATCTGGGACCCGATCTGGCATTTCACTATCGAACATCGACGTTTTTGTGCGCTGCTTGCTGCGGAAGATAGCATCGCTACCTCGTCACGAACGGCAGCGGACACGCCCCATCAAACGGTGCTATAATTGATGGCCAGCTTCCAACGGCTGTCACACTGTCAGCGGCACTGGCACCGGCAGAGCACCGTTCTAACTAGAGTTCTCTGAATTGCAGATATGAAGCTGTGACCCGATATGGCATTTCACTATCGATCATAGACGTTTTGTGCGCTGCTTGCTGCGGAAGATAGCATCGCTACCTCGTCTCTAACGGCAGCGGACACGCCCCTTCGGACAGTGCTACAAATGAAGTTCAGCTTCCTTCGGCTGTCACACTGGCAGCGGCAGCGGAAACGGCAGAGCACCGTTCTAAGAGGTTTTTTCTGCTATTGCAGATATAAAGCTGTGACCCGATCTGGCATTTCACTATCGAACATCGACGTTTTGTGCGCTGCTTGCTGCGGAAGATAGCATCGCTAACTCGTCACGAACGGCAGCGGACACGCCCCATCGAACAGTGCTATAAACGAAGGCCAGCTTCCATCGGCTGTCACACTGTCAGCGGCACCGGCACCGGCAGAGCACCGTTCTACCAAGTGTTTTCTGCTATTGCAGATATGAAGCTGTGACCCGATCTGGCATTTCACTATAGAACATCGACGTTTTTGTGCGCTGCTTGCTGCGGAAGATAGCATCGCCACCTCTTCGCGAACGGCAGCGGACACGCCCCATCGAACAGTGCTATAAACGAAGGCCAGCTTCCATCGGCTGTCACACTGTCAGCGGCACCGGCACCGGCAGAGGACCGTTCTAAGAAGTGTTTTCTGTTATTGCAGATATGAAGCTGTGACCCGATGTGGCATTTAACTATCAAACATTGATGTTTTTGTGCGCTGCTTGCTGCGGAAGATAGCATCGCTACGTCGTCAACAACGGCAGCGGACACGCCCCTTTGAACAGAGCTATAAATTAAGGTCAGCTTCCATCGGCTGTCACACTGTCTGTGGCACCGGCACCGGCAGAGCACAGGTCTGACAAGTGTCTTCTGCTATTGCAGATATGACGCTATGACCCGATCTGGCTTTTCACTATCGAACATCGACGTTTTTGTGCGCTGCTTGCTGCGGAAGATAGCATCGCTACCTCGTCACGAAAGGCAGCGGACAAGCCCCATCGAACAGTGCTATAAATGAATGTCAGCTTCCATCGGCTGTCACACTGTCAGCGGCACCGGCACCGGCGGAGCACCGTTCTAACAAGTGTTTTATGCTATTACAGACATGAAGCTATGACCCGATCTGACATTTCACTATCGAACATCGACGTTTTTGTGCGCTGCTTCCTGCGGAAGATAGCTCGCTACCTTGTCACGAACGGCAGCGGACACGCCCCATCGAAGAGTGCTATAAATGAATGTCAGCTTCCATCGGGTGTCACACTGTCAGCGGCACCGGCAGAGCACCGTTCTAACTAGTGTTTTCTGCTATTGCAGGTATGAAGCTATGACCCTATCTGGCATTTCACTATCGAACATCGACGTTTTTGTGCGCTGCTTGCTGCGGAAGATAGCATCGCTATCTCGTCAAGAACGGCAGAGGACTCACCCCATCTAACGGTGCTATAATTGAAGGCCAGCTTCCAACGGCTGTCAAACTGTCAGCGGCACCGGCACCGGCAGAGCACCGTTCTAAGAAGTGTTTTCTGCTATTGCAGATATGAAGCTGTGACCCGATCTGGCATTTCACTATCGAACATCGACATTTTTGAGCGCTGCTTGATGCGGAAGATAGCTTCGCTACCTCGTCATGAACGGCAGCGGACACGCCCCTTTGAACAGAGCTATAAATTAAGGTCAGCTTCCATCGGCTGTCACACTGTCAGTGGCACCTTCACCGGCAGAGCACAGACCTAAGATGTGCTTTCTGCTATTGCAGATATGAAGCTGTGACCCGATCTCGCATTTCACTATCGAACATCGACGTTTTTGTGCGCTGCTTGCTGCGGAAGATAGCATCGCTACGTCGTTACGAACGGCAGCGGACACGCCCCATCGAACGGTGCTATAAATGAATGTCAGCATCCTTCGGCTCTCACACTGTCAGCGGCACCGGCAGAGCACAGTTCTGACAAGTGTCTTCTGCTATTGCAGATATGAAGCTATGACCCGATCTGGCTTTTCACTATCGAACATCGACGTTTTTTGTGCGCTGCTTGCTGCGGAAGATAGCATCGCTACCTCGTCACGAAAGGCAGCGGACAAGCCCCATCGAACAGTGCTATAAATGAATGTCAGCTTCCATCGGCTGCCACACTGTCAGCGGCACCGGCACCGGCGGAGCACCGTTCTAACAAGTGTTTTCTGCTATTACAGATATGAAGCTATGACCCGATCTGACATTTCACTATCGAACATCGACGTTTTTGTGCACAGCTTCCTGCGGAAGATAGCTCACTACCTTGTCACGAACGGCAGCGGACACGCCCCATCGAAGAGTGCTATAAATGAATGTCAGCTTCCATCGGCTTTCACACTGTCAGCGGCACCGGCACAGGCAGAGCACCGTTCTAAGAAGTGTTTTCTGCTATTGCAGATATGAAGCTGTGACCCGATCTGGCATTTCACTATCGAACATTGACGCTTTTATGCGCTGCTTGCTGCGGAAGATACAATTGCTACATCGTCACGAACGGCAGCGGACACGCCCCATCGAACAGTGCCATAAGTGAAGGCCAGCTTCCAGCGGCTGTCACACTCAGCGGCACCGGCACCGTCAGAGCACCGTTCTAAGAAGTGTTTTCTGCTATTGCAGATATGAAGCTATGACCCGATCTGGCATTTCACTATCGAACATCGGCGTTTTTGTGCGCTGCTTGCTGCGGAACATAGCATCGCTACCTCGTCACGAACGGCAGCGGACACGCCACATCGAACAGTGCAATATATGAAGGTCAGCTTCCATCGGCTGTCACACTGTCAGCGGCACCGGCACCGGCAGAGCACCGATCTAAGATGTGTATTCTGCTATTGCAAGTATGAAGCTGTGACCCGATTTGGTATTTCACTATCGAACATTGACGCTTTTTGTGCGCTGCTTGCTGCGGAAGATACAAGTGCTACATCGTCACGAACGGCAGCGGACACGCCCCATCGAACATTGCTATAAATGAAGGTCAGCTTCCATCGGCTGTCACACTGTCAGTGGCACCGGCAGAGCACCGTTCTAACTAGTGTTTTCTGCTATTGTAGATATGAAGCTGTGACACGATCTGGCATTTCACTATAGAACTTCGATGTTTCTGTGCGCTGCTTGCCGCAGAAGATAGCATCGCTAACTCGGCACGAACGGCAGCGGACCCGCCCCATCGAACAGCGCTATAATTGAAGGCCAGCTTCCATCGGTTGTCACACTGTCAGTGGCACCGGAACCGGCAGAGCACCGTTCTAAGAAGTGTTTTCTGCTATTGCAGATATGAAGCTGTGACCCGATCTGGCGTTTCACTATCGAGCATCGACGTTTTTGTGCGCTGCTTGCTGCGGAAGATAGCATTGCTACCTCGTCACGGACGGCAACGGACACGCCCCATCGAACGGTGCTATAAATGAATGTCAGCTTCCATCGGCTGTCACACTGTCAGCGGCACCGGCACCGGCAGAGCACCGTTCTGACAAGTGTCTTCCGCTATTGCAGATATGAAGCTATGACCCGATCTGGCATTTCACTATCGAACATCGACGTTTTTGTGCGCTGCTTGCTGCGGAAGATAGCATCGCTACCTCGTCAAGAACGGCAGCGGACAAGCCCCATCAAACAGAGCTATAAATGAATGTCAGCTTCCATCGGCTGTCACACTGTCAGCGGCACCGGCACCGGCAGAGCACCGTTCTAACAAGAGTTTTCTGCTATTACAGATATGAAGCTATGACCCGATCTGGCATTTCACTATCGAACATCGACGTTTTTGTACGCTGCTTGCTGCGGAAGATAGCATCGCCACCTCTTCGCGAACGGCAGCGGACACGCCCCATCGAACAGTGCTATAAACGAAGGCCAGCTTCCATCGGCTGTCACACTGTCAGCGGCACCGGCACCGGCAGAGCACCGTTCTACCAAGTGTTTTCTGCTATTGCAGATATGAAGCTGTGACCCGATCTGGCATTTCACTATAGAACATCGACGTTTTTGTGCGCTGCTTGCTGCGGAAGATAGCATCGCCACCTCTTCGCGAACGGCAGCGGACACGCCCCATCGAACAGTGCTATAAACGAAGGCCAGCTTCCATCGGCTGTCACACTGTCAGCGGCACCGGCACCGGCAGAGGACCGTTCTAAGAAGTGTTTTCTGTTATTGCAGATATGAAGCTGTGACCCGATGTGGCATTTAACTATCAAACATCGATGTTTTTGTGCGCTGCTTGCTGCGGAAGATAGCATCGCTACCTCGTCACGAACGGCAGCGGACACACCCCATCGAACAGCGCTATAAATGAAGGGCAGCTTCCATCGGCTGTCACACTGTCGGCGGCACCAGCACCGGCAGAGCACCGTTTTAAGAAGTGTTTTCTGCTATTGGAGATATGGAGCTGTGACCCAATCTGGCGTTTCACTATTGAACATCGACGTTTTTGTGTGCTGCTTGCTGCGGAAGATAGCATCGCTACCTCGTCACGAACGGCAGCGGACACGCCCCATCGAACAGTGCTATAAATGAAGGCCACCTTCCATCGGCTGTCACACAGTCAGCTGCACTGGCACCGGCAGAGCACCGTTCTAACAAGTGTTTTCTGCTATTACAGATATGAAGCTATGACCCGATCTGGCATTTCACTATCGAACATCGGCGTTTTTGTGCGCTGCTTGCTGCGGAAGATAGCTTCGCTACCTCGTCACTAACGGCAACGGACACGCCCCATCGAACAGTGCCATAAATGAAGGCCAGCTTCCAGCGGCTGTCACACTGCCAGCGGCACTGGCACCGGCAGAGCACCGTTCTAACTAGAGTTCTCTGAATTGCAGATATGAAGCTGTGACCCGATATGGCATTTCACTATCGATCATAGACGTTTTGTGCGCTGCTTGCTGCGGAAGATAGCATCGCTACCTCTTCACGAACGGCAGCGGACACGCCCCATCGAACAGTGCTATAAATGAAGGCCACCTTCCATCGGCTGTCACACTGTCAGGGGCACCGGAACCGGCAGAGCACCGTTCTAAGAAGTGTTTTCTGCTATTGCAGATATGAAGCTGTGACCCGATCTGGCATTTCACTATCGAACATTGACGCTTTTGTGCGCTGCTTGCTGCGGAAGATACAATTGCTACATCGTCACGAACGGCAGCGGACACGCCCCATCGAACAGTGCTATAAATGAAGGCCACCTTCCATCGGCTGTCACACTGTCAGCGGCACCGGCACCGGCAGAGCACCGTTCTAACAAGAGTTTTCTGAATTGCAGATATGAAGCTGTGACCTGATATGGCATTTCACTATCGATCATAGTCGTTTTGTGCGCTGCTTGCTGCGGAAGATAGCATCGCTACCTCGTCACGAACGGCAGCGGACACGCCCCATCGAACAGTGCTATAAATGAAGGCCACCTTCCATCGGCTGTCACACTGTCAGCGGCACCGGCACCGGCAGAGCACCGTTCTAAGAAGTGTTTTCTGCTATTGCAGATATGAAGCTGTGACCCGATCTGGCATTTCACTATCGAACATAGACGCTTTTGTGCGCTGCTTGCTGCGGAAGATACAATCGCTACCTCGTCACGAACGGCAGCGGACACGCCCCATCGAACAGTGCTATAAATGAAGGCCACCTTCCATCGGCTGTCACACTGTCAGCGGCACCGGCACCGGCAGAGCACCGTTCTAAGAAGTGTTTTCTGCTATTGCAGATATGAAGCTGTGACCCGATCTGGCATTTCACTATCGAACATTGACGTTTTTGTGCGCTGCTTGCTGCGGAAGATAGCATCGCTACCTCGTCACTAACGGCAACGGACACGCCCCATCGAACAGTGCCATAAGTGAAGGCCAGCTTCCAGCGGCTGTCACACTGTCAGCGGCACCGGCACCGGCAGAGCACCGATCTAAGATGTGTTTTCTGCTATTGCAGATATGAAGCTGTGACCCGATCTGGCATTTCACTATCGAACTTCGACATTTTTGAGCGCTGCTTGATGCGGAAGATAGCATCGCTACTTCGTCACGAACGGCAGCGGACACGCCCCTTTGAACAGAGCTGTAAATTAAGGTCAGCTTCCATCTGCTGTCACACTGTCAGTGGCACCGGCACCGGCAGAGCACAGATCTAAGATGTGCTTTCTGCTATTGCAGATACGAAGCTTTGACCCGATCTGGCATTTCACTATCAAACATCCACGTTTTTGTGCGCTGCTTGCTGCGGAAGATAGCATCGCTACGTCGTCACGAACGGCAGCGGACACGCCCCATCGAACGGTGCTATAAATGAATGTCAGCTTCCTTCGGCTGTCACACTGTCAGCGGCACCGGCACCGGCAGGGCACAGTTCTGACAAGTGTCTTCTGCTATTGCAGATATGAAGCTATGACCCGATCTGGCTTTTCACTATCGAACATCGACGTTTTTGTGCGCTGCTTGCTGCGGAAGATAGCATCACTACCTCGTCACGAAAGGCTGCGGACAAGCCCCATCGAACAGTGCTATAAATGAATGTCAGCTTCCATCGGCTGTCACACTGTAAGCGGCACCGGCACCGGCGGAGCACCGTTCTAACAAGTGTTTTCTGCTATTACAGATATGAAGTTATGACCCGATCTGACATTTCACTATCGAACATCGACGTTTTTGTGCGCTGCTTCCTGCGGAAGATAGCTCGCTACCTTGTCACGAACGGCAGCGGACACGCCTCATCGAAGAGTGCTATAAATGAATGTCAGCGTCCATCCGCTTTCACACTGTCAGCGGCACCGGCACCGGCAGAGCACCGTTCTAACAAGAGTTTTCTGAATTGCAGATATGAAGCTATAACCCGATCTGGCATTTCACTATCGAAAATCGACGTTTTTGTGCGCTGCTTGCTGCGGAAGATAGCATCGCTACCTCGTCACGAACATCAGCGGACACGCCCCTTCGGACAGTGCTATAAATGCAGGCCAGCTGCCATCGGCTGTCACACTGCCAGCGGCACCGGCACCGGCAGAGCACCGTTCTAAGAAGTGTTTTCTGCTATTGCAGATATGAAGCTGTGACCCGATCTGGCATTTCACTATCGAACATAGACGCTTTTGTGCGCTGCTTGCTGCGGAAGATACAATTGCTACCTCGTCACGAACGGCAGCGGACACGCCCCATCGAACAGTGCTATAAATGAAGGCCACCTTCCATCGGCTGTCACACTGTCAGCGGCACCGGCACCGGCAGAGCACCGTTCTAAGAAGTGTTTTCTGCTATTGCAGATATGAAGTTGTGACCCGATCTGGCATTTCACTATCGAACATTGACGTTTTTGTGCGCTGCTTGCTGCGGAAGATAGCATCGCTACCTCGTCACTAACGGCAACGGACACGCCCCATCGAACAGTGCCATAAGTGAAGGCCAGCTTCCAGCGGCTGTCACAATGTCAGCGGCACCGGCACCGGCAGAGCACCGTTCTAAGAAATGTTTTCTGCTATTGCAGATATGAATCTGGGACCCGATCTGGTATTTCACTATCGAACATCGACGTTTTTGTGCGCTGCTTGCTGCGGAAGATAGCATCACTACCTCGTCACGAACGGCAGCGGACACGCCCCATCAAACGGTGCTATAATTGATGGCCAGCTTCCAACGGCTGTCACACTGTCAGCGGCACCGGCACCGGCAGAGCACCGTTCTAAGAAGAGTTTTCTGCTATTACAGATATGAAGCTATGACCCGATCTGGCATTTCACTATCGAACATCGACGTTTTTGTACGCTGCTTGCTGCGGAAGATAGCATCGCCACCTCTTCGCGAACGGCAGCGGACACGCCCCATCGAACAGTGCTATATAGGAAGGCCAGCTCCCATCGGCTGTCACACTGTCAGCGGCACCGGCACCGGCAGAGCACCGTTCTAAGAAGTGTTTTCTGCTATTGCAGATATGAAGCTGTGACACGATTTGGCATTTCACTATCGAACATCGACATTTTTGTGCGCTGCTTGCTGCGGAAGATAGCATCGCTACCTCGTCTCTAACGGCAGCGGGCACGCCCCTTCGGACAGTGCTATAAATGAAGTTCAGCTTCCTTCGGCTGTCACACTCGCAGCGGCAGCGGAAACGGCAGAGCACCGTTCTAAGAGGTTTTTTCTGCTATTGCAGATATAAAGCTGTGACCCGATCTGGCATTTCACTATCGAACATCGACGTTTTGTGCGCTGCTTGCTGCGGAAGATAGCATCGCTAACTCGTCACGAACGGCAGCGGACACGCCCCATCGAACAGTGCTATAAACGAAGGCCAGCTTCCATCGGCTGTCACACTGTCAGCGGCACCGGCACCGGCAGAGCACCGTTCTACCAAGTGTTTTCTGCTATTGCAGATATGAAGCTGTGACCCGATCTGGCATTTCACTATAGAACATCGACGTTTTTGTGCGCTGCTTGCTGCGGAAGATAGCATCGCCACCTCTTCGCGAACGGCAGCGGACACGCCCCATCGAACAGTGCTATAAACGAAGGCCAGCTTCCATCGGCTGTCACACTGTCAGCGGCACCGGCACCGGCAGAGGACCGTTCTAAGAAGTGTTTTCTGTTATTGCAGATATGAAGCTGTGACCCGATGTGGCATTTAACTATCAAACATCGATGTTTTTGTGCGCTGCTTGCTGCGGAAGATAGCATCGCTACCTCGTCACGAACGGCAGCGGACACACCCCATCGAACAGCGCTATAAATGAAGGGCAGCTTCCATCGGCTGTCACACTGTCGGCGGCACCAGCACCGGCAGAGCACCGTTTTAAGAAGTGTTTTCTGCTATTGGAGATATGAAGCTGTGACCCAATCTGGCGTTTCACTATCGAACATCGACGTTTTTGTGTGCTGCTTGCTGCGGAAGATAGCATCGCTACCTCGTCACGAACGGCAGCGGACACGCCCCATCGAACAGTGCTATAAATGAAGGCCACCTTCCATCGGCTGTCACACAGTCAGCTGCACTGGCACCGGCAGAGCACCGTTCTAACAAGTGTTTTCTGCTATTACAGATATGAAGCTATGACCCGATCTGGCATTTCACTATCGAACATCGGCGTTTTTGTGCGCTGCTTGCTGCGGAAGATAGCTTCGCTACCTCGTCACTAACGGCAACGGACACGCCCCATCGAACAGTGCCATAAATGAAGGCCAGCTTCCAGCGGCTGTCACACTGCCAGCGGCACTGGCACCGGCAGAGCACCGTTCTAACTAGAGTTCTCTGAATTGCAGATATGAAGCTGTGACCCGATATGGCATTTCACTATCGATCATAGACGTTTTGTGCGCTGCTTGCTGCGGAAGATAGCGTCGCTACCTCTTCACGAACGGCAGAGGACACGCCCCATCGAACAGTGCTATAAATGAAGGCCACCTTCCATCGGCTGTCACACTGTCAGGGGCACCGAAACCGGCAGAGCACCGTTCTAAGAAGTGTTTTCTGCTATTGCAGATATGAAGCTGTGACCCGATCTGGCATTTCACTATCGAACATTGACGCTTTTGTGCGCTGCTTGCTGCGGAAGATACAATTGCTACATCGTCACGAACGGCAGCGGACACGCCCCATCGAACAGTGCTATAAATGAAGGCCACCTTCCATCGGCTGTCACACTGTCAGCGGCACCGGCACCGGCAGAGCACCGTTCTAACAAGAGTTTTCTGAATTGCAGATATGAAGCTGTGACCTGATGTAGCATTTCACTATCGATCATAGTCGTTTTGTGCGCTGCTTGCTGCGGAAGATAGCATCGCTACCTCGTCACGAACGGCAGCGGACACGCCCCATCGAACAGTGCTATAAATGAAGGCCACCTTCCATCGGCTGTCACACTGTCAGCGGCACCGGCACCGGCAGAGCACCGTTCTAAGAAGTGTTTTCTGCTATTGCAGATATGAAGCTGTGACCCGATCTGGCATTTCACTATCGAACATAGACGCTTTTGTGCGCTGCTTGCTGCGGAAGATACAATCGCTACCTCGTCACGAACGGCAGCGGACACGCCCCATCGAACAGTGCTATAAATGAAGGCCACCTTCCATCGGCTGTCACACTGTCAGCGGCACCGGCACCGGCAGAGCACCGTTCTAAGAAGTGTTTTCTGCTATTGCAGATATGAAGCTGTGACCCGATCTGGCATTTCACTATCGAACATTGACGTTTTTGTTCGCTGCTTGCTGCGGAAGATAGCATCGCTACTTCGTCACTAACGGCAACGGACACGCCCCATCGAACAGTGCCATAAGTGAAGGCCAGCTTCCAGCGGCTGTCACAATGTCAGCGGCACCGGCACCGGCAGAGCACCGTTCTAAGAAATGTTTTCTGCTATTGCAGATATGAATCTGGGACCCGATCTGGTATTTCACTATCGAACATCGACGTTTTTGTGCGCTGCTTGCTGCGGAAGATAGCATCACTACCTCGTCACGAACGGCAGCGGACACGCCCCATCAAACGGTGCTATAATTGATGGCCAGCTTCCAACGGCTGTCACACTGTCAGCGGCACCGGCACCGGCAGAGCACCGATCTAAGATGTGTTTTCTGCTATTGCAGATATGAAGCTGTGACCCGATCTGGCATTTCACTATCGAACTTCGACATTTTTGAGCGCTGCTTGATGCGGAAGAAAGCATCGCTACCTCGTCACGAACGGCAGCGGACACGCCCCTTTGAACAGAGCTGTAAATTAAGGTCAGCTTCCATCGGCTGTCACACTGTCAGTGGCACCGGCACCGGCAGAGCACAGATCTAAGATGTGCTTTCTGCTATTGCAGATATGAAGCTTTGACCCGATCTGGCATTTCACTATCGAACTTCGACATTTTTGAGCGCTGCTTGATGCGGAAGATAGCATCGCTACTTCGTCACGAACGGCAGCGGACACGCCCCTTTGAACAGAGCTGTAAATTAAGGTCAGCTTCCATCTGCTGTCACACTGTCAGTGGCACCGGCACCGGCAGAGCACAGATCTAAGATGTGCTTTCTGCTATTGCAGATATGAAGCTTTGACCCGATCTGGCATTTCACTATCAAACATCGACGTTTTTGTGCGCTGCTTGCTGCGGAAGATAGCATCGCTACGTCGTCACGAACGGCAGCGGACACACCCCATCGAACGGTGCTATAAATGAATGTCAGCTTCCTTCGGCTGTCACACTGTCAGCGGCACCGGCACCGGCAGGGCACAGTTCTGACAAGTGTCTTCTGCTATTGCAGATATGAAGCTATGACCCGATCTGGCTTTTCACTATCGAACATCGACGTTTTTGCGCGCTGCTTGCTGCGGAAGATAGCATCACTACCTCGTCACGAAAGGCAGCGGACAAGCCCCATTGAACAGTGCTATAAATGAATGTCAGCTTCCATCGGCTGTCACACTGTCAGCGGCACCGGCACCGGCGGAGCACCGTTCTAACAAGTGTTTTCTGCTATTACAGATATGAAGCTATGACCCGATCTGACATTTCACTATCGAACATCGACGTTTTTGTGCGCTGCTTCCTGCGGAAGATAGCTCGCTACCTTGTCACGAACGGCAGCGGACACGCCTCATCGAAGAGTGCTATAAATGAATGTCAGCGTCCATCCGCTTTCACACTGTCAGCGGCACCGGCACCGGCAGAGCACCGTTCTAAGAAGTGTTTTCTGCTATTGCAGATATGAAGCTGTGACCCGATCTGGCATTTCACTATCGAACATAGACGCTTTTGTGCGCTGCTTGCTGCGGAAGATACAATTGCTACCTCGTCACGAACGGCAGCGGACACGCCCCATCGAACAGTGCTATAAATGAAGGCCACCTTCCATCGGCTGTCACACTGTCAGCGGCACCGGCACCGGCAGAGCACCGTTCTAAGAAGTGTTTTCTGGTATTGCAGATATGAAGCTGTGACCCGATCTGGCATTTCACTATCGAATATTGACGTTTTTGTGCGCTGCTTGCTGCGGAAGATAGCATCGCTACCTCGTCACTAACGGCAACGGACACGCCCCATCGAACAGTGCCATAAGTGAAGGCCAGCTTCCAGCGGCTGTCACAATGTCAGCGGCACCGGCACCGGCAGAGCACCGTTCTAAGAAATGTTTTCTGCTATTGCAGATATGAATCTGGGACCCGATCTGGCATTTCACTATCGAACATCGACGTTTTTGTGCGCTGCTTGCTGCGGAAGATAGCATCACTACCTCGTCACGAACGGCAGCGGACACGCCCCATCAAACGGTGCTATAATTGATGGCCAGCTTCCAACGGCTGTCACACTGTCAGCGGCACCGGCACCGGCAGAGCACCGATCTAAGATGTGTTTTCTGCTATTGCAGATATGAAGCTGTGACCCGATCTGGCATTTCACTGTCGAACTTCGACATTTTTGAGCGCTGCTTGATGCGGAAGAAAGCATCGCTACCTCGTCACGAACGGCCGCGGACACGCCCCTTTGAACAGAGCTGTAAATTAAGGTCAGCTTCCATCGGCTGTCACACTGTCAGTGGCACCGGCACCGGCAGAGCACAGATCTAAGATGTGCTTTCTGCTATTGCAGATATGAAGCTTTGACCCGATCTGGCATTTCACTATCAAACATCGACGTTTTGTGCGCTGCTTGCTGCGGAAGATAGCATCGCTACGTCGTCACGAACGGCAGCGGACACGCCCCATCGAACGGTGCTATAAATGAATGTCAGCTTCCTTCGGCTGTCACACTGTCAGCGGCACCGGCACCGGCAGGGCACAGTTCTGACAAGTGTCTTCTGCTATTGCAGATATGAAGCTATGACCCGATCTGGCTTTTCACTATCGAACATCGACGTTTTTGTGCGCTGCTTGCTGCGGAAGATAGCATCACTACCTCGTCACGAAAGGCAGCGGACAAGCCCCATCGAACAGTGCTATAAATGAATGTCAGCTTCCATCGGCTGTCACACTGTCAGCGGCACCGGCACCGGCGGAGCACCGTTCTAACAAGTGTTTTCTGCTATTACAGATATGAAGCTATGACCCGATCTGATATTTCACTGTCGAACATCGACGTTTTTGTGCGCTGCTTCCTGCGGAAGATAGCTGGCTACCTTGTCACGAACGGCAGCGGACACGCCCCCATCGAAGAGTGCTATAAATGAATGTCAGCGTCCATCCGCTTTCACACTGTCAGCGGCACCGGCACGGCAGAGCACCGTTCTAAGAAGTGTTTTCTGCTATTGCAGATATGAAGCTGTGACCCGATCTGGCATTTCACTATCGAACATTGACGCTTTTGTGCGCTGCTTGCTGCGGAAGATAGCATCGCTACCTCGTCACTAACGGCAACGGACACGCCCCATCGAACAGTGCCATAAATGAAGGCCAGCTTCCAGCGGCTGTCACACTGTCAGCGGCACTGGCACCGGCAAAGCACCGTTCTAAGAAATGTTTTCTGCTATTGCAGATATGAATCTGGGACCCGATCTGGCATTTCACTATCGAACATCGACGTTTTTGTGCGCTGCTTGCTGCGGAAGATAGCATCACTACCTCGTCACGAACGGCAGCGGACACGCCCCATCAAACGGTGCTATAATTGATGGCCAGCTTCCAACGGCTGTCACACTGTCACTGGCACCGGCACCGGCAGAGCACCGATCTAAGATGTGTTTTCTGCTATTGCAGATATAAAGCTGTGACCCGATCTGGCATTTCACGATAGAACTTCGATGTTTCTGTGCGCTGCTTGCCGCAGAAGATAGCATCGCTAACTCGGCACGAACGGCAGAGGACCCGCCCCATCGAACAGCGCTATAATTGAAGGCCAGCTTCCATCGGTTGTCACACTGTCAGTGGCACCGCACCGGCAGAGCACCGTTCTAAGAAGTGTTTTCTGCTATTGCAGATATGAAGCTGTGACCCGATCTGGCGTTTCAATATCGAGCATCGACGTTTTTGTGCGCTGCTTGCAGCGGAAGATAGCATTGCTACCTCGTCACGGACGGCAGCGGACACGCCCCATCGAACGGTGCTATAAATGAATGTCAGCTTCCATCGGCTGTCACATTGTCAGCGGCACCGGCACCGGCAGAGCACCGTTCTGAGAAGTGTCTTCCGCTATTGCAGATATGAAGCTATGACCCGATCTGGCATTTCACTATCGAACATCGACGTTTTTGTGCGCTGCTTGCTGCGGAAGATAGCATCGCTACCTCGTCACGAACGGCAGCGGACAAGCCCCATCAAACAGTGCTATAAATGAATGTCAGCTTCCATCGTCTGTCACACTGTCAGCGGCACTGGCACCGGCAGAGCACCGTTCTAACAAGAGTTTTCTGCTATTACAGATATGAAGCTATGACCCGATCTGGCATTTCACTATGGAACATCGACGTTTTTGTGCGCTGCTTGCTGCGGAATATAGCATCGCTACCTCGTCACGAACGGCAGCGGACATGCCCCATCAAACAGTGCTATAAATGAATGTCAGCTTCCATCGGCTGTCACACTGTCAGCGGCACTGGCACCGGCAGAGCACCGTTCTAACAAGAGTTTTCTGCTATTAAAGATATGAAGCTATGACCAAATCTCGCATTTCACTATCGAACATCGACGTTTTTGTGCGCTGATTCCTGCGGTAGATAGCTTACTTCCTCGTCACGAACGGCAGTGGACACGCCCCATCGAACAGTGCTATAAATGAATGTCAGCTTCCATCGGCTTTCACACTGCCAGCGGCACCGGCACCGGCAGAGCACCGTTCTAACAAGTGTTTTCTGCTATTGCAGATATGAAGCTATGACCCGATCTGGCATTTCACCATAGAACATCGACGTTTTTGTGCGCTGCTTGCTGCGGAAGATAGCATCGCTACCTCGTCACGAACATCAGCGGACACGCCCCTTCGGAGAGTGCTATAAATGTATGCCAGCTTCCATCGGTTGTCACTCTGTCAGCGGCACCGGCACCGGCTGAAGATAGCATCGCTACCTCGTCACGAACGGCAGCGGGCACGCCTCATCGAACAGTGCTATAAAGGAAGGCCAGCGCTCATCGGCTGTCACTCTGGCAGCGGCAGCGGCAGAGCACTGTTCTAAGAAGTGTTTTCTGCTAATGCAGATATGAAGCTGTGACCCGATCTGGCATTTCACTATAGAACTTTGATGTTTCTGTGCGCTGCTTGCCGCAGAAGATAGCATCGCTAACTCGTCACGAACGGCAGCGGACCCGCCCCATCGAACAGCGCTATAATTGAAGGCCAGCTTCCATCGGCTGTCACTCTGGCAGCGGCAGCGGCACCGGCGGAGCACCATTTTAAGCAGTGTTTTTTGCAGATAATAAGCTGTGACCCGTTCTGGCATTTCACTATGAACATCGACGTTTTTGTGCGCTGCTGGCTGTGGAAGATAGCATCGCTACCTCGTCCCGAACGGCAGCGGGCACGCCCCTTCGGACAGTGCTATAAATAAAGGCAAGCTTCCATCGGCTGTCACACTGTCAGCAGCACCGGCACCGGCAGAGCACCGTTCTAAGAAGTGTTTTCTGCTATTGCAGATATGAAGCTCTGGATCTGGCATTTCACTATCGAATATCGACGTTTTTGTGCGCTGCTTCTGCGAAAGATAGCATCGCTACCTCGTCACGAACGGCAGCGGACACGCCCCATCGGACAGTGCGATAAATGAAGGCCAGCTTCCATCGGCTGTCACACTGTCAGCGCCACCGGCACCTGCAGGGCACCGTTCTAAGAAGTGTTTTCTGCTATTGCAGATATGAAGCTGTGACCCGATCAGGCATTTCACTATAAGACATCGACGTTTTTGTACTCTAATTGCTGCGAAAGATAGTATCGCTACCTCGTCACGAACGGCAGCGGAAGATAGCATCGCTACCTCGTCACGAACGGCAGCGGACACGCCCCATCGAACAGTGCTATAAACGAAGGCCAGCTTCCATCGGCTGTCACACTGTCAGCGGCACCGGCACCGGCAGAGCACCGTTCTAACAAGTGTTTTCTGCTATTGCAGATATGAAGCTGTGACCCGATCTGGCATTTCACTATAGAACATCGACGTTTTTGTGCGCTGCTTGCTGCGGAAGATAGCATCGCTACCTCGTCGCGAACGGCAGCGGACACGCCCTATCGAACAGTGCTATAAATGAAGGCCAGCTTCCATCGGCTGTCACACTGTCAGCGGCACCGGCACCGGCAGAGTACCGTTCTAAGAAGTGTTTTCTGTTATTGCAGATATGAAGCTGTGACCCGATGTGGCATTTAACTATCAAACATCGATGTTTTTGTGCGCTGCTTGCTGCGGAAGATAGCATCGCTACCTCGTCACTAACGGCAGTGGACACGCCCCTTCGGACAGTGCTATAAATGAAGGCCAGCTTCCATCGGTTGTCACACTGTCAGTGGCACCGGCACCGGCAGAGCACAGTTCTAAGAAGTGCTCTCTGCTATTGCAGATATGAAGCTGTGACCCGATCTGGAATTTCACTATCGAACATCGACGTTTTTGTGCGCTGCTTGCTGCGGAAGATAGCTTCGCTACCTCGTCACTAACGGCAACGGACACGCCCCATCGAACAGTGCCATAAATGAAGGCCAGCTTCCAGCGGCTGTCACACTGTCAGCGGCACCGGCACCGGCAGAGCACCATCCTTATAAATGTTTTCTGCTATTGCAGATATGAATCTGGGACCCGATCTGGCATTTCACTATCGAACATCGATGGTTTTGTGCGCTGCTTGCTGCGGAAGATAGCATCGCTACCTCGTCACTAACGGCAGGGGACACGCCCCTTCGGACAGTGCTATAAATGAAGGCCAGCTTCCATCGGTTGTCACACTGTCAGTGGCACCGGCACCGGCAGAGCACAGTTCTAAGAAGTGCTCTCTGCTATTGCAGATATGAAGCTGTGACCCGATCTGGAATTTCACTATCGAACATCGACGTTTTTGTGCGCTGCTTGCTGCGGAAGATAGCATCGCTACGTCGTCACGAACGGCAGCGGACACGCCCCATCGAACGGTGCTATAAATGAATGTCAGCTTCCTTCAGCTGTCACACTGTCAGTGGTACCGGCACCGGCAGAGCACCGATCTAAGATGTGTATTCTGCTATTGCAAGTATGAAGCTGTGACCCGATTTGGTATTTCACTATCGAACATTGACGCTTTTTGTGCGCTGCTTGCTGCGGAAGATACAATTGCTACATCGTCACGAACGGCAGCGGACACGCCCCATCGAACAGTGCTATAAATGAAGGTCAGCTTCCATCGGCTGTCACACTGTCAGCGGCACCGGCAGAGCACCGTTCTAACTAGTGTTTTCTGCTATTGTAGATATGAAGCTGTGACCCGATCTGGCATTTCACTATAGAACTTCGATGTTTCTGTGCGCTGCTTGCCGCAGAAGATAGCATCGCTAACTCGGCACGAACGGCAGCGGACCGGCCCCATCGAACAGCACTATAATTGAAGGCCAGCTTCCATCGGTTGTCACACTGTCAGTGGCACCGGCACCGGCAGAGCACCGTTCTAAGAAGTGTTTTCTGCTATTGCAGATATGAAGCTGTGACCCGATCTGGCGTTTCACTATCGAGCATCGACGTTTTTGTGCGCTGCTTGCTGCGGAAGATAGCTTCGCTACCTCGTCACTAACGGCAACGGACACGCCCCATCGAACAGTGCCATAAATGAAGGCCAGCTTCCAGCGGCTGTCACACTGTCAGCGGCACCGGCACCGGCAGAGCACCATCCTTAGAAATGTTTTCTGCTATTGCAGATATGAATCTGGGACCCGATCTGGCATTTCACTATCGAACATCGACGTTTTTGTGCGCTGCTTGCTGCGGAAGATAGCATCGCTACCTCGTCACGAACGGCAGTGGACACGCCCCATCAAACGGTGCTATAATTGATGGCCAGCTTCCAACGGCTGTCACACTGTCAGCGGCACTGGCACCGGAAGAGCACCGTTCTAACTAGAGTTCTCTGAATTGCAGATATGAAGCTGTGACCCGATATGGCATTTCACTATCGATCATAGACGTCTTGTGCGCTGCTTGCTGCGGAAGATAGCATCGCTACCTCTTCACGAACAGCAGCGGACACGCCCCATCGAACAGTGCTATAAATGAAGGCCACCTTCCATCGGCTGTCACACTGTCAGGGGCACCGGAACCGGCAGAGCACCGTTCTAAGAAGTGTTTTCTGCTATTGCAGATATGAAGCTGTGACCCGATCTGGCATTACACTATCGAACATTGACGCTTTTGTGCGCTGCTTGCTGCGGAAGATACAATTGCTACATCGTCACGAACGGCAGAGGACACGCCCCATCGAACAGTGCTATAAATGAAGGCCACCTTCCATCGGCTGTCACACTGTCAGCGGCACCGGCACCGGCAGAGCAACGTTCTAACAAGAGTTTTCTGAATTGCAGAGATGAAGCTGTGACCCGATATGGCATTTCACTATTGATCATAGACGTTTTGTGCGCTGCTTGCTGCGGAAGATAGCATCGCTACCTCGTCACGAACGGCAGCGGACACGCCCCATCGAGCAGTGCTATAAATGAAGGCCACCTTTCATCGGCTGTCACACTGTCAGCGGCACCGGCACCGGCAGAGCACCGTTCTAAGAAGTGTTTTCTGCTATTGCAGATATGAAGCTGTGACCCGATCTGGCATTTCACTATCGAACATAGACGCTTTTGTGCGCTGCTTGCTGCGGAAGATACAATTGCTACCTCGTCACGAACGGCAGCGGACACGCCCCATCGAACAGTGCTATAAATGAAGGCCACCTTCCATCGGCTGTCACACTGTCAGCGGCACCGGCACCGGCAGAGCACCGTTCTAAGAAGTGTTTTCTGCTATTGCAGATATGAAGCTGTGACCCGATCTGGCATTTCACTATCGAACATTGACGCTTTTATGCGCTGCTTGCTGCGGAAGATACAATTGCTACATCGTCACGAACGGCAGCGGACACGCCCCATCGAACAGTGCCATAAGTGAAGGCCAGCTTCCAGCGGCTGTCACACTGTCAGCGGCACCGGCACCGGCAGAGCACCGTTCTAAGAAATGTTTTCTGCTATTGCAGATATGAATCTGGGACCCGATCTGGCATTTCACTATCGAACATCGACGTTTTTGTGCGCTGCTTGCTGCGGAAGATAGCATCACTACCTCGTCACGAACGGCAGCGGACACGTCCCATCAAACGGTGCTATAATTGATGGCCAGCTTCCAACGGCTGTCACACTGTCAGCGGCACCGGCACCGGCAGAGCACCGATCTAAGATGTGTTTTCTGCTATTGCAGATATGAAGCTGTGACCCGATCTGGCATTTCACTATCGAACATCGACATTTTTGAGCGCTGCTTGATGCGGAAGATAGCATCGCTACCTCGTCACGAACGGCAGCGGACACGCCCCTTTGAACAGAGCTGTAAATTAAGGTCAGCTTCCATCGGCTGTCACACTGTCAGTGGCACCGGCACCGGCAGAGCACAGATCTAAGATGTGCTTTCTGCTATTGCAGATATGAAGCTTTGACCCGATCTGGCATTTCACTATCGAACATCGACGTTTTTGTGCGCTGCTTGCTGCGGAAGATAGCATCACTACGTCGTCACGAACGGCAGCGGACACGCCCCATCGAACGGTGCTATAAATGAATGTCAGCTTCCTTCGGCTGTCACACTGTCAGCGGCACCGGCGCCGGCGGAGCACCGTTCTAACATGTGTTTTCTGCTATTACAGATATGAAGCTATGACCCGATCTGACATTTCACTATCGAACATCGACGTTTTTGTGCGCTGCTTCCTGCGGAAGATAGCTCGCTACTTTGTCACGAACGGCAGCGGACACGCCCCATCGAAGAGTGCTATAAATGAATGTCAGCGTCCATCCGCTTTCACACTGTCAGCGGCACCGGCACCGGCAGAGCATCGTTCTAAGAAGTGTTTTCTGCTATTGCAGATATGAAGCTGTGACCCGATCTGGCATTTCACTATCGAACATTGACGCTTTTGTGCGCTGCTTGCTGCGGAAGATACAATGCTACATCGTCACGAACGGCAGCGGACACGCCCCATCGAACAGTGCTATAAATGAAGGCCACCTTCCATCGGCTGTCACACAGTCAGCTGCACTGGAACCGGCAGAGCACCGTTCTAACTAGTGTTTTCTGCTATTACAGATATGAAGCTATGACCGGATCTGGCATTTCACTATCGAACATCGACGTTTTTGTGCGCTGCTTGCTGCGGAAGATAGCATCGCTACCTCGTCACTAACGGCAGCGGACACGCCCCATCAAACGGTGCTATAATTGATGGCCAGCTTCCAACGGCTGTCACACTGTCAGCGGCACCGGCACCGGCAGAGCACCGATCTAAGATGTGTTTTCTGCTATTGCAGATATGAAGCTGTGAGCCGATCTGGCATTTCACTATCGAACATCAACATTTTTGAGCGCTGCTTGCTGCGGAAGATAGCATGCCTACCTCAACACGAACGGCAGCGGACACGCCCCATAAACAGTGCAATAAACGAAGGCCAGCTTCCATCGGCTGTCACTCTGTCAGTGGCACCGGCACCGGCAGAGCACCGTTTTAAGAATTGTTTTCTGCTATGGCAGATATGAAGCTGTGACACGATTTGGCATTTCACTATCGAACATCGACGTGTTTGTGCGCTGTTTGCTGCGGAAGATAGCATCGCTACCTCGTCACTAACGGCAGCGGACACGCCCCTCCGGACAGTGCTATAAAGGAAGTCCAGCTTCCATCGGCTGTCACACTGGGAGCGGCCGCGGAAACGGCAGAGCACCGTTCTAAGAGGTGTTTTCTGCTATTGCAGATATAAAGCTGTGACCCGATCTGGCATTTCACTATCGAACATCGACGTTTTTGTGCGCTGCTTGCTGCGGAAGATAGCATCGCTACCTCGTCACGAACGGCACCGGACACGCCCCATCGAACAGTGCTATAAACGAAGGCCAGCTTCCATCGGCTGTCACACTGTCAGCGGCACCGGCACCGGCAGAGCACCATTCTACCAAGTGTTTTCTGCTATTGCAGATATGAAGCTGTGACCCGATCTGGCAGTTCACTATAGAACATCGACGTTTTCGTGCGCTGCTTGCTGCGGAAGATAGCATCGCTACCTCGTCACTAGCGGCAGTGGACACGCCCCTTCGGACATTGCTATAACAGAAGGCCAGCTTCCATCGGCTGTCACACTGGCAGCGGCAGTGGCAACAGCAGAGCACCGTTCTAAGAAGTGTTTTCTGCTATTGCAGTTATGAAGCTGTGACCCGATCTGGCATTTCACTATCGAACATCGACGTTTTTGCGCGCTGCTTGCTTCGGAAGATAGCATCGCTACCTCTTCACTAACGGCAGTGGACACGCTCCTTCGGACAGTGCTCTAAATGAAGGCCAACTTCCATCGGCTGTCACGCTGGCACCGGCAGAGCAGCGTTCTAAGAAGTGTTTTCTGCTATTGCAGATACGAAGCTTGACCCGATCGGGCATTTCACTATCGAACTTCGACGTTTTTGTGCGCTGCTTGCTGCGGAAGATAGTATCGCTACCTCGTCACGAACGGCAACGGACACACCCCATCGAACAGTGCTATAAATGAAGGCCAGCTTCCATCGGCTGTCACACTGTCAACGGCACCAGCACCGGCAGAGAACCGTTCAAAGAAGTGTTTTCTGCTATTGCAGATATGAAGATGTGACCCGATCTGGCTTTTCGCTATCGGACATTGACGTTTTCGTGCGCTGCTTGCTCCATAAGATAGCATTGCTACCCCGTCACTAACGGCGCCGGACACGCCCCATCGAACAGTGCTATAAATGAAGGCCAGCTTCCATCGGCTGTCACACTGTCAGCGGCACCGGCACCAGCAGACCACCGTTCTAAGAAGTATTTTCTGCTAGTGCAGATATGAAGCTGTGACCCGATCTGGCATTTCACTATCGAACTTCGAGGTTTTTGTGCGCTGCTTGCTGCGGAAGATAGCATCGCTACCTCGTCACGAACGGCAGCGGACACGCCCCATCGAACAGCGCTATAAATTAAGGCCAGCTTCCACCGGCTGTCACACTTTTCAGCGGCAGCGGCACCGGCAGAGCACCGTTCTAACAAGTGTTTTCTGCTATTGCAGATATGAAGCAGTGACCCTATCTGGCATTTCACTATCGAACATCGATGTTTTTGTGCGCTGCTTGCTGCGGAAGATAGCATCGCTACCTCGTCACGAACATCAGCGGACACGCCCCTTCGGACAGTGCTATAAATGCAGGCCAGCTTCCATCGGCTGTCACTCTGTCAGCGGCACCGAAAGAGCACTGTTCTAAGAAGTGTTTTCTGCTAATGCAGATATGAAGCTGTGACCCGATCTGGCATTTCACTATCGAACTTCGACGTTTTTGTGCGCTGCTTGCTGCGGAAGATAGCATCGCTAACTCGTCACGAACGGCAGGGGACCCGCCCCATCGAACAGCGCTGTAACTGAAGGCCAGCTTCCATCGGCTGTCACTCTGGCAGCGGCAGCGGCACCGGCGGAGCACCATTTTAAGCAGTGTTTTTTGCAGATATTAAGCTGTGACCCGTTCTGGCATTTCACTATGAACATCGACGTTTATGTGCGCTGCTTGCTGTGGAAGATAGCATCGCTACCTCGTCACGAACGGCAGCGGACACGCCCCATCGAACAGCGCTATAAATGAAAGCCAGCTTCAATCGGCTGTCACAATGGCTGCGGCACCGGCAGAGCACTGTTCTAAGAAGTGTTTTCTGGTAATGCAGATATGAAGCTGTGACCCGATCTGGCATTTCACTATAGAACTTCGATGTTTCTGTGCGCTGCTTGCCGCAGAAGATAGCATCGCTAACTCGTCACGAACGGCAGCGGATCTGCCCCATCGAACAGCGCTATAATTGAAGCCCAGCTTCCATAGGCTGTCACACTGTCAACGGCATCGGCACCGGCAGAGCAATGTTCTAAGAAGTGTTTTCGACTATTGCAGATATGAAGCTGTGAGACTGTCTGGCATTTCACTATCGAACATCGACGTTTTTGTGCGCTGCTTGCTGCGGAAGATAGCATTGCTACCTCGTCCCGAACGGCAGCGGACACGCCCCTCCGGAGAGTGCTATTATTGAAGGCAAGCTTCCATCGGCTGTCACACTGTCAGCAGCACCGGCACCGGCAGAGCACCGTTCTAAGAAGTGTTTTCTGCTATTGCAGATATGAAGCTGTGGATCTGGCATTTCACAATCGAATTTTGACGTTTTTGTGCGCTGCTTGCTGCGGAAGATAGCATCGCTACCTCGTCACGAACGGCAGCGGACACGCCCCTTTGAACAGAGCTATAAATTATGGTCAGCTTCCATCGGCTGTCACACTGTCAGTGGCACCGGCACCGGCAGAGCACAGATCTAAGATGTGCTTTCTGCTATTGCAGATATGAAGCTGTGACCCGATCTGGCTTTTCACTATCGAACATCGACGTTTTTGTGCGCTGCTTGCTGCGGAAGATAGCATCGCTACCTCGTCACGAAAGGCAGCGGACAAGCCCCATCGAACAGTGCTATAAATGAATGTCAGCTTCCATCGGGTGCCACACTGTCAGCGGCACCGGCACCGGCGGAGCACCGTTCTAACAAGTGTTTTCTGCTATTACACATATGAAGCTATGACCCGATCTGACATTTCACTATCGAACATCGACGTTTTTGTGCGCTTCTTGCTTCGGAAGATAGCATCGCTACCTCTTCACTAACGGCAGTGGGCACGCTCCTTCGGACAGTGCTAAAAATGAAGGCCAACTTCCATCGGCTGTCACGCTGGCACCGGCAGAGCAGCGTTCTAAGAAGTGTTTTCTGCTATTGCAGATACGAAGTTTGACCCGATCGGGCATTTCACTATCGAACTTCGACGTTTTTGTGCGCTGCTTGCTGCGGAAGATAGTATCGCTACCTCGTCACGAACGGCAGCGGACACACCCCATCGAACAGCGCTATAAATGAAGGCCAGCTTCCATCGGCTGTCACACTGTCAGCGGCACCAGCACCGGCAGAGAACCGTTCAAAGAAGTGTTTTCTGCTATTGCAGATATGAAGATGTGACCCGATCTGGCTTTTCGCTCTCGGACATTGACGTTTTCGTGCGCTGCTTGCTCCATAAGATAGCATTGCTACCCCGTCACTAACGGCGGCGGACACGCCCCGTCGAACAGTGCTATAAATGAAGGACAGCTTCCATCGGCTGTCACACTGTCAGCGGCACCGGCACCGGCAGAGCACCGATCTAAGATGTGTATTCTGCTATTGCAAGTATGAAGCTGTGACCCGATTTGGTATTTCACTATCGAACATTGACGCTTTTTGTGCGCTGCTTGCTGCGGAAGATACAATTGCTACATCGTCACGAATGGCAGCAGACACGCCCCATCGAACAGTGCTATAAATGAAGGTCAGCTTCCATCGGCTGTCACACTGTCAGCGGCACCAGCAGAGCAGCGTTCTAAGAAGTGTTTTCTGCTATTGCAGATACGAAGCTTGACCCGATCGGGCATTTCACTATCGAACTTCGACGTTTTTGTGCGCTGCTTGCTGCGGAAGATAGCATCGCTACCTCGTCACGAACGGCAGCGGACACGCCCCATCGAACAGCGCTATAAATTAAGGCCAGCTTCCACCGGCTGTCACACTGGCAGCGGCAGCGGCACCGGCAGAGCACCGTTCTAACAAGTGTTTTCTGCTATTGCAGATATAAAGCAGTGACCCTATCTGGCATTTCACTATCGAACATCGACGTTTTTGTGCGCTGCTTGCTGCGGAAGATAGCATCGCTAACTCGTCACGAACGGTAGAGGACCCGCCCCATCGAACAGCGCTGTAATTGAAGGCCGGCTTCCATCGGCTGTCACTCTGGCAGCGGCAGCGGCACCGGCGGAGCACCATTTTAAGCAGTGTTTTTTGCAGATATTAAGCTGTGACCCGTTCTGGCATTTCACTATGAACATCGACGTTTTTGTGCGCTGTTTGCTGTGGAAGATAGCATCGCTACCTCGTCACGAACGGCAGCGGACACGCCACATCGAACAGCGCTATAAATGAAAGCCAGCTTCAATCGGCTGTCACAATGGCTGCGGCACCGGCAGAGCACTGTTCTAAGAAGTGTTTTCTGGTAATGCAGATATGAAGCTGTGACCCGATCTGGCATTTCACTATAGAACTTCGATGTTTCTGTGCGCTGCTTGCCGCAGAAGATAGCATCGCTAACTCGTCACGAACGGCAGCGGACCCGCCCCATCGAACAGCGCTATAATTGAAGGCCAGCTTCCATCGGCTGTCACACTGTCAACGGCATCGGCACCGGCAGAGCAATGTTCTAAGAAGTGTTTTCGACTATTGCAGATATGAAGCTGTGAGCCTGTCTGGCATTTCACTATCGAACATCGACGTTTTTGTGCGCTGCTTGCTGTGGAAGATAGCATTGCTACCTCGTCCCGAACGGCAGCGGACACGCCCCTCCGGAGAGTGCTATAAATGAAGGCAAGCTTCCATCGGCTGTCACACTGTCAGCAGCACCGGCACCGGCAGAGCACCGTTCTAAGAAGTGTTTTCTGCTATTGCAGATATGAAGCTGTGGATCTGGCATTTCACTATCGAATTTTGACGTTTTTGTGCGCTGCTTGCTGCGGAAGATAGCATCGCTACCTCGTCACGAACGGCAGCGGACACGCCCCATCGAACAGTGCTATAAACGAAGGCCAGCTTCCATCGGCTGTCACACTGTCAGCGGCACCGGCACCGGCAGAGCACCGTTCTACCAAGTGTTTTCTGCTATTGCAGATATGAAGCTGTGACCCGATCTGGCATTTCACTATAGAACATCGACGTTTTTGTGCGCTTCTTGCTGCGGAAGATAGCATCGCTACCTCGTCACGAACTGCAGCGGACACGCCCTATCGAACAGTGCTATAAATGACGGCCAGCTTCCATCGGCTGTCACACTGTCAGCGGCAGCCGCACCGGCAGAGCACCGTTCTAAGAAGTGTTTTCTGCTATTGCAGATATGAAGCTTCACCCGATCGGGCATTTCACTATCGAACATCGACGTTTTTGTGCGCTGCTTGCTCCGGAAGATAGCACCGCTACCTCATCACGAACGGCAGCGGACACACCCCATCGAACAGCGCTATAAATGAAGGCCAGCTTCCATCGGCTGTCACACGGTCAGCGGCACCAGCACCGGCAGAGAACCGTTCAAAGAAGTGTTTTCTGCTATTGCAGATATGAAGATGTGACCCGATCTGGCTTTTCGCTATCGGACATTGACGTTTTTGTGCGCTGCTTGCTCCATAAGATAGCATCGCTACCACGTCACTAACGGCGGCGGACACGCCCCATCGAACAGTGCTATAAATGAAGGCCAGCTTCCATCGGCTGTCACACTGTCAGCGTCACCGGCACCAGCAGACCACCGTTCTAAGAAGTGTTTTCTTCTATTGCAGATATGAAGCTGTGACCCGATCTGGCATTTCACTATCGAACTTCGACGTTTTTGTGCGCTGCTTGCTGCGGAAGATAGCATCGCTACCTCTTCACTAACGGCAGTGGACACGCTCCTTCGGACAGTGCTATAAATGAAGGGCAACTTCCATCGGCTGTCACGCTGGCACCGGCAGAGCAGCGTTCTAAGAAGTGTTTTCTGCTATTGCAGATACGAAGCTTGACCAGATCGGGCATTTCACTATCGAACTTCGACGTTTTTGTGCGCTGCTTGCTGCGGAAGATAGAGTCGCTACCTCGTCACGAACGGCAGTGGACACGCCCCATCGAACAGCGCTATAAATCAAGGCCAGCTTCCACCGGCTGTCACACTGGCAGCGGCAGCGGCACCGGCAATGCACCGTTCTAACAAGTGTTTTCTGCTATTGCAGATATGAAGCTGTCACCCGATCTGGCGTTTCACTATCGAACATCGACGTTTTTGTGCGCTGCTTGCTGCGGACAGTGCTATAAATGCAGGCCAGCTTCCATCGGCTGTCACTCTGTCAGCGGCACCGGCAGAGCACTGTTCTAAGAAGTGTTTTCCGCTAATGCAGATATGAAGCTGTGGCCCGATCTGGCATTTCACTATAGAACTTCGATGTTTCTGTGCGCTGCTTGCCGCAGAAGATAGCATCGCTTCCTCGTCACGAACGGCAGCGGGCACGCCTCATCGAACAGTGCTATAAGGGAAGGCCAGCGCTCATCGGCTGTCACTCTGGCAGCGGCAGCGGCACCGGCGGAGCACCATTTTAGCAGTGTTTTTTGCAGATATTAAGCTGTGACCCGTTCTGGCATTTCACTATGAACATCGACGTTTTTGTGCGCTGCTGGCTGTGTAAGATAGCATCGCTACCTCGTCCCGAACGGCAGCGGGCGCGCCCCTTCGGACAGTGCTATAAATAAAGGCAAGCTTCCATCGGCTGTCACACTGTCAGCAGCACCGGCACCGGCAGAGCACCGTTCCAAGAAGTGTTTTCTGCTATTGCAGATATGAAGCTCTGGATCTGGCATTTCACTATCGAATATCGACGTTTTTGTGCGCTGCTTCTGCGAAAGATAGCATCGCTACCTCGTCACGAACGGCAGCGGACACGCCCCATCGGACAGTGCGATAAATGAAGGCCAGCTTCCATCGGCTGTCACACTGTCAGCGGCATCGGCACCTGCAGGGCACCGTTCTAAGAAGTGTTTTCTGCAATTGCAGATATGAAGCTGTGACCCGATCAGGCATTTCACTATAAGACATCGACGTTTTTGTACGCTAATTGCTGCGTAAGATAGTATCGCTACCTCGTCACGAACGGCAGCGGAAGATAGCATCGCTACCTCGTCACGAACGGCAGTGGACACGCCCCATCGAACAGTGCTATAAACGAAGGTCAGCTTCCATCGGCTGTCACACTGTCAGCGGCACCGGCACCGGCAGAGCACCGTTCTAACAAGTGTTTTCTGCTATTGCAGATATGAAGCTGTGACCCGATCTGGCATTTCACTATAGAACATCGACGTTTTTGTGCGCTGCTTGCTGCGGAAGATAGCATCGCTACCTCGTCGCGAACGGCAGCGGACTCGCCCCATCGAACAGTGCTATAAATGAAGGCCAGCTTCCATCGGCTGTCACACTGTCAGCGGCACCCGATGTGGCATTTAACTATCAAACATCGATGTTTTTGTGCGCTGCTTGCTGCGGAAGATAGCATCGCTACCTCGTCACTAACGGCAGTGGACACGCCCCTTCGGACAGTGCTATAAATGAAGGCCAGCTTCCATCGGTTGTCACACTGTCAGTGGCACCGGCACCGGCAGAGCACCGTTCTAAGAAGTGTTTTCTGCTATTGCAGATATGAAGCTGTGACACGATTTGGCATTTCACTATCGAACATCGACATTTTTGTGCGCTGCTTGCTGCGGAAGATAGCATCGCTACCTCGTCACTAACGGCAGCGGACACGCCCCTTCGGACAGTGCTATAAATGAAGTTCAGCTTCCTTCGGCTGTCACACAGGCAGCGGCAGCGGAAACGGCAGAGCACCGTTCTAAGAGGTGTTTTCTGCTATTGCAGATATAAAGCTGTGACCCGATCTGGCATTTCACTATCGAACATCGACGTTTTTGTGCGCTGCCTGCTGCGGAAGATAGCATCGCTAACTCGTCACGAACGGCAGCGGACACGCCCCATCGAACAGTGCTATAAACGAAGGCCAGCTTCCATCGGCTGTCACACTGTCAGCGGCACCGGCACCGGCAGAGCACAGTTCTACCAAGTGTTTTCTGCTATTGCAGATATGAAGCTGTGGCCCGATCTGGCATTTCACTATAGAACTTCGATGTTTCTGTGCGCTGCTTGCCGCAGAAGATAGCATCGCTTCCTCGTCACGAACGGCAGCGGGCACGCCTCATCGAACAGTGCTATAAGGGAAGGCCAGCGCTCATCGGCTGTCACTCTGGCAGCGGCAGCGGCACCGGCGGAGCACCATTTTAGCAGTGTTTTTTGCAGATATTAAGCTGTGACCCGTTCTGGCATTTCACTATGAACATCGACGTTTTTGTGCGCTGCTGGCTGTGTAAGATAGCATCGCTACCTCGTCCCGAACGGCAGCGGGCGCGCCCCTTCGGACAGTGCTATAAATAAAGGCAAGCTTCCATCGGCTGTCACACTGTCAGCAGCACCGGCACCGGCAGAGCACCGTTCTAAGAAGTGTTTTCTGCTATTGCAGATATGAAGCTCTGGATCTGGCATTTCACTATCGAATATCGACGTTTTTGTGCGCTGCTTCTGCGAAAGATAGCATCGCTACCTCGTCACGAACGGCAGCGGACACGCCCCATCGGACAGTGCGATAAATGAAGGCCAGCTTCCATCGGCTGTCACACTGTCAGCGGCATCGGCACCTGCAGGGCACCGTTCTAAGAAGTGTTTTCTGCAATTGCAGATATGAAGCTGTGACCCGATCAGGCATTTCACTATAAGACATCGACGTTTTTGTACGCTAATTGCTGCGTAAGATAGTATCGCTACCTCGTCACGAACGGCAGCGGAAGATAGCATCGCTACCTCGTCACGAACGGCAGCGGACACGCCCCATCGAACAGTGCTATAAACGAAGGTCAGCTTCCATCGGCTGTCACACTGTCAGCGGCACCGGCACCGGCAGAGCACCGTTCTAACAAGTGTTTTCTGCTATTGCAGATATGAAGCTGTGACCCGATCTGGCATTTCACTATAGAACATCGACGTTTTTGTGCGCTGCTTGCTGCGGAAGATAGCATCGCTACCTCGTCGCGAACGGCAGCGGACTCGCCCCATCGAACAGTGCTATAAATGAAGGCCAGCTTCCATCGGCTGTCACACTGTCAGCGGCACCCGATGTGGCATTTAACTATCAAACATCGATGTTTTTGTGCGCTGCTTGCTGCGGAAGATAGCATCGCTACCTCGTCACTAACGGCAGTGGACACGCCCCTTCGGACAGTGCTATAAATGAAGGCCAGCTTCCATCGGTTGTCACACTGTCAGTGGCACCGGCACCGGCAGAGCACCGTTCTAAGAAGTGTTTTCTGCTATTGCAGATATGAAGCTGTGACACGATTTGGCATTTCACTATCGAACATCGACATTTTTGTGCGCTGCTTGCTGCGGAAGATAGCATCGCTACCTCGTCACTAACGGCAGCGGACACGCCCCTTCGGACAGTGCTATAAATGAAGTTCAGCTTCCTTCGGCTGTCACACAGGCAGCGGCAGCGGAAACGGCAGAGCACCGTTCTAAGAGGTGTTTTCTGCTATTGCAGATATAAAGCTGTGACCCGATCTGGCATTTCACTATCGAACATCGACGTTTTTGTGCGCTGCCTGCTGCGGAAGATAGCATCGCTAACTCGTCACGAACGGCAGCGGACACGCCCCATCGAACAGTGCTATAAACGAAGGCCAGCTTCCATCGGCTGTCACGTTGTCAGCGGCACCGGCACCGGCAGAGCACAGTTCTACCAAGTGTTTTCTGCTATTGCAGATATGAAGCTGTGACCCGATCTGGCATTTCACTATAGAACATCGACGTTTTTGTGCGCTGCTTGCTGCGGAAGATAGCATCGCCACCTCGTCGCGAACGGCAGCGGACACGCCCCATCGAACAGTGCTATAAATGAAGGCCAGCTTCCATCGGCTGTCACACTGTCAGCGGCACCGGCACCGGCAGAGGACCGTTCTAAGAAGTGTTTTCTGTTATTGCAGATACGAAGCTGTGACCCGATGTGGCATTTAACTATCAAACATCGATGTTTTTGTGCGCTGCTTGCTGCGGAAGATAGCATCGCTACCTCGTCACGAACGGCAGCGGACACGCCCCATCGAACAGTGCTATAATCAAGGTCAGCTTCCATCGGCTGTCACACTGCCAGCGGCACCGGCACCGGCACAGCACCGTTCTAACAAGTGTTTTCTGCTATTGCAGATATGAAGCTATAACCCGATCTGGCATTTCACTATCGAAAATCGAGGTTTTTGTGCGCTGCTTGCTGCGGAAGATAGCATCGCTACCTCGTCACGAACATCAGCGGACACGCCCCTTCGGACAGTGCTATAAATGCAGGCCAGCTTCCATCGGCTGTCACACTGCCAGCGGCACCGGCACCGGCAGAGCACCGTTCTAACAAGTGTTTTCTGCTATTGCAGATATGAAGCTGTGACCCGATCTGGCATTTCACTATCGAAAATCGACGTTTTTGTGCGCTGCTTGCTGCGGAAGATAGCATCGCTACCTCGTCACGAACATCAGCGGACACGCCCCTTCGGACAGTGCTCTAAATGCAGGCCAGCTTCCATCGGCTGTCACTCTCTCAGCGCAACCGGCACCGGCTGAAGATAGCGTCGCTACCTCGTCACGAACGGCAGCGGACACACCCCATCGAACAGCGCTATAAATGAGGGCCACTTTCAATCGGCTGTCACACTGGCTGCGGCACCGGCAGAGCACTGTTCTAAGAAGTGTTTTCCGCTAATGCAGATATGAAGCAGTGACCCGATCTGGCATTTCACTATAGAACTTCGATGTTTCTGTGCGCTGCTTGCCGCAGAAAATAGCATCGCTAACTCGTCACGAACGGCAGCGGACCCACCCCATCGAACAGCGCTATAATTGAAGGCCAGCTTCCATCGGCTGTCACACTGTCAGCGGCACCGGCACCGGCAGAGCACCGTTCTACCAAGTGTTTTCTGCTATTGCAGATATGAAGCTGTGACCCGATCTGGCATTTCACTATAGAACATCGACGTTTTTGTGCGCTTCTTGCTGCGGAAGATAGCATCGCTACCTCGTCACGAACTGCAGCGGACACGCCCTATCGAACAGTGCTATAAATGACGGCCAGCTTCCATCGGCTGTCACACTGTCAGCGGCAGCCGCACCGGCAGAGCACCGTTCTAAGAAGTGTTTTCTGCTATTGCAGATATGAAGCTTCACCCGATCGGGCATTTCACTATCGAACATCGACGTTTTTGTGCGCTGCTTGCTCCGGAAGATAGCATCGCTACCTCGTCACGAACGGCAGCGGACACACCCCATCGAACAGCGCTATAAATGAAGGCCAGCTTCCATCGGCTGTCACACGGTCAGCGGCACCAGCACCGGCAGAGAACCGTTCAAAGAAGTGTTTTCTGCTATTGCAGATATGAAGATGTGACCCGATCTGGCTTTTCGCTATCGGACATTGACGTTTTTGTGCGCTGCTTGCTCCATAAGATAGCATCGCTACCACGTCACTAACGGCGGCGGACACGCACCATCGAACAGTGCTATAAATGAAGGCCAGCTTCCATCGGCTGTCACACTGTCAGCGTCACCGGCACCAGCAGACCACCGTTCTAAGAAGTGTTTTCTTCTATTGCAGATATGAAGCTGTGACCCGATCTGGCATTTCACTATCGAACTTCGACGTTTTTGTGCGCTGCTTGCTGCGGAAGATAGCATCGCTACCTCTTCACTAACGGCAGTGGACACGCTCCTTCGGACAGTGCTCTAAATGAAGGCCAACTTCCATCGGCTGTCACGCTGGCACCGGCAGAGCAGCGTTCTAAGAAGTGTTTTCTGCTATTGCAGATACGAAGCTTGACCAGATCGGGCATTTCACTATCGAACTTCGACGTTTTTGTGCGCTGCTTGCTGCGGAAGATAGCATCGCTACCTCGTCCCGAACGGCAGTGGACACGCCCCATCGAACAGCGCTATAAATCAAGGCCAGCTTCCACCGGCTGTCACACTGGCAGCGGCAGCGGCACCGGCAATGCACCGTTCTAACAAGTGTTTTCTGCTATTGCAGATATGAAGCTGTCACCCGATCTGGCATTTCACTATCGAACATCGACGTTTTTTGCGCTGTTTGCTGCGGACAGTGCTATAAATGCAGGCCAGCTTCCATCGGCTGTCACTCTGTCAGCGGCACCGGCAGAGCACTGTTCTAAGAAGTGTTTTCCGCTAATGCAGATATGAAGCTGTGGCCCGATCTGGCATTTGACTATAGAACTTCGATGTTTCTGTGCGCTGCTTGCCGCAGAAGATAGCATCGCTTCCTCGTCACGAACGGCAGCGGGCACGCCTCATCGAACAGTGCTATAAGGGAAGGCCAGCGCTCATCGGCTGTCACTCTGGCAGCGGCAGCGGCACCGGCGGAGCACCATTTTAGCAGTGTTTTTTGCAGATATTAAGCTGTGACCCGTTCTGGCATTTCACTATGAACATCGACGTTTTTGTGCGCTGCTGGCTGTGTAAGATAGCATCGCTACCTCGTCCCGAACGGCAGCGGGCACGCCCCTTCGGACAGTGCTATAAATAAAGGCAAGCTTCCATCGGCTGTCACACTGTCAGCAGCACCGGCACCGGCAGAGCACCGTTCTAAGAAGTGTTTTCTGCTATTGCAGATATGAAGCTCTGGATCTGGCATTTCACTATCGAATATCGACGTTTTTGTGCGCTGCTTCTGCGAAAGATAGCATCGCTACCTCGTCACGAACGGCAGAGGACACGCCCCATCGGACAGTGCGATAAATGAAGGCCAGCTTCCATCGGCTGTCACACTGTCAGCGGCATCGGCACCTGCAGGGCACCGTTCTAAGAAGTGTTTTCTGCTATTGCAGATATGAAGCTGTGACCCGATCAGGCATTTCACTATAAGACATCGACGTTTTTGTACGCTAATTGCTGCGTAAGATAGTATCGCTACCTCGTCACGAACGGCAGCGGAAGATAGCATCGCTACCTCGTCACGAACGGCAGCGGACACGCCCCATCGAACAGTGCTATAAACGAAGGCCAGCTTCCATCGGCTGTCACACTGTCAGCGGCACCGGCACCGGCAGAGCACCGTTCTAACAAGTGTTTTCTGCTATTGCAGATATGAAGCTGTGACCCGATCTGGCATTTCACTATAGAACATCGACGTTTTTGTGCGCTGCTTGCTGCGGAAGATAGCATCGCTGCCTCGTCGCGAACGGCAGCGGACTCGCCCCATCGAACAGTGCTATAAATGAAGGCCAGCTTCCATCGGCTGTCACACTGTCAGCGGCACCCGATGTGGCATTTAACTATCAAACATCGATGTTTTTGTGCGCTGCTTGCTGCGGAAGATAGCATCGCTACCTCGTCACTAACGGCAGTGGACACGCCCCTTCGGACAGTGCTATAAATGAAGGCCAGCTTCCATCGGTTGTCACACTGTCAGTGGCACCGGCACCGGCAGAGCACCGTTCTAAGAAGTGTTTTCTGCTATTGCAGATATGAAGCTGTGACACGATTTGGCATTTCACTATCGAACATCGACATTTTTGTGCGCTGCTTGCTGCGGAAGATAGCATCGCTACCTCGTCACTAACGGCAGCGGACACGCCCCTTCGGACAGTGCTATAAATGATGTTCAGCTTCCTTCGGCTGTCACACAGGCAGCGGCAGCGGAAACGGCAGAGCACCGTTCTAAGAGGTGTTTTCTGCTATTGCAGATATAAAGCTGTGACCCGATCTGGCATTTCACTATCGAACATCGACGTTTTTGTGCGCTGCCTGCTGCGGAAGATAGCATCGCTAACTCGTCACGAACGGCAGCGGACGCGCCCCATCGAACAGTGCTATAAACGAAGGCCAGCTTCCATCGGCTGTCACACTGTCAGCGGCACCGGCACCGGCAGAGCACAGTTCTACCAAGTGTTTTCTGCTATTGCAGATATGAAGCTGTGACCCGATCTGGCATTTCACTATAGAACATCGACGTTTTTGTGCGCTGCTTGCTGCGGAAGATAGCATCGCCACCTCGTCGCGAATGGCACCGGACACGCCCCATCGAACAGTGCTATAAATGAAGGCCAGCTTCCATCGGCTGTCACACTGTCAGCGGCACCGGCACCGGCAGAGGACCGTTCTAAGAAGTGTTTTCTGTTATTGCAGATACGAAGCTGTGACCCGATGTGGCATTTAACTATCAAACATCGATGTTTTTGTGCGCTGCTTGCTGCGGAAGATAGCATCGCTACCTCGTCACGAACGGCAGCGGACACACCCCATCGAACAGCGCTATAAATGAAGGGCAGCTTCCATCGTCTGTCACACTGTCGGCGGCACCAGCACCGGCAGAGCACCGTTCTAAGAAGTGTTTTCTGCTATTGGAGATATGAAGCTGTGACCCGATCTGGCGTTTCACTATCGAACATCGACGTTTTTGTGTGCTGCTTGCTGCGGAAGATAGCATCGCTACCTCGTCACGAACGGCAGAGGACACGCCCCATCGAACAGTGCTATAATGAAGGTCAGCTTCCATCGGCTGTCACACTGCCAGCGGCACCGGCACCGGCACAGCACCGTTCTAACAAGTGTTTTCTGCTATTGCAGATATGAAGCTATAACCCGATCTGGCATTTCACTATCGAAAATCGAGGTTTTTGTGCGCTGCTTGCTGCGGAAGATAGCATCGCTACCTCGTCACGAACATCAGCGGACACGCCCCTTCGGACAGTGCTATAAATGCAGGCCAGCTTCCATCGGCTGTCACACTGCCAGCGGCACCGGCACCGGCAGAGCACCGTTCTAACAAGTGTTTTCTGCTATTGCAGATATGAAGCTGTGACCCGATCTGGCATTTCACTATCGAAAATCGACGTTTTTGTGCGCTGCTTGCTGCGGAAGATAGCATCGCTACCTCGTCACGAACATCAGCGGACACGCCCCTTCGGACAGTGCTCTAAATGCAGGCCAGCTTCCATCGGCTGTCACTCTCTCAGCGCAACCGGCACCGGCTGAAGATAGCGTCGCTACCTCGTCACGAACGGCACGGACACGCCCCATCGAACAGCGCTATAAATGAGGGCCACTTTCAATCGGCTGTCACACTGGCTGCGGCACCGGCAGAGCACTGTTCTAAGAAGTGTTTTCCGCTAATGCAGATATGAAGCTGTGACCCGATCTGGCATTTCACTATAGAACTTCGATGTTTCTGTGCGCTGCTTGCCGCAGAAGATAGCATCGCTAACTCGGCACGAACGGCAGTGGACCCGCCCCATCGAACAGCGCTATAATTGAAGGCCAGCTTCCATCGGCTGTCACACTGTCAGCGGCATCGGCACCGGTAGAGCAACGTTCTAAGAAGTGTTTTCGACTATTGCAGATATGAAGCTGTGACCCGATCTGGCATTTCACTATAGAACATCGACGTTTTTGTGTGCTGCTTGCTGCGGAAGATAGCATCGCTACCTCGTCGCGAACGGCAGCGGACTCGCCCCATCGGACAGTGCTATAAATGAAGGCCAGCTTCCATCGGCTGTCACACTGTCAGCGGCACCGATGTGGCATTTAACTATCAAACATCGATGTTTTTGTGCGCTGCTTGCTGCGGAAGATAGCATCGCTACCTCGTCACTAACGGCAGTGGACACGCCCCTTCGGACAGTGCTATAAATGAAGGCCAGCTTCCATCGGTTGTCACACTGTCAGTGGCACCGGCACCGGCAGAGCACCGTTCTAAGAAGTGTTTTCTGCTATTGCAGATATGAAGCTGTGACACGATTTGGCATTTCACTATCGAACATCGACATTTTTATGCGCTGCTTGCTGCGGAAGATAGCATCGCTACCTCGTCACTAACGGCAGCGGACACGCCCCTTCGGACAGTGCTATAAATGAAGTTCAGCTTCCTTCGGCTGTCACACAGGCAGCGGCAGCGGAAACGGCAGAGCACCGTTCTAAGAGGTGTTTTCTGCTATTGCAGATATAAAGCTGTGACCCGATCTGGCATTTCACTATCGAACATCGACGTTTTTGTGCGCTGCTTGCTGCGGAAGATAGCATCGCTAACTCGTCACGAACGGCAGTGGACACGCCTCATCGAACAGTGCTATAAACGAAGGCCAGCTTCCATCGGCTGTCACACTGTCAGCGGCACCGGCACCGGCAGAGCACAGTTCTACCAAGTGTTTTCTGCTATTGCAGATATGAAGCTGTGACCCGATCTGGCATTTCACTATAGAACATCGACGTTTTTGTGCGCTGCTTGCTGCGGAAGGTAGCATCGCCACCTCGTCGCGAACGGTAGCGGACACGCCCCATCGAACAGTGCTATAAATGAAGGCCAGCTTCCATCGGCTGTCACACTGTCAGCGGCACCGGCACCGGCAGAGGACCGTTCTAAGAAGTGTTTTCTGTTATTGCAGATACGAAGCTGTGACCCGATGTGGCATTTAACTATCAAACATCGATGTTTTTGTGCGCTGCTTGCTGCGGAAGATAGCATCGCTACCTCGTCACGAACGGCAGCGGACACACCCCATCGAACAGCGCTATAAATGAAGGGCAGCTTCCATCGTCTGTCACACTGTCGGCGGCACCAGCACCGGCAGAGCACCGTTCTAAGAAGTGTTTTCTGCTATTGGAGATATGAAGCTGTGACCCGATCTGGCGTTTCACTATCGAACATCGACGTTTTTGTGTGCTGCTTGCTGCGGAAGATAGCATCGCTACCTCGTCACGAACAGCAGCGGACACGCCCCATCGAACAGTGCTATAATGAAGGTCAGCTTCCATCGGCTGTCACACTGCCAGCGGCACCGGCACCGGCACAGCACCGTTCTAACAAGTGTTTTCTGCTATTGCAGATATGAAGCTGTCACCCGATCTGGCATTTCACTATCGAACATCGACGTTTTTTTGCGCTGCTTGCTGCGGACAGTGCTATAAATGCAGGCCAGCTTCCATCGGCTGTCACTCTCTCAGCGCAACCGGCACCGGCTGAAGATAGCGTCGCTACCTCGTCACGAACGGCAGCGGACACGCCCCCATCGAACAGCGCTATAAATGAGGGCCACTTTCAATCGGCTGTCACACTGGCTGCGGCACCGGCAGAGCACTGTTCTAAGAAGTGTTTTCCGCTAATGCAGATATGAAGCTGTGACCCGATCTGGCATTTCACTATAGAACTTCGATGTTTCTGTGCGCTGCTTGCCGCAGAAGATAGCATCGCTAACTCGGCACGAACGGCAGTGGACCCGCCCCATCGAACAGCGCTATAATTGAAGGCCAGCTTCCATCGGCTGTCACACTGTCAGCGGCATCGGCACGGTAGAGCAACGTTCTAAGAAGTGTTTTCGACTATTGCAGGATATGAAGCTGTGACCCGATCTGGCATTTCACTATAGAACATCGACGTTTTTGTGTGCTGCTTGCTGCGGAAGATAGCATCGCTACCTCGTCGCGAACGGCAGCGGACTCGCCCCATCGGACAGTGCTATAAATGAAGGCCAGCTTCCATCGGCTGTCACACTGTCAGCGGCACCGATGTGGCATTTAACTATCAAACATCGATGTTTTTGTGCGCTGCTTGCTGCGGAAGATAGCATCGCTACCTCGTCACTAACGGCAGTGGACACGCCCCCTTCGGACAGTGCTATAAATGAAGGCCAGCTTCCATCGGTTGTCACACTGTCAGTGGCACCGGCACCGGCAGAGCACCGTTCTAAGAAGTGTTTTCTGCTATTGCAGATATGAAGCTGTGACACGATTTGGCATTTCACTATCGAACATCGACATTTTTGTGCGCTGCTTGCTGCGGAAGATAGCATCGCTACCTCGTCACTAACGGCAGCGGACACGCCCCTTCGGACAGTGCTATAAATGAAGTTCAGCTTCCTTCGGCTGTCACACAGGCAGCGGCAGCGGAAACGGCAGAGCACCGTTCTAAGAGGTGTTTTTCTGCTATTGCAGATATAAAGCTGTGACCCGATCTGGCATTTCACTATCGAACATCGACGTTTTTGTGCGCTGCTTGCTGCGGAAGATAGCATCGCTAACTCGTCACGAACGGCAGTGGACACGCCTCATCGAACAGTGCTATAAACGAAGGCCAGCTTCCATCGGCTGTCACACTGTCAGCGGCACCGGCACCGGCAGAGCACAGTTCTACCAAGTGTTTTCTGCTATTGCAGATATGAAGCTGTGACCCGATCTGGCATTTCACTATAGAACATCGACGTTTTTGTGCGCTGCTTGCTGCGGAAGATAGCATCGCCACCTCGTCGCGAACGGTAGCGGACACGCCCCCATCGAACAGTGCTATAAATGAAGGCCAGCTTCCATCGGCTGTCACACTGTCAGCGGCACCCGGCACCGGCAGAGGACCGTTCTAAGAAGTGTTTTCTGTTATTGCAGATACGAAGCTGTGACCCGATGTGGCATTTAACTATCAAACATCGATGTTTTTGTGCGCTGCTTGCTGCGGAAGATAGCATCGCTACCTCGTCACGAACGGCAGCGGACACACCCCATCGAACAGCGCTATAAATGAAGGGCAGCTTCCATCGTCTGTCACACTGTCGGCGGCACCAGCACCGGCAGAGCACCGTTCTAAGAAGTGTTTTCTGCTATTGGAGATATGAAGCTGTGACCCGATCTGGCGTTTCACTATCGAACATCGACGTTTTTGTGTGCTGCTTGCTGCGGAAGATAGCATCGCTACCTCGTCACGAACAGCAGCGGACACGCCCCATCGAACAGTGCTATAATGAAGGTCAGCTTCCATCGGCTGTCACACTGCCAGCGGCACCGGCACCGGCACAGCACCGTTCTAACAAGTGTTTTCTGCTATTGCAGATATGAAGCTGTCACCCGATCTGGCATTTCACTATCGAACATCGACGTTTTTTTGCGCTGCTTGCTGCGGACAGTGCTATAAATGCAGGCCAGCTTCCATCGGCTGTCACTCTGTCAGCGGCACCGGCAGAGCACTGTTCTAAGAAGTGTTTTCCGCTAATGCAGATATGAAGCTGTGGCCCGATCTGGCATTTCACTATAGAACTTCGATGTTTCTGTGCGCTGCTTGCCGCAGAAGATAGCATCGCTTCCTCGTCACGAACGGCAGCGGGCACGCCTCATCGAACAGTGCTATAAGGGAAGGCCAGCGCTCATCGGCTGTCACTCTGGCAGCGGCAGCGGCACCGGCGGAGCACCATTTTAGCAGTGTTTTTTTGCAGATATTAAGCTGTGACCCGTTCCTGGCATTTCACTATGAACATCGACGTTTTTGTGCGCTGCTGGCTGTGTAAGATAGCATCGCTACCTCGTCCCGAACGGCAGCGGGCACGCCCCTTCGGACAGTGCTATAAATAAAGGCAAGCTTCCATCGGCTGTCACACTGTCAGCAGCACCGGCATCGGCAGAGCACCGTTCTAAGAAGTGTTTTCTGCTATTGCAGATATGAAGCTCTGGATCTGGCATTTCACTATCGAATATCGACGTTTTTGTGCGCTGCTTCTGCGAAAGATAGCATCGCTACCTCGTCACGAACGGCAGCGGACACGCCCCATCGGACAGTGCGATAAATGAAGGCCAGCTTCCATCGGCTGTCACACTGTCAGCGGCATCGGCACCTGCAGGGCACCGTTCTAAGAAGTGTTTTCTGCTATTGCAGATATGAAGCTGTGACCCGATCAGGCATTTCACTATAAGACATCGACGTTTTTGTACGCTAATTGCTGCGTAAGATAGTATCGCTACCTCGTCACGAACGGCAGCGGAAGATAGCATCGCTACCTCGTCACGAACGGCAGCGGACACGCCCCATCGAACAGTGCTATAAACGAAGGCCAGCTTCCATCGGCTGTCACACTGTCAGCGGCACCGGCACCGGCAGAGCACCGTTCTAACAAGTGTTTTCTGCTATTGCAGATATGAAGCTGTGACCCGATCTGGCATTTCACTATAGAACATCGACGTTTTTGTGCGCTGCTTGCTGCGGAAGATAGCATCGCTACCTCGTCGCGAACACCAGCGGACTCGCCCCATCGAACAGTGCTATAAATGAAGGCCAGCTTCCATCGGCTGTCACACTGTCAGCGGCACCCGATGTGGCATTTAACTATCAAACATCGATGTTTTTGTGCGCTGCTTGCTGCGGAAGATAGCATCGCTACCTCGTCACTAACGGCAGCGGACACGCCCCTTCGGACAGTGCTATAAATGAAGTTCAGCTTCCTTCGGCTGTCACACAGGCAGCGGCAGCGGAAACGGCAGAGCACCGTTCTAAGAGGTGTTTTCTGCTATTGCAGATATAAAGCTGTGACCCGATCTGGCATTTCACTATCGAACATCGACGTTTTTGTGCGCTGCCTGCTGCGGAAGATAGCATCGCTAACTCGTCACGAACGGCAGCGGACACGCCCCATCGAACAGTGCTATAAACGAAGGCCAGCTTCCATCGGCTGTCACACTGTCAGCGGCACCGGCACCGGCAGAGCACAGTTCTACCAAGTGTTTTCTGCTATTGCAGATATGAAGCTGTGACCCGATCTGGCATTTCACTACAGAACATCGACGTTTTTGTGCGCTGCTTGCTGCGGAAGATAGCATCGCCACCTCGTCGCGAACGGCACCGGACACGCCCCATCGAACAGTGCTATAAATGAAGGCCAGCTTCCATCGGCTGTCACACTGTCAGCGGCACCGGCACCGGCAGAGGACCGTTCTAAGAAGTGTTTTCTGTTATTGCAGATACGAAGCTGTGACCCGATGTGGCATTTAACTATCAAACATCGATGTTTTTGTGCGCTGCTTGCTGCGGAAGATAGCATCGCTACCTCGTCACGAACGGCAGCGGACACACCCCATCGAACAGCGCTATAAATGAAGGGCAGCTTCCATCGTCTGTCACACTGCCGGCGGCACCAGCACCGGCAGAGCACCGTTCTAAGAAGTGTTTTCTGCTATTGGAGATATGAAGCTGTGACCCGATCTGGCGTTTCACTATCGAACATCGACGTTTTTGTGTGCTGCTTGCTGCGGAAGATAGCATCGCTACCTCGTCACGAACGGCAGAGGACACGCCCCATCGAACAGTGCTATAATGAAGGTCAGCTTCCATCGGCTGTCACACTGCCAGCGGCACCGGCACCGGCACAGCACCGTTCTAACAAGTGTTTTCTGCTATTGCAGATATGAAGCTATAACCCGATCTGGCATTTCACTATCGAAAATCGAGGTTTTTGTGCGCTGCTTGCTGCGGAAGATAGCATCGCTACCTCGTCACGAACATCAGCGGACACGCCCCTTCGGACAGCGCTATAAATGCAGGCCAGCTTCCATCGGCTGTCACACTGCCAGCGGCACCGGCACCGGCAGAGCACCGTTCTAACAAGTGTTTTCTGCTATTGCAGATATGAAGCTGTGACCCGATCTGGCATTTCACTATCGAAAATCGACGTTTTTGTGCGCTGCTTGCTGCGGAAGATAGCATCGCTACCTCGTTACGAACATCAGCGGACACGCCCCTTCGGACAGTGCTCTAAATGCAGGCCAGCTTCCATCGGCTGTCACTCTCTCAGCGCAACCGGCACCGGCTGAAGATAGCGTCGCTACCTCGTCACGAACGGCAGCGGACACGCCCCATCGAACAGCGCTATAAATGAGGGCCACTTTCAATCGGCTGTCACACTGGCTGCGGCACCGGCAGAGCACTGTTCTAAGAAGTGTTTTCCGCTAATGCAGATATGAAGCTGTGACCCGATCTGGCATTTCACTATAGAACTTCGATGTTTCTGTGCGCTGCTTGCCGCAGAAAATAGCATCGCTAACTCGGCACGAACGGCAGTGGACCCGCCCCATCGAACAGCGCTATAATTGAAGGCCAGCTTCCATCGGCTGTCACACTGTCAGCGGCATCGGCACCGGTAGAGCAACGTTCTAAGAAGTGTTTTCGACTATTGCAGATATGAAGCTGTGACCCGATCTGGCATTTCCCTATAGAACATCGACGTTTTTGTGTGCTGCTTGCTGCGGAAGACAGCATCGCTACCTCGTCGCGAACGGCAGCGGACTCGCCCCATCGGACAGTGCTATAGCCAGCTTCCATCGGCTGTCACACTGTCAGCGGCACCGATGTGGCATTTAACTATCAAACATCGATGTTTTTGTGCGCTGCTTGCTGCGGAAGATAGCATCGCTACCTCGTCACTAACGGCAGTGGACACGCCCCTTCGGACAGTGCTATAAATGAAGGCCAGCTTCCATCGGTTGTCACACTGTCAGTGGCACCGGCACCGGCAGAGCACCGTTCTAAGAAGTGTTTTCTGCTATTGCAGATATGAAGCTGTGACACGATTTGGCATTTCACTATCGAACATCGACATTTTTATGCGCTGCTTGCTGCGGAAGATAGCATCGCTACTTCGTCACTAACGGCAGCGGACACGCCCCTTCGGACAGTGCTATAAATGAAGTTCAGCTTCCTTCGGCTGTCACACAGGCAGCGGCAGCGGAAACGGCAGAGCACCGTTCTAAGAGGTGTTTTCTGCTATTGCAGATATAAAGCTGTGACCCGATCTGGCATTTCACTATCGAACATCGACGTTTTTGTGCGCTGCTTGCTGCGGAAGATAGCATCGCTAACTCGTCACGAACGGCAGTGGACACGCCCCATCGAACAGTGCTATAAACGAAGGCCAGCTTCCATCGGCTGTCACACTGTCAGCGGCACCGGCACCGGCAGAGCACAGTTCTACCAAGTGTTTTCTGCTATTGCAGATATGAAGCTGTGACCCGATCTGGCATTTCACTATAGAACATCGACGTTTTTGTGCGCTGCTTGCTGCGGAAGGTAGCATCGCCACCTCGTCGCGAACGGTAGCGGACACGCCCCATCGAACAGTGCTATAAATGAAGGCCAGCTTCCATCGGCTGTCACACTGTCAGCGGCACCGGCACCGGCAGAGGACCGTTCTAAGAAGTGTTTTCTGTTATTGCAGATACGAAGCTGTGACCCGATGTGGCATTTAACTATCAAACATCGATGTTTTTGTGCGCTGCTTGCTGCGGAAGATAGCATCGCTACCTCGTCACGAACGGCAGCGGACACACCCCATCGAACAGCGCTATAAATGAAGGGCAGCTTCCATCGTCTGTCACACTGTCGGCGGCACCAGCACCGGCAGAGCACCGTTCTAAGAAGTGTTTTCTGCTATTGGAGATATGAAGCTGTGACCCGATCTGGCGTTTCACTATCGAACATCGACGTTTTTGTGTGCTGCTTGCTGCGGAAGATAGCATCGCTACCTCGTCACGAACAGCAGCGGACACGCCCCATCGAACAGTGCTATAATGAAGGTCAGCTTCCATCGGCTGTCACACTGCCAGCGGCACCGGCACCGGCACAGCACCGTTCTAACAAGTGTTTTCTGCTATTGCAGATATGAAGCTGTGACCCGATCTGGCATTTCACTATCGAACATCGACGTTTTTGTGCGCTGCTTGCTGCGGAAGATAGCATCGCTACCTCGTCACGAACGGCAGCGGACACGCCCCATCGGACAGTGCTATAAATTAAGGCCAGCTTCCACCGGCTGTCACACTGGCAGCGGCAGCGGCACCGGCAATGCACCGTTCTAACGAGTGTTTTCTGCTATTGCAGATATGAAGCTGTCACCCGATCTGGCATTTCACTATCGAACATCGACGTTTTTGTGCGCTGCTTGCTGCGGACAGTGCTATAAATGCAGGCCAGCTTCCATCGGCTGTCACTCTGTCAGCGGCACCGGCAGAGCACTGTTCTAAGAAGTGTTTTCCGCTAATGCAGATATGAAGCTGTGGCCCGATCTGGCATTTCACTAGGCATTTCACTATAGAACTTCGATGTTTCTGTGCGCTGATTGCCGCAGAAGATAGCATCGCTTCCTCGTCACGAACGGCAGCAGCGGCACGCCTCATCGAAACAGTGCTATAAGGGAAGGCCAGCGCCCATCGGCTGTCACTCTGGCAGCGGCAGCGGCACCGGCGGAGCACCATTTTAGCAGTGTTTTTTGCAGATATTAAGCTGTGACCCGTTCTGGCATTTCACTATGAACATCGACGTTTTTGTGCGCTGCTGGCTGTGTAAGATAGCATCGCTACCTCGTCCCGAACGGCAGCGGGCACGCCCCTTCGGACAGTGCTATAAATAAAGGCAAGCTTCCATCGGCTGTCACACTGTCAGCAGCACCGGGCACCGGCAGAGCACCGTTCTAAGAAGTGTTTTCTGCTATTGCAGATATGAAGCTCTGGATCTGCATTTCACTATCGAATATCGACGTTTTTGTGCGCTGCTTCTGCGAAAGATAGCATCGCTACCTCGTCACGAACGGCAGCGGACACGCCCCCATCGGACAGTGCGATAAATGAAGGCCAGCTCTCCATCGGCTTTCACACTGTCAGCGCCCATCGGCACCTGCAGGGCACCGTTCTAAGAAGTGTTTTCTGCTATTGCAGATATGAAGCTGTGACCCGATCAGGCATTTCACTATACGACATCGACGTTTTTGTACGCTAATTGCTGCGTAAGATAGTATCGCTACCTCGTCACGAACGGCAGCGGAAGATAGCATCGCTACCTCGTCACAAACGGCAGCGGACACGCCCCATCGAACAGTGCTATAAACGAAGGCCAGCTTCCATCGGCTGTCACACTGTCAGCGGCACCGGCACCGGCAGAGCACCGTTCTAACAAGTGTTTTCTGCTATTGCAGATATGAAGCTGTGACCCGATCTGGCATTTCACTATAGAACATCGACGTTTTTGTGCGCTGCTTGCTGCGGAAGATAGCATCGCTACCTCGTCGCGAACGGCAGCGGACTCGCCCCATCGAACAGTGCTATAAATGAAGGCCAGCTTCCATCGGCTGTCACACTGTCAGCGGCACCCGATGTGGCATTTAACTATCAAACATCGATGTTTTTGTGCGCTGCTTGCTGCGGAAGATAGCATCGCTACCTCGTCACTAACGGCAGTGGACACGCCCCTTCGGACAGTGCTATAAATGAAGGCCAGCTTCCATCGGTTGTCACACTGTCAGTGGCACCGGCACCGGCAGAGCACCGTTCTAAGAAGTGTTTTCTGCTATTGCAGATATGAAGCTGTGACACGATTTGGCATTTCACTATCGAACATCGACATTTTTGTGCGCTGCTTGCTGCGGAAGATAGCATCGCTACCTCGTCACTAACGGCAGCGGACACGCCAATTCGGACAGTGCTATAAATGAAGTTCAGCTTCCTTCGGCTGTCACACAGGCAGCGGCAGCGGAAACGGCAGAGCACCGTTCTAAGAGGTGTTTTCTGCTATTGCAGATATAAAGCTGTGACCCGATCTGGCATTTCACTATCGAACATCGACGTTTTTTGTGCGCTGCTTGCTGCGGAAGATAGCATCGCTAACGCGTCACGAACGGCAGCGGACACGCCCCATCGAACAGTGCTATAAACGAAGGCCAGCTTCCATCGGCTGTCACACTGTCAGCGGCACCGGGCACCGGCAGAGCACAGTTCTACCAAGTGTTTTCTGCTATTGCAGATATGAAGCTGTGACCCGATCTGGCAATTTCACTATAGAACATCGATGTTTTTGTGCGCTGCTTGCTGCGGAAGATAGCATCGCCACCTCGTCGCGAACGGCAGCGGACACGCCCCATCGAACAGTGCTATAAATGAAGGCCAGCTTCCATCGGCTGTCACACTGTCAGCGGCACCGGCACCGGCAGAGGACCGTTCTAAGAAGTGTTTTTCTGTTATTGCAGATACGAAGCTGTGACCCGATGTGGCATTTAACTATCAAGAGTACATCGATGTTTTTGTGCGCTGCTTGCTGCGGATGATAGCATCGCTTACCTCGTCACGAACGGCAGCGGACACACCCCATCGAACAGCGCTATAAATGAAGGGCATGCTTCCATCGTCTGTCACACTGTCGGCGGCACCAGCACCGGCAGAGCACCGTTCTAAGAAGTGCTTTCTGCTATTGGAGATATGAAGCTGTGACCCGATCTGGCGTTTCACTATCGAACATCGAAGTTTTTGTGTGCTGCTTGCTGCGGAGAGATAGCATCGCTACCTCGTCACGAACGGCAGCGGACACGCCCCATCGAACAGTGCTATAATGAAGGGTCAGCTTCCATCGGCTGTCACACTGCCAGCGGCACCCGGGCACCGGCACAGCACCGTTCTAACAAGTGTTTTCTGCTATTGCAGATATGAAGCTATAACCCGATCTGGCATTTCACTATCGAAAATCGAGGTTTTTGTGCGCTGCTTGCTGCGGAAGTTAGCATCGCTACCGTCGTCACGAACATCAGCGGACACGCCCCTTCGGACAGTGCTATAGAATGCAGGCCAGCTTCCATCGGCTGTCACACTGCCAGCGGCACCGGCACCGGCAGAGCACCGTTCTAACAAGTGTTTTCTGCTATTGCAGATATGAAGCTGTGACCCGATCTGGCATTTCACTATCGAAAATCGACGTTTTGTGCGCTGCTTGCTGCGGAAGATAGCATCGCTACCTCGTCACGAACATCAGCGGACACGCCCCTTCGGACAGTGCTATAAATGCAGGCCAGCTTTGCCATCGGCTGTCACTCTCTTCAGCGCAACCGGCACCGGCTGAAGATAGCGTCGCTACCTCGTCACGAACGGCAGCGGACACGCCCCATCGAACAGTGCTATAAACGAAGGCCAGCTTTCCATCGGCTGTCACACTGTCAGCGGCACCGGCAGAGCACCGTTCTAAGAAGTGTTTTCTGCTATTGCAGATATGAAGCTGTGACCCGATCTGGCATTTCACTATCGACGAACTTCGACGTTTTTGTGCGCTAGGCTTGCTGCGGAAGATAAGCATCGCTACCCTCGTCACTAACGGCAGTGGACACGCTCCTTCGGACAGTGCTATAAATGAAGGCCTACTTCCATCGGCTGTCACGCTGGCACCGGCAGAGCAACGTTCTAAGAAGTGTTTTCTCCTATTGCAGATACGAAGCTTGACCCGATCGGGCATTTCACTATCGAACATCGACGTTTTTGTGCGCTGCTTGCTCCATAAGATAGCATCGCTACCTCGTCACGAACGGCAGCGGACACGCCCTCATCGAACAGCGCTATAAATTAAGGCCAGCTTCCACCGGCTGTCACACTGGCAGCGGGCAGCGGCACCCGGCAGAGCACCGTTCTAACAAGTGTTTTCTGCTATTGCAGATATGAAGTTGTGACCCGATCTGGCATTTCACTATCGAACATCGACGTTTTTGTGCGCTGCTTGCTGCGGAAGATAGCATCGCTACCTCGTCACGAACATCAGCGGACACGCCCCTTCGGACAGTGCTATAAAATGCAGGCCAGCTTCCATCGGCTGTCACTCTGTCATCGGCACCGGCACCGGCTGAAGATAGCATCGCTACCTTCGTCACGAAACGGCAGCGGGGCACGCCTCATCGAACAGTGCCTATAAAGGAAGGCCAGCGCTCATCGGCTGTCACTCTGGCAGCGGCAGCGGCAACCGGCGGAGCACCATTTTAAGCAGCGGTTTTTGCAGATATTAAGCTGTGATCCGTTCTGGTATTTCACTATGAACATCGACGTTTTTGTGCGCTGATCTCCGCAGAAGATAGCATCGCTACCTCGTCACGAACGGCAGCGGACCCGCCCATCGAACAGCGCTATAATTGAAGGCCAGCTTCCATCGGCTGTCACTCTGGCAGCGGCAGCGGCACCGGCGGAAGCACCATTTTAAGCAGTGTTTTTTGCAGATATTAAGCTGTGACCCGTTCTGGCATTTCACTATGAACATCGACGTTTTTGTGCGCTGCTTGCTGTGGAAGATAGCATCGCTACCTCGTCCCGAACGGCAGTGGACACGCCCCTTCGGACAGTGCTATAAATGAAGGCAAGTTTCCATCGGGCTGTCACACTGTCAGCAGCACCGGCACCGGCAGAGCACCGTTCTAAGAAGTGTTTTCTGCTATTGCAGATATGAAGCTGTGGATCTGGCATTTCACTATCGAATATCGACGTTTTTGTGCGCTGCTTCTGCGAAAGATAGTATCGCTACCTCGTCGCGAACGGCAGCGGACACGCCCCATCGAACAGTGCGATAAACGAAGGCCAGCTTCCATCGGCTGTCACACTGTCAGCGCCACCCGCACCTGCAGGGCACCGTTCTAAGAAGTGTTTTCTGCGATAGCAGATATGAAGCTGTGACCCGCTCTGGCATTTCACTATAGAACATCGACGTTTTTGTGCGCTGCTTGCTGCGGAAGATAGCATCGCTACCTCGTCGCGAACGGTAGCGGACACGCCCCATCGAACAGTGCTATAAATGAAGGCCAGCTTCCATCGGCTGTCACACTGTCAGCGGCACCGGCACCGGCAGAGTACCGTTCTAAGAAGTGTTTTCTGTTATTGCAGATATGAAGCTGTGACCCGATGTGGCATTTAACTATCAAACATCGATATTTTTGTGCGCTGCTTGCTGCGGAAGATAGCATCGCTACCTCGTCACTAACGGCAGTGGACACGCCCCTTCGGACAGTGCTATAAATGAAGTCCAGCTTCCATCGGCTGTCACACTGGCAGCGGCAGCGGAAACGGCAGAGCACCGTTCTAAGAGGTGTTTTCTGCTATTGCAGATATAAAGCTGTGACCCGATCTGGCATTTCACTATCGAACATCGACGTTTTTGTGCGCTGCTTGCTTCGGAAGATAACATGGCTACCTCGGCACTAACGGCACCGGACACGCCCCTTCGGACAGTGCTATAAATGAAGGCCAGCTTCTATCGGCTGTCACACTGGCACCGGCAGAGCACCGTTCTAAGAAGTTTTTTCTGCTATTGCACATATGAAGCTTGTCCCGATCGGGCATTTCACTATCGAACTTCGACGTTTTTGTGCGCTGCTTGCTGCGGAAGATAGCATCGCTACCTCGTCACTAACGGCAGTGGACACGCTCCTTCGGAGAGTGCTATAAATGAAGGCCAACTTCCATCGGCTGTCACGCTGGCACCGGCAGAGCAGCGTTCTAAGAAGTGTTTTCTGGTTTTACAGATATGAAGCTGTGACCCGATCTAGCATTTCACTATCGAACATCGACGTTTTTGTGCGCTGCATGCTGTGGAAGATAGCATCGCTACCTCGTCACGAACGGCAGTGGACACGGCCCATCGAACAGTGCTATAAATGTAGGCCAGCTTCCATCGGCTGTCACACTGTCAGCGGCACCGGCACTGGCAGGGCACCGTTCTAAGAAGTGTTTTCTTCTTTTGCAGATATGAAGCTGTGACCCGATCTAGCATTTCACTATCGAACATCGACGTTTTTGTGAGCTGCTCGCTGTGGAAGATAGCATCGCTACCTCGTCACGAACGGCAGCGGACACGCCCCATCGGACAGTGCTATGTAGGAAGGCCAGCTCCCATCGGCTGTCACTCTGGCAGCGGCAGCGGCAGAGCACGGTTCTAAGAAGTGTTTTCTGCTTTTACAGATATGAAGCTGTGACCCGATCTAGCATTTCACTATCGAACATCGAGGTTTTTGTGCGCTGCATGCTGTGGAAGATAGCATCGCTACCTCGTCACGAACGGCAGCGGAAGATAGCATCGCTACCTCGTCACGAACGGCAGCGGACACGCCCCATCGAACAGTGCTATAAACGAAAGCCAGCTTCCATCGGCTGTCACACTGTCAGCGGCACCGGCACCGGTAGAGCACCGTTCTAACAAGTGTTTTCTGCTATTGCAGATATGAAGCTATGACCCGATCTGGCATTTCACTATCGAAAATCGACGTTTTTGTGCGCTGCTTGCTGCGGAAGATAGCATCGCTACCTCGTCACGAACATCAGCGGACACGCCCCTTCGGACAGTGCTATAAATGAAGTTCAGCTTCCTTCGGCTGTCACACTGGCAGCGGCAGCGGAAACGGCAGAGCACCGTTCTAAGAGGTGTTTTCTGCTATTGCAGATATAAAGCTGTGACCCGATCTGGCATTTCACTATCGAAAATCGACGTTTTTGTGCGCTGCTTGCTGCGGAAGATAGCTTCGCTACCTCGTCACGAACGGCAGCGGACACGCCCCATCGAACGGTGCTATAAACGAAGGCCAGCTTCCATCGGCTGTCACACTGTCAGCGGCACCGGCACCGGCAGAGCACCGTTCTACCAAGTGTTTTCTGCTATTGCAGATATGAAGCTGTGACCCGATCTGGCATTTCACTATAGAACATCGACGTTTTTGTGCGCTGCTTGCTGCGGAAGATAGCATCGCTACCTCGTCGCGAACGGCAGCGGACACGCCCCATCGAACAGTGCTATAAATGAAGGCCAGCTTCCATCGGCTGTCACACTGTCAGCGGCACCGGCACCGGCAGAGTACCGTTCTAAGAAGTGTTTTCTGTTATTGCAGATATGAAGCTGTGACCCGATGTGGCATTTAACTATCAAACATCGATGTTTTTGTGCGCTGCTTGCTGCGGAAGATAGCATCGCTACCTCGTCACTAACGGCAGTGGACACGCCACTTCGGACAGTGCTATAAATGAAGGCCAGCTTCCATCGGTTGTCACACTGTCAGTGGCACCGGCACCGGCAGAGCACCGTTCTAAGAAGTGTTTTCTGCTATTGCAGATATGAAGCTGTGACACGATTTGGCATTTCACTATCGAACATCGACATTTTTGTGCGCTGCTTGCTGCGGAAGATAGCATCGCTACCTCGTCACTAACGGCAGCGGACACGCCCCTTCGGACAGTGCTATAAATGAAGTTCAGCTTCCTTCGGCTGTCACACTGGCAGCGCCACCGGCACCTGCAGGGCACAGTTCTAAGAAGTGTTATCTGCTATTGCAGATATGAAGCTGTGACCCGATCTGGCATTTCACTATCGAATATCGACGTTTTTGTGCGCTGCTTGCTGCGGAAGATAGCATGCCTACCTCGACACGAACGGCAGCGGACACGCCCCATAAACAGTGCTATAAATGAAGGCCAGCATCCATCGCCTGTCACACTGTCAGCGGCAACGGCACCGGCACAGCATTGTTCTAAGAAGTGTTTTCTGCTATTGCAGATATGAAGCTGTGATCCGATGTGGCATTTCACTATCGAACATCGACGTTTTTGTGCGCTGCTTGCTGCGGAAGATGGCATCGCTACCTCGTCACTAGCGGCAGTGGACAAGCTCTTCGGACAATGCTATAAATGAAGGCCAGCTTCCATCGGCTGTCACACTGTCAGCGCCACCGGCACCTGCAGGGCACAGTTCTAAGAAGTGTTATCTGCTATTGCAGATATGAAGCTGTGACCCGATCTGGCATTTCACTATCGAATATCGACGTTTTTGTGCGCTGCTTGCTGCGGAAGATAGCATGCCTACCTCGACACGAACGGCAGCGGACACGCCCCATAAACAGTGCTATAAATGAAGGCCAGCATCCATCGCCTGTCACACTGTCAGCGGCAACGGCACCGGCACAGCATTGTTCTAAGAAGTGTTTTCTGCTATTGCAGATATGAAGCTGTGATCCGATGTGGCATTTCACTATCGAACATCGACGTTTTTGTGCGCTGCTTGCTGCGGAAGATGGCATCGCTACCTCGTCACTAACGGTAGCGGACACGCCCCTTCTAACAGTGCTATAAAAGAAGGCCAGCTTCCATCGGCTGTCACTCTATCAGTGGCACCGGCACCGGGAGAGCACCGTTTTAAGAAATGTTTTTGCAGATATGAAGCTGTGACACGATTTGGCATTTCACTATCGAACATCGACGTTTTTGTGCGCTGCTTGCTGCGGGAGATAGCATCGCTACCTCGTCACTAACGGCAGCGGACACGCCCCTTCGGACAGTGCTATAAATGAAGGCCAGCTTCCATCGGCTGTCACTCTGTCAGTGGCACCGGCACCGGCATAGCACCGTTTTAAGAAGTGTTTTCTGCTATTGCAGATACAAAAGCTGTGACCCGATCTGGCATTTCACTATCGAACATCGACGTTTTTATGCGCTGCTTGCTGCGGAAGATAGCTTCGCTACCTCGTCACAAACGGCAGCGGACACGCCCCATCGAACAGTGCTATAAACGAAGGCCAGCTTCCATCGGCTGTGACACTGTCAGCGGCACCGGCACCGGCAGAGCACCGTTCTACCAAGTGTTTTCTGCTATTGCAGATATGAAGCTGTGACCCGATCTGGCATTTCACTATAGAACATCGACGTTTTATGCACTGCTTGCTGCGGAAGATAGCATCGCTACCACGTCGCGAACGGCAGCGGACACGCCCCATCGAACAGTGCTATAAATGAAGGCCAGCTTTCATCGGCTGTCACACTGTCAGCGGCACCGGCACCGGCAGAGTACCGTTCTAAGAAGTGTTTTCTGTTATTGCAGATATGAAGCTGTGACCCGATCTGGCATTTCACTATCGAACATCGACGTTTTTGTGCGCTGCTTGCTGCGGAAGATAGCATCGCTAACTCGTCACGAACGGCAGCGGACACGCCCCATCGAACAGTGCTATAAACGAAGGCCAGCTTCCATCGGCTGTCACACTGTCAGCGGCACCGGCACCGGCAGAGCACCGTTCTAACAAGTGTTTTCTGCTATTGCAGATATGAAGCTATGACCCGATCTGGCATTTCACTATCGAAAATCGACGTTTTTGTGCGCTGCTTGCTGCGGAAGATAGCATCGCTACCTCGTCACGAACATCAGCGGACACGCCCCTTCGGACAGTGCTATAAATGCAGGCCAGCTTCCATCGGCTGTCACTCTGTCAGCGGCACCGGCACCGGCTGAAGATAGCGTCGGTACCTCGTCACGAACGGCAGCGGACTAGCCCAATCGAACAGCGCTATAAATGAAGGCCAGCTTCAATCGGCTGTCACACTGGCTGCGGCACCGGCAGAGCACTGTTCTAAGAAGTGTTTTCCGCTAATGCAGATATGAAGCTGTGACCCGATCTGGCATTTCACTATAGAACTTCGATGTTTCTGTGCGCTGCTTGCCGCAGAAGATAGCATCGCTAACTCGGCACGAACGGCAGCGGACCCGCCCCATCGAACAGCGCTATAATTGAAGGCCAGCTTCCATCGGCTGTCACACTGTCAGCGGCATCGGCACCGGTAGAGCAACGTTCTAAGAAGTGTTTTCGACTATTGCAGATATGAAGCTGTGAGCCGATCTGGCATTTCACTATCGAACATCGACGTTTTTGTGCGCTGCTTGCTGCGGAAGATAGCATCGCTACCTCGTCACGAACGGCAACGGACACGCCCCATCGGACAGTGCTATAAATGAAGGCCAGCTTCCATCGGCTGTCACACTGTCAGCGCCACCGGCACCTGCAGGGTACCGTTCTAAGAAGTGTTATCTGCTATTGCAGATATGAGGCTGTGACCCGATCAGACATTTCACTATCGAATATCGACGTTTTTGTGCGCTGCTTGCTGCGGGAGATAGCATGCCTACCTCGACATGAACGGCAGAGGACACGCCCCATAAACAGTGCTGTAAATGAAGGCCAGCATCCATCGCCTATCACACTGTCAGCGGCACCGGCACCGGCACAGCATTGTTCTAAGAAGTGTTTTCTGCTATTGCAGATATAAAGCTGTGATCCGCGGCGGCATTTCACTATCGAACATCGACGTCTTTGTGCGCTGCTTGCTGCGGAAGATGGCATCGCTACCTCGTCACTAACGGTAGTGGACACGCCCCTTCTAACAGTGCTATAAATGAAGGCCAGCTTCCATCGGCTGTCACTCTGTCAGTGGCACCGGCACCAGCAGAGCACCGTTTTAAGAAGTGTTTTCTGCTATTGCAGATATGAAGCTGTGACACGATTTGGCATTTCACTGTCGAACATCGACGTTTTTGTGCGCTGCTTGCTGCGGAAGATAGCATCGCTACCTCGTCACTAACGGCAGCGGACACGCCCCTTCGGACAGTGCTATAAATGAAGTCCAGCTTCCATCGGCTGTCACACTGGCAGCGGCAGCGGAAACGTCAGAGCACCGTTCTAAGAGGTGTTTTCTGCTATTGCAGATATAAAGCTGTGACCCGATCTGGCATTTCACTATCGGACATCGACGTTTTTGTGCGCTAATTGCTGCGTACGATAGTACCGCTATCTCGTCACGAACGGCAGCGGACACGCCCCATCGAACAGTGCTATAAATGAAGGCCAGCTTCAATCGGCTGTCACACTGTCAGCGGCACCGGCACAGGCAGACCACCGTTCTAAGAAGTGTTTTCTGTTATTGCAGATATGAAGCTGTGACCCGATGTGGCATTTAACTATCAAACATCAATGTTTTTGTGCGCTGCTTGCTGTGGAAGATAGCATCGCTACCTCGTCACTAGCGGCAGTGGACACGCCCCTTCGGACAGTGCTATAAATGAAGGCCAGCTTCCATCGGCTGTCACACTGTCAGTGCACCGGCACCTGCAGGGCACAGTTCTAAGAAGTGTTATCTGCTATTGCAGACATGAAGCTGTGACCCGATCTGGCATTTCACTATCGAATATCGACGTTTTTGTGCGCTGTTTGCTGCGGAAGATAGCATGCCTACCTCGACACGAACGGCAGCGGACACGCCCCATAAACAGTGCTATAAATGAAGGCCAGCATCCATCGCCTGTCACACTGTCAGCGGCAACGGCACCGGCACAGAATTGTTCTAAGAAGTGTTTTCTGCTATTGCAGATATGAAGCTGTGATCCGATGTGGCATTTCACTATCGAACATCGACGTTTTTGTGCGCTGCTTGCTGCGGAAGATGGCATCGCTACCTCGTCACTAACGGTAGCGGACACGCCCCTTCTAACAGTGCTATAAAAGAAGGCCAGCTTCCATCGGCTGTCACTCTGTCAGTGGCACCGGCACCGGCAGACCACCGTTTTAATAAATGTTTCTGCAGATATGAAGCTGTGACACGATTTGGCATTTCACTATCGAACATCGACGTTTTTGTGCGCTGCTTGCTGCGGAAGATAGCATCGCTACCTCGTCACTAACGGCAGCGGACACGCCCCTTCGGACAGTGCTATAAATGAAGTCCAGCTTCCATCGGCTGTCACACTGGCAGCGGCAGCGGAAACGTCAGAGCACCGTTCTAAGAGGTGTTTTCTGCTATTGCAGATATAAAGGTGTGACCCGATCTGGCATTTCACTATCGAACATCGACGTTTTTGTGCGCTGCTTGCTGCGGAAAATAGCTTCGCTACCTCGTCACAAACGGCAGCGGACACGCCCCATCGAACAGTGCTATAAACGAAGGCCAGCTTCCATCGGCTGTGACACTGTCAGCGGCACCGGCACCGGCAGAGCACCGTTCTACCAAGTGTTTTCTGCTATTGCAGATATGAAGCTGTGACCCGATCTGGCATTTCACTATAGAACATCGACGTTTTATGCACTGCTTGCTGCGGAAGATAGCATCGCTACCACGTCGCGAACGGCAGCGGACACGCCCCATCGAACAGTGCTATAAATGAAGGCCAGCTTTCATCGGCTGTCACACTGTCAGCGGCACCGGCACCGGCAGAGTACCGTTCTAAGAAGTGTTTTCTGTTATTGCAGATATGAAGCTGTGACCCGATCTGGCATTTCACTATCGAACATCGACGTTTTTGTGCGCTGCTTGCTGCGGAAGATAGCATCGCTAACTCGTCACGAACGGCAGCGGACACGCCCCATCGAACAGTGCTATAAACGAAGGCCAGCTTCCATCGGCTGTCACACTGTCAGCGGCACCGGCACCGGCAGAGCACCGTTCTAACAAGTGTTTTCTGCTATTGCAGATATGAAGCTATGACCCGATCTGGCATTTCACTATCGAAAATCGACGTTTTTGTGCGCTGCTTGCTGCGGAAGATAGCATCGCTACCTCGTCACGAACATCAGCGGACACGCCCCTTCGGACAGTGCTATAAATGCAGGCCAGCTTCCATCGGCTGTCACTCTGTCAGCGGCACCGGCACCGGCTGAAGATAGCGTCGGTACCTCGTCACGAACGGCAGCGGACTAGCCCAATCGAACAGCGCTATAAATGAAGGCCAGCTTCAATCGGCTGTCACACTGGCTGCGGCACCGGCAGAGCACTGTTCTAAGAAGTGTTTTCCGCTAATGCAGATATGAAGCTGTGACCCGATCTGGCATTTCACTATAGAACTTCGATGTTTCTGTGCGCTGCTTGCCGCAGAAGATAGCATCGCTAACTCGGCACGAACGGCAGCGGACCCGCCCCATCGAACAGCGCTATAATTGAAGGCCAGCTTCCATCGGCTGTCACACTGTCAGCGGCATCGGCACCGGTAGAGCAACGTTCTAAGAAGTGTTTTCGACTATTGCAGATATGAAGCTGTGAGCCGATCTGGCATTTCACTATCGAACATCGACGTTTTTGTGCGCTGCTTGCTGCGGAAGATAGCATCGCTACCTCGTCACGAACGGCAACGGACACGCCCCATCGGACAGTGCTATAAATGAAGGCCAGCTTCCATCGGCTGTCACACTGTCAGCGCCACCGGCACCTGCAGGGTACCGTTCTAAGAAGTGTTATCTGCTATTGCAGATATGAGGCTGTGACCCGATCAGACATTTCACTATCGAATATCGACGTTTTTGTGCGCTGCTTGCTGCGGGAGATAGCATGCCTACCTCGACATGAACGGCAGAGGACACGCCCCATAAACAGTGCTGTAAATGAAGGCCAGCATCCATCGCCTATCACACTGTCAGCGGCACCGGCACCGGCACAGCATTGTTCTAAGAAGTGTTTTCTGCTATTGCAGATATAAAGCTGTGATCCGCGGCGGCATTTCACTATCGAACATCGACGTCTTTGTGCGCTGCTTGCTGCGGAAGATGGCATCGCTACCTCGTCACTAACGGTAGTGGACACGCCCCTTCTAACAGTGCTATAAATGAAGGCCAGCTTCCATCGGCTGTCACTCTGTCAGTGGCACCGGCACCGGCAGAGCACCGTTTTAAGAAGTGTTTTCTGCTATTGCAGATATGAAGCTGTGACACGATTTGGCATTTCACTGTCGAACATCGACGTTTTTGTGCGCTGCTTGCTGCGGAAGATAGCATCGCTACCTCGTCACTAACGGCAGCGGACACGCCCCTTCGGACAGTGCTATAAATGAAGTCCAGCTTCCATCGGCTGTCACACTGGCAGCGGCAGCGGAAACGTCAGAGCACCGTTCTAAGAGGTGTTTTCTGCTATTGCAGATATAAAGCTGTGACCCGATCTGGCATTTCACTATCGAACATCGACGTTTTTGTGCGCTGCTTGCTGCGGAAGATAGCTTCGCTACCTCGTCACGAACGGCAGCGGACACGCCCCATCGAACGGTGCTATAAACGAAGGCCAGCTTCCATCGGCTGTCACACTGTCAGCGGCACCGGCACCGGCAGAGCACCGTTCTACCAAGTGTTTTTGCTATTGAGAGATATGAAGCTGTGACCCGATCTGGCATTTCACTATAGAACATCGACGTTTTTGTGCACTGATTGCTGCGGAAGATAGCATCGCTACCTCGTCGCGAACGGCAGAGGACACGCCCCATCGAACAGTGCTATAAATGAAGGCCACCTCCCATCGGCTGTCACACTGTCAGCGGCACCGGCACCGGCAGAGTACCGTTCTAAGAAGTGTTTTCTGCTATTGCAGTTATGAAGCTGTGACCCGATCTGGCATTTCACTATCGGACATCGACGTTTTTGTGCGCTAATTGCTCCGTACGATAGTACCGCTATCTCGTCACGAACGGCAGCGGACACGCCCCATCGAACAGTGCTATAAATGAAGGCCAGCTTCAATCGGCTGTCACACTGTCAGCGGCACCGGCACAGGCAGACCACCGTTCTAAGAAGTGTTTTCTGTTATTGCAGATATGAAGCTGTGACCCGATGTGGCATTTAACTATCAAACATCAATGTTTTTGTGCGCTGCTTGCTGTGGAAGATAGCATCGCTACCTCGTCACTAGCGGCAGTGGACACGCCCCTTCGGACAGTGCTATAAATGAAGGCCAGCTTCCATCGGCTGTCACACTGTCAGTGCCACCGGCACCTGCAGGGCACAGTTCTAAGAAGTGTTATCTGCTATTGCAGACATGAAGCTGTGACCCGATCTGGCATTTCACTATCGAATATCGACGTTTTTGTGCGCTGTTTGCTGCGGAATATAGCATGCCTACCTCGACACGAACGGCAGCGGACACGCCCCATAAACAGTGCTATAAATGAAGGCCAGCATCCATCGCCTGTCACACTGTCAGCGGCAACGGCACCGGCACAGCATTGTTCTAAGAAGTGTTTTCTGCTATTGCAGATATGAAGCTGTGATCCGATGTGGCATTTCACTATCGAACATCGACGTTTTTGTGCGCTGCTTGCTGCGGAAGATGGCATCGCTACCTCGTCACTAACGGTAGCGGACACGCCCCTTCTAACAGTGCTATAAAAGAAGGCCAGCTTCCATCGGCTGTCACTCTGTCAGTGGCACCGGCACCGGCAGACCACCGTTTTAATAAATGTTTCTGCAGATATGAAGCTGTGACACGATTTGGCATTTCACTATCGAACATCGACGTTTTTGTGCGCTGCTTGCTGCGGAAGATAGCATCGCTACCTCGTCACTAACGGCAGCGGACACGCCCCTTCGGACAGTGCTATAAATGAAGTCCAGCTTCCATCGGCTGTCACACTGGCAGCGGCAGCGGAAACGTCAGAGCACCGTTCTAAGAGGTGTTTTCTGCTATTGCAGATATAAAGGTGTGACCCGATCTGGCATTTCACTATCGAACATCGACGTTTTTGTGCGCTGCTTGCTGCGGAAGATAGCTTCGCTACCTCGTCACGAACGGCAGCGGACACGCCCCATCGAACGGTGTTATAAACGAAGGCCAGCTTCCATCGGCTGTCACACTGTCAGCGGCACCGGCACCGGCAGAGCACCGTTCTACCAAGTGTTTTCTGCTATTGCAGATATGAAGCTGTGACCCGATCTGGCATTTCACTATCGAACATCGACGTTTTTGTGCGCTGCTTGCTGCGGAAGATAGCTTCGCTACCTCGTCACGAACGGCAACGGACACGCCCCATCGAACGGTGCTATAAACGAAGGCCAGCTTCCATCGGCTGTCACACTGTCAGCGGCACCGGCACCGGCAGAGCACCGTTCTACCAAGTGTTTTCTGCTATTGCAGATATGAAGCTGTGACCCGATCTGGCATTTCACTATAGAACATCGACGTTTTTGTGCGCTGCTTGCTGCGGAAGATAGCATCGCCACCTCGTCGCGAACGGCAGCAGACACGCCCCATCGAACAGTGCTATAAATGAAGGCCAGCTTCAATCGGCTGTCACACTGGCTGCGGCACCGGCAGGGCACTGTTCTAAGAAGTGTTTTCCGCTAATGCAGATATGAAGCTGTGACCCGATCTGGCATTTCACTATAGAACTTCGATGTTTCTGTGCGCTGCTTGCCGCAGAAGATAGCATCGCTAACTCGGCACGAACGGCAGTGGACCCGCCCCATCGAACAGCGCTATAATTGAAGGCCAGCTTCCATCGGCTGTCACACTGTCAGCGGCACCGGCACCGGCAGAGCACCGTTCTACCAAGTGTTTTCTGCTATTGCAGATGTGAAGCTGTGACCCGACCTGGCATTTCACTATCGAACATCGACGTTTTTGTGCGCTGCTTGCTGCGAAAGATAGCTTCGCTACCTCGTCACGAACGGCAGCGGACACGCCCCATCGAACGGTGCTATAAACGAAGGCCAGCTTCCATCGGCTGTCACACTGTCAGCGGCATCGGCACCGGTAGAGCAACGTTCTAAGAAGTGTTTTCGACTATTGCAGATATGAAGCTGTGAGCCGATCTGGCATTTCACTATGGAACATCGACGTTTTTGTGCGCTGCTTGCTGCGGAAAATAGCATCGCTACCTCGTCACGAACGGCAGCGGACACGCCCCATCGGACTGTGCTATGAAGGCCAGCTTCCATCGGCTGTCACACTGTCAGCGTCACCGGCACCTGCAGGGTACCGTTCTATCAAGTGTTATCTGCTATTGCAGATACTTCTTAGTGCAGCTACCAAGCCCACAGTGTCTGAGTGCTATCGCTGCCGATTTTGCCCGTTCTCTTCTGTTGTTGTTATCCGGTGATATTGAAACTAACCCCGGTCCTGATTCTGTCGCCATTCTTGCCGAGCTGCAAAAAATTTCAGCCAGTCAATCTCAACTCATCGCTGATGTGGGTGAACTAAAAAACCAACTACTAACGACAAACCAAACCATCTCCAATCTGAACGAAAGAATGACTGATCTCGAGAACCACTACCAAACCCTAAGAACCTTACAAACAGACCTTGATACTGTCCGCACTAACGCCGCCCAGACAGCCAGCTTAGTCTCTGCACTAGAAACACGCCTAGACGACGCCGAAAATCGATCGCGGCGGAATAATCTAATATTTTATGGCCTTGAAGACACTAATGCGGCCGAAACATATGCTGAGGCTGAAGAAATCATCATTCGTCACTGCCAGGATCGCCTTAACATATCAATCGACCCTAAAGAAATAGAACGCGCACATCGCCTTGGACGCCACTCTGACGACCGCTGCCGCCCAATAATAACCAAATTCACGTCCTACAAAACTAAAGACAATATTCTCTCAAATGCCCGGAAACTAAAGAACACATCCTATAGCATCGGCGAAGACTTCTCTCGTTCCGTCCAAACCGCGCGTAGCCACCTTGTAGCATTCGCCAAAGCCAAAAAAGCTAAATTTTCACTTCGCTACAAGACATTGCACATTGGAGCTAAGCGTTACATGTACGATATCTCATCGCAGATGGTTAAAGAGATACCATAGCGGTTACCTCCCCCAAATGTAATCAATACCCGTCCCCGCACTTTACCAAGCAATCATCTTTCGTTCTCTGTAACCTACACTAATATTCGCAGTCTTATGCCGAAACGAGAACGCGTGTCTAGCTTAGTCATATCATCTAACAGCAGTATGCTGTTACTAACTGAAACCTGGCTTACTAATGATATCACTGATGCTGAAGTTATTGCCGATTTGCCGAATTTTTCTGTTTATCGGAAGGACCGCACAGATTCTCGAGGGGGTGGCGTGCTAATCGCTGCTGGACCAGAATTATCTTGTTCACCCATCCATCTCCCATCTAACTTAGAGATACTGTGGCTTTTGTGCCGTACTTCACCGCATTCAGTCATAATCGGCGTATGTTATAGGCCTCCGCATTCTAGCCCAAACTTTTCTCGTGAACTTAACAATATGCTAAACCAGCTCATGATATCTTATCCGAACGCGCATATTCTTCTGTTTGGTGATTTTAATTATCCAGGAATAAACTGGCTCAACCGTTCTCATTCACAGCCAATCAGTGCAGAATCAAGGGATTTTCTAGATGTTTGTTTGAACTTTAATCTTTACCAACTAGTAACCAGCCCAACACGCACCGCAGGCGATTCGAGCAACATTTTAGACTTAATACTAAGCTCTCATCCTGACAGTTTGTCATCCATTACATACTTAGAGCCCATTAGCGACCATAAAGTCATTCAAGCCGATTTTTCCTTCCGCACCGAGCGCCATGAAACACAAAAGAAAACAATCACCCTGTATGACAAGGGTAACTACAATGCCATTAATCATGAACTGAGCATTTTTTTCCCACTCTTCGAAGCCGGTTATAACCAGAGATCTGTTAACGAGAATTGGCTAATATTTAAAAATAAACTTCATGAACTAACGCAAAAATTTATCCCTAGAATAACTTTTCGTGAAAATCGCTATAAACCCTGGTTTTCTAAGACGCTAAAAAGACTGGAGAATAAAAAGAAGCGGCTTTTTCGCGCTGCCAAATTTAAAAGCAATTTCGAAGCGTGGGAGAAATACTTTTCAGCCGAAAAAGAATACTTGACTTCCGTCACCAACGCTAAACACTCATTTTTTTAACAGCGACCTACCGCGCATGCTATGCGATAACCCCAAAAAATTTTGGCGCGTTATCAATCCCGCACCATCACACTCAGTAACTCTCACTCATGCATCCGGTATTCAAGCCTCCGACATAGAATGCGCTAACATCTTCAATACGGCGTTCTCGTCAGTTTTCACCCAGGAGCGCAACCCGCCTCCAAGAATACCTCCTACTAATGCCACCTCACCGATGGACGCAATAACTTTTTCTTCAACTGGCATCTCGTCTTTAATCGAGAAAATGAAACTTTCCTCGTCAGCCGGCATCGACGAGATAAACACTAAACTACTAAAAAACACAAAATGTATCAGTGCAGTGTATCTTGAATTATTGTTTTCGCAATCACTCTCTACAGGTCTCATTCCGGAAAACTGGAAAGTTGGGAAGGTCGTTCCACTCTACAAATCAGGTGACAAAAATTCCCCTCTGAACTACCGTCCTATTTCTTTAACTAGCGTCCCCTGCAAGATCATGGAACATGTCATATACTCTCAGGTAATGGACTTCTTAGACGCTAACAATTTCTTCCATCCATCCCAGCACGGTTTCCGCAAGGGGTATTCATGCGAAACACAACTAGCCATGTTCCTCAACGACTTACATACTAACCTGGACGCTAACCTTCAAGTTGACGCCATCTTTCTGGATTACGCTAAAGCATTTGATAAAGTTCCACATCAACGTTTAATCCAAAAACTTTCTATTCTAAACATTCATCCTAACGTGCTAAACTGGATCAAGGCCTTCTTAAGAAATCGCTTTCAGTCAGTCATTGTAAATAACCAGTCTTCCAACCCTCTCCCTGTAACATCCGGCGTCCCACAAGGCTCTGTTCTTGCACCCCTATTGTTTTTAATATATATTAATGATCTCCCTCAATACGTATCCTGCCAAATTCGAATGTTCGCTGACGACTGCGTAATTTACCGCCAAGTAACAAACATAACTGATCATGAAGCCCTCCAGCAGGACCTTAACCAAATTGAACAGTGGTGCGCAGATTGGCTTATGACCCTCAACCCTAGCAAATGCAAGCTTCTTTCCATCACCCGTCTCAAAAAGACTCATGCCTTCCAATACAAAATCGCTAACGAGTTCGTAGAATCTGTATCATCTTTCAAATACTTAGGCGTCACATTATCTAATGACCTAACATGGAATGCACATGTTACTAACGTGATATCATCGGCTAACAAAACTCTGGGATTTCTTAAACGTCACCTTCGCCTCACCTCACATCACGTGAAATTGCTCGCCTACAAGTCACTCATTAGACCTAAACTTGAATATGCATCCGCCATATGGGACCCGCATCATATTAACCTCATAAACGATCTAGAAGCCGTTCAAAACCGCGCTACAAGGTTCATTCATTCTTCTTACTCCTACGACGTCAGTGTTTCAGCCTTAAAAACCAAATCAGCACTATCGCCTCTTTCCGTTCGTCGTCGCATAGCCACGCTATCACTGTACCACAAGTTCTTTTACTCATCACTTAACCGTGCCCCTTACATCACGCCAGCATCATACATTTCTCATCGCACTAGCCACACGCTTCAAGTTTTTCGCCCACGTGCCCGAACTGTTACTTTTTCAGCCTCCTTCTTCCCACGTGCAGCTAAGGATTGGAACGGCCTTCCCCAGCACATCGTCGACATCACCTGTCCTTCATCATTTGCAAACAATCTAAACAACATTTTTTGTTCATGATCACTAATGGCATTGTTTTGTGCCTTTTTCTGCTAATCCCACCCCTTATGTAATACCCCGCGAGGGGTCTTTAAGGTAATAAAATGAAATGAAATGAAATGAAATATGAAGCGTTGACTCGATCTGGCATTTCACTATCGGACATCGACGTTTTTGTGCGCTCATTGCTGCGTAAGATAGTATCGCTACCTCGTCACGAACGGCAGCGGACACGCCCCATCGAACAGTGCTATAAATGAAGGCCAGCTTCAATCGGCTGTCACACTGTCAGCGGCACCGGCACAGGCCGACCACCGTTCTGAGAAGTGTTTTCTGATATTGCAGATATGAAGCTGTGACCCGATCAGGCATTTCACTATCGAATATCGACGTTTTTGTGCGCTGCTTGCTGCGGAAGATAGCATGCCTACCTCGACACGAACGGCAGCGGACACGCCCCATAAACAGTGCTATAAATGAAGGCCAGCATCCATCGCCTATCACACTGTCAGCGGCACCGGCACCGGCACAGCATTGTTCTAAGAAGTGTTTTCTGCTATTGCAGATATGAAGCTGTGATCCGATGTGGCATTTCACTATCGAACATCGACGTTTTTGTGCGCTGCTTGCTGCGGAAGATGGCATCGCTACCTCGTCACTAACGGTAGTGGACACGCCCCTTCTAACAGTGCTATAAATGAAGGCCAGCTTCCATCGGCTGTCACTCTGTCAGTGGCACCGGCACCGGCAGAGCACCGTTCTACCAAGTGTTTTTGCTATTGAGAGATGTGAAGCTGTGACCCGATCTGGCATTTCACTATAGAACATCGACGTTTTTGTGCACTGATTGCTGCGGAAGATAGCATCGCTACCTCGTCGCGAACGGCAGAGGACACGCCCCATCGAACAGTGCTATAAATGAAGGCCACCTTCCATCGGCTGTCACACTGTCAGCGGCACCGGCACCGGCAGAGTACCGTTCTAAGAAGTGTTTTCTGCTATTGCAGTTATGAAGCTGTGACCCGATCTGGCATTTCACTATCGGACATCGACGTTTTTGTGCGCTAATTGCTGCGTACGATAGTACCGCTATCTCGTCACGAACGGCAGCGGACACGCCCCATCGAACAGTGCTATAAATGAAGGCCAGCTTCAATCGGCTGTCACACTGTCAGCGGCACCGGCACAGGCAGACCACCGTTCTAAGAAGTGTTTTCTGTTATTGCAGATATGAAGCTGTGACCCGATGTGGCATTTAACTATCAAACATCAATGTTTTTGTGCGCTGCTTGCTGTGGAAGATAGCATCGCTACCTCGTCACTAGCGGCAGTGGACACGCCCCTTCGGACAGTGCTATAAATGAAGGCCAACTTCCATCGGCTGTCACACTGTCAGCGCCACCGGCACCTGCAGGGCACAGTTCTAAGAAGTGTTATCTGCTATTGCAGACATGAAGCTGTGACCCGATCTGGCATTTCACTATCGAATATCGACGTTTTTGTGCGCTGCTTGCTGCGGAAGATAGCATGCCTACCTCGACACGAACGGCAGCGGACACGCCCCATAAACAGTGCTATAAATGAAGGCCAGCATCCATCGCCTGTCACACTGTCAGCGGCAACGGCACCGGCACAGCATTGTTCTAAGAAGTGTTTTCTGCTATTGCAGATATGAAGCTGTGATCCGATGTGGCATTTCACTATCGAACATCGACGTTTTTGTGCGCTGCTTGCTGCGGAAGATGGCATCGCTACCTCGTCACTAACGGTAGCGGACACGCCCCTTCTAACAGTGCTATAAAAGAAGGCCAGCTTCCATCGGCTGTCACTCTGTCAGTGGCACCGGCACCGGCAGAGCACCGTTTTAATAAATGTTTCTGCAGATATGAAGCTGTGACACGATTTGGCATTTCACTATCGAACATCGACGTTTTTGTGCGCTGCTTGCTGCGGAAGATAGCATCGCTACCTCGTCACGAACGGCAGCGGACACGCCCCATCGAACAGTGCTATAAATGAAGGCCAGCTTCCATCGGCTGTCACACTGGCAGCGGCAGCGGAAACGTCAGAGCACCGTTCTGAGAAGTGTTTTCTGATATTGCAGATATGAAGCTGTGACCCGATCAGGCATTTCACTATCGAATATCGACGTTTTTGTGCGCTGCTTGCTGCGGAAGATAGCATGCCTACCTCGACACGAACGGCAGCGGACACGCCCCATCGAACGGTGTTATAAACGAAGGCCAGCTTCCATCGGCTGTCACACTGTCAGCGGCACCGGCACCGGCACAGCATTGTTCTAAGAAGTGTTTTCTGCTATTGCAGATATGAAGCTGTGACCCGATGTGGCATTTCACTATCGAACATCGACGTTTTTGTGCGCTGCTTGCTGCGGAAGATGGCATCGCTACCTCGTCACGAACGGTAGTGGACACGCCCCTTCTAACAGTGCTATAAATGAAGGCCAGCTTCCATCGGCTGTCACACTGTCAGCGGCACCGGCACCGGCAGAGCACCGTTCTACAAAGTGTTTTCTGCTATTGCAGATATGAAGCTGTGACCCGATCTGGCATTTCACTATCGAACATCGACGTTTTTGTGCGCTGCTTGCTGCGGAAGATAGCATCGCTACCTCGTCACTAACGGCAGCGGACACGCCCCTTCGGACAGTGCTATAAATGGAGTCCAGCTTCCATCGGCTGTCACACTGGCAGCGGCAGCGGAAACGTCAGAGCACCGTTCTAAGAGGTGTTTTCTGCTATTGCAGATATAAAGCTGTGACCCGATCTGGCATTTCACTATCGAACATCGACGTTTTTGTGCGCTGCTTGCTGCGGAAGATAGCTTCGCTACCTCGTCACGAACGGCAGAGGACACGCCCCATCGAACGGTGCTATAAACGAAGGCCAGCTTCCATCGGCTGTCACACTGTCAGCGGCACCGGCACCGGCAGAGCACCGTTCTACCAAGTGTTTTTTTGCTATTGAGAGATATGAAGCTGTGACCCGGTCTGGCATTTCACTATAAAACATCGACGTTTTTGTGCGCTGATTGCTGCGGAAGATAGCATCGCTACCTCGTCACGAACGGCAGCGGGCACGCCCCATCGAACAGTGCTATAAACGAAGGCCAGCTTCCATCGGCTGTGACAATGTCAGCGGCACCGGCACCGGCAGAGCACCGTTCTACCAAGTGTTTTCTGCTATTGCAGATATGAAGCTGTGACCCGATGTGGCATTTAACTATCAAACATCAATGTTTTTGTGCGCTGCTTGCTGCGGAAGATAGCATCGCTACCACGTCGCGAACGGCAGCGGACACGCCCCTTCGGACAGTGCTATAAATGAAGGCCAGCTTCCATCGGCTGTCACTCTGTCAGTGGCACCGGCACCGGCAGAGCACCGTTTTAAGAAGTGTTTTCTGCTATTGCAGATATAAAGCTGTGACCCGATCTGGCATTTCACTATCGAACATCGACGTTTTCATGCGCTGCTTGCTGCGGAAGATAGCTTCGCTACCTCGTCACGAACGGCAGCGGACACGCCCCATCGAACAGTGCTATAAACGAAGGCCAGCTTCCATCGGCTGTGACACTGTCAGCGGCACCGGCACCGGCAGAGCACCGTTCTACCAAGTGTTTTCTGCTATTGCAGATATGAAGCTGTGACCCGATCTGGCATTTCACTATAGAACATCGACGTTTTATGCGCTGCTTGCTGCGGAAGATAGCATCGCTACCACGTCGCGAACGGCAGCGGACACGCCCCATCGAACAGTGCTATAAATGAAGGCCAGCTTCCATCGGCTGTCACACTGTCAGCGCCACCGGCACCTGCAGGGCACAGTTCTAAGAAGTGTTATCTGCTATTGCAGATATGAAGCTGTGACCCGATCTGGCATTTCACTATCGAATATCGACGTTTTTGTGCGCTGCTTGCTGCGGAAGATAGCATCGCTACCTCGTCACGAACGGCAGCGGACACACCCCATCGAACAGCGCTATAAATGAAGGGCAGCTTCCATCGGCTGTCACACTGCCAGCGGCACCGGCACCGGCAGAGCACCGTTCTACCAAGTGTTTTCTGCTATTGCAGATATGAAGCTGTGACCCGATGTGGCATTTAACTATCAAACATCAATGTTTTTGTGCGCTGCTTGCTGCGGAAGATAGCATCGCTACCACGTCGCGAACGGCAGCGGACACGCCCCTTCGGACAGTGCTATAAATGAAGGCCAGCTTCCATCGGCTGTCACTCTGTCAGTGGCACCGGCACCGGCAGAGCACCGTTTTAAGAAGTGTTTTCTGCTATTGCAGATATAAAGCTGTGACCCGATCTGGCGTTTGACTATCGAACATCGACGTTTTTGTGTGCTGCTTGCTGCGGAAGATAGCATCGCTACCTCGTCACGAACGGCAGAGGACACGCCCCATCGAACAGTGCTATAATGAAGGTCAGCTTCCATCGGCTGTCACACTGCCAGCGGCACCGGCACCGGCAGAGCACCGTTCTAAGAAGTGTTTTCTGCTATTGGAGATATGAAGCTGTGACCCGATCTGGCGTTTCACTATCGAACATCGACGTTTTTGTGCGCTGCTTGCTGCGGAAGATAGCATCGCTACCTCGTCACGAACATCAGCGGACACGCCCCTTCGGACAGTGCTATAAATGCAGGCCAGCTTCCATCGGCTGTCACACTGCCAGTGGCACCGGCACCGGCAGAGCACCGTTCTAACAAGTGTTTTCTGCTATTGCAGATATGAAGCTATGACCCGATCTGGCATTTCACTATCGAAAATCGACGTTTTTGTGCGCTGCTTGCTGCGGAAGATAGCATCGCTACCTCGTCACGAACATCAGCGGACACACCCCATCGAACAGCGCTATAAATGAAGGGCAGCTTCCATCGCCTGTCACACTGTCGGCGGCACCAGCACCGGCAGAGCACCGTTCTAAGAAGTGTTTTCTGCTATTGGAGATATGAAGCTGTGACCCGATCTGGCGTTTTACTATCGAACATCGACGTTTTTGTGTGCTGCTTGCTGCGGAAGATAGCATCGCTACCTCGTCACGAACGGCAGCGGACACGCCCCATCAAACAGTGCTATAATGAAGGTCAGCTTCCATCGGCTGTCACACTGCCAGCGGCACCGGCACCGGCAGAGCACCGTTCTAACAAGTGTTTTCTGCTATTGCAGTTATGAAGCTATAACCCGATCTGGCATTTCACTATCGAAAATCGACGTTTTTGTGCGCTGCTTGCTGCGGAAGATAGCATCGCTACCTCGTCACGAACATCAGCGGACACGCCCCTTCGGACAGTGCTATAAGTGCAGGCCAGCTTCCATATTCTGTCACTCTGTCAGCGGCACCGGCACCGGCTGAAGATAGCGTCGCTACCTCGTCACGAACGGCAGCGGACACGCCCCATCGAACAGCGCTATAAATGAAGGCCAGCTTCAATCGGCTGTCACACTGTCAGCGGCATCGGCACCGGTAGAGCAACGTTCTAAGAAGTGTTTTCGACTATTGCAGATATGAAGCTGTGAGCCGATCTGGCATTTCACTATCGAACATCGACGTTTTTGTGCGCTGCTTGCTGCGGAAGATAGCATCGCTACCTCGTCACGAACGGCAGCGGACACGCCCCATAAACAGTGCTATAAATGAAGGCCAGCATCCATCGCCTATCACACTGTCAGCGGCACCGGCACCGGCACAGCATTGTTCTAAGAAGTGTTTTCTGCTATTGCAGATATGAAGCTGTGATCCGATGTGGCATTTCACTATCGAACATCGACATTTTTGTGCGCTGCTTGCTGCGGAAGATGGCATCGCTACCTCGTCACTAACGGTAGTGGACACGCCCCTTCTAACAGTGCTATAAATGAAGTCCAGCTTCCATCGGCTGTCACTCTGTCAGTGGCACCGGCACCGGCAGAGCACCGTTTTAAGTGTTTTCTGCTATTGCAGATATGAAGCTGTGACCCGATGTGGCATTTACCTATCAAACATCAATGTTTTTGTGCGCTGCTTGCTGCGGAAGATAGCATCGCTACCTCGTCACTAGCGGCAGTGGACACGCCCCTTCGGACAGTGCTATAAATGAAGGCCAGCTTCCATCGGCTGTCACACTGTCAGCGCCACCGGCACCTGCAGGGCACAGTTCTAAGAAGTGTTATCTGCTATTGCAGATATGAAGCTGTGACCCGATCTGGCATTTCACTATCGAATATCGACGTTTTTGTGCGCTGCTTGCTGCGGAAGATAGCATGCCTACCTCGACACGAACGGCAGCGGACACGCCCCATAAACAGTGCCATAAATGAAGGCCAGCATCCATCGCCTGTCACACTGTCAGCGGCAACGGCACCGGCACAGCATTGTTCTAAGAAGTGTTTTCTGCTATTGCAGATATGAAGCTGTGATCCGATGTGGCATTTCACTATCGAACATCGACGTTTTTGTGCGCTGCTTGCTGCGGAAGATGGCATCGCTACCTCGTGACTAACGGTAGCGGACACGCCCCTTCTAACAGTGCTATAAAAGAAGGCCAGCTTCCATCGGCTGTCACTCTGTCAGTGGCACCGGCACCGGCAGAGCACCGTTTTAAGAAATGTTTTTGCAGATAAGAAGCTGTGACACGATTTGGCATTTCACTATCGAACATCGACGTTTTTGTGCGCTGCTTGCTGCGGAAGATAGCGTCGCTACCTCGTCACTAACGGCAGCGGACACGCCCCTTCGGACAGTGCTATAAATGAAGTCCAGCTTCCAACGGCTGTCACACTGGCAGCGGCAGCGGAAACGTCAGAGCACCGTTCTAAGAGGTGTTTTCTGCTATTGCAGATATGAAGCTATAACCCGATCTGGCATTTCACTCTCGAAAATCGACGTTTTTGTGCGCTGCTTGCTGCGGAAGATAGCATCGCTACCTCGTCACGAACATCAGCGGACACGCCCCTTCGGACAGTGCTATAAATGCAGGCCAGCTTCCATCGGCTGTCACACTGCCAGTGGCACCGGCACCGGCAGAGCACCGTTCTAACAAGTGTTTTCTGCTATTGCAGATATGAAGCTATGACCCGATCTGGCATTTCACTATCGAAAATCGACGTTTTTGTGCGCTGCTTGCTGCGGAAGATAGCATCGCTACCTCGTCACGAACATCAGCGGACACACCCCATCGAACAGCGCTATAAATGAAGGGCAGCTTCCATCGCCTGTCACACTGTCGGCGGCACCAGCACCGGCAGAGCACCGTTCTAAGAAGTGTTTTCTGCTATTGGAGATATGAAGCTGTGACCCGATCTGGCGTTTTACTATCGAACATCGACGTTTTTGTGTGCTGCTTGCTGCGGAAGATAGCATCGCTACCTCGTCACGAACGGCAGCGGACACGCCCCATCAAACAGTGCTATAATGAAGGTCAGCTTCCATCGGCTGTCACACTGCCAGCGGCACCGGCACCGGCAGAGCACCGTTCTAACAAGTGTTTTCTGCTATTGCAGTTATGAAGCTATAACCCGATCTGGCATTTCACTATCGAAAATCGACGTTTTTGTGCGCTGCTTGCTGCGGAAGATAGCATCGCTACCTCGTCACGAACATCAGCGGACACGCCCCTTCGGACAGTGCTATAAGTGCAGGCCAGCTTCCATATTCTGTCACTCTGTCAGCGGCACCGGCACCGGCTGAAGATAGCGTCGCTACCTCGTCACGAACGGCAGCGGACACGCCCCATCGAACAGCGCTATAAATGAAGGCCAGCTTCAATCGGCTGTCACACTGTCAGCGGCATCGGCACCGGTAGAGCAACGTTCTAAGAAGTGTTTTCGACTATTGCAGATATGAAGCTGTGAGCCGATCTGGCATTTCACTATCGAACATCGACGTTTTTGTGCGCTGCTTGCTGCGGAAGATAGCATCGCTACCTCGTCACGAACGGCAGCGGACACGCCCCATAAACAGTGCTATAAATGAAGGCCAGCATCCATCGCCTATCACACTGTCAGCGGCACCGGCACCGGCACAGCATTGTTCTAAGAAGTGTTTTCTGCTATTGCAGATATGAAGCTGTGATCCGATGTGGCATTTCACTATCGAACATCGACATTTTTGTGCGCTGCTTGCTGCGGAAGATGGCATCGCTACCTCGTCACTAACGGTAGTGGACACGCCCCTTCTAACAGTGCTATAAATGAAGTCCAGCTTCCATCGGCTGTCACTCTGTCAGTGGCACCGGCACCGGCAGAGCACCGTTTTAAGTGTTTTCTGCTATTGCAGATATGAAGCTGTGACCCGATGTGGCATTTACCTATCAAACATCAATGTTTTTGTGCGCTGCTTGCTGCGGAAGATAGCATCGCTACCTCGTCACTAGCGGCAGTGGACACGCCCCTTCGGACAGTGCTATAAATGAAGGCCAGCTTCCATCGGCTGTCACACTGTCAGCGCCACCGGCACCTGCAGGGCACAGTTCTAAGAAGTGTTATCTGCTATTGCAGATATGAAGCTGTGACCCGATCTGGCATTTCACTATCGAATATCGACGTTTTTGTGCGCTGCTTGCTGCGGAAGATAGCATGCCTACCTCGACACGAACGGCAGCGGACACGCCCCATAAACAGTGCCATAAATGAAGGCCAGCATCCATCGCCTGTCACACTGTCAGCGGCAACGGCACCGGCACAGCATTGTTCTAAGAAGTGTTTTCTGCTATTGCAGATATGAAGCTGTGATCCGATGTGGCATTTCACTATCGAACATCGACGTTTTTGTGCGCTGCTTGCTGCGGAAGATGGCATCGCTACCTCGTGACTAACGGTAGCGGACACGCCCCTTCTAACAGTGCTATAAAAGAAGGCCAGCTTCCATCGGCTGTCACTCTGTCAGTGGCACCGGCACCGGCAGAGCACCGTTTTAAGAAATGTTTTTGCAGATAAGAAGCTGTGACACGATTTGGCATTTCACTATCGAACATCGACGTTTTTGTGCGCTGCTTGCTGCGGAAGATAGCGTCGCTACCTCGTCACTAACGGCAGCGGACACGCCCCTTCGGACAGTGCTATAAATGAAGTCCAGCTTCCATCGGCTGTCACACTGGCAGCGGCAGCGGAAACGTCAGAGCACCGTTCTAAGAGGTGTTTTCTGTTATTGCAGATATGAAGCTGTGACCCGATCTGGCATTTCACTATCGAACATCGACGTTTTTGTGCGCTGCTTGCTGCGGAAGATAGCATCGCTAACTCGTCACGAACGGCAGCGGACACGCCCCATCGAACAGTGCTATAAACGAATGCCAGCTTCCATCGGCTGTCACACTGTCAGCGGCACCGGCACCGGCAGAGCACCGTTCTACCAAGTGTTTTCTGCTATTGCAGATATGAAGCTGTGACCCGATCTGGCATTTCACTATAGAACATCGACGTTTTTGTGCGCTGCTTGCTGCGGAAGATAGCATCGCCACCTCGTCGCGAACGGCAGCGGACACGCCCCATCGAACAGTGCTATAAATAAAGGCCAGCTTCCATCGGCTGTCACACTGTCAGCGGCACCGGCACCGGCAGAGGACCGTTCTAAGAAGTGTTTTCTGTTATTGCAGATATGAAGCTGTGACCCGATGTGGCATTTAAATATCAAACATCGATGTTTTTGTGCGCTGCTTGCTGCGGAAGATAGCATCGCTACCTCGTCACGAACGGCAGCGGACACACCCCATCGAACAGCGCAATAAATGAAGGGCAACTTCCATCGGCTGTCACACTGTCGGCGGCACCAGCACCGGCAGAGCACCGTTCTAAGAAGTGTTTTCTGCTATTGGAGATATGAAGCTGTGACCCGATCTGGCGTTTCACTATCGAACATCGACGTTTTTGTGTGCTGCTTGCTGCGGAAGATAGCATCGCTACCTCGTCACGAACGGCAGCGGACACGCCCCATCGAACAGTGCTATAATGAAGGTCAGCTTCCATCGGCTGTCACACTGCCAGCGGCACCGGCACCGGCAGAGCACCGTTCTAACAAGTGTTTTCTGCTATTGCAGATATGAAGCTATAACCCGATCTGGCATTTCACTCTCGAAAATCGACGTTTTTGTGCGCTGCTTGCTGCGGAAGATAGCATCGCTACCTCGTCACGAACATCAGCGGACACGCCCCTTCGGACAGTACTATAAATGCAGGCCAGCTTCCATCGGCTGTCACACTGCCAGCGGCACCGGCACCGGCAGAGCACCGTTCTAACAAGTGTTTTCTGCTATTGCAGATATGAAGCTATGACCCGATCTGGCATTTCACTATCGAAAATCGACGTTTTTGTGCGCTGCTTGCTGCAGAAGATAGCATCGCTACCTCGTCACGAACATCAGCGGACACACCCCATCGAACAGCGCTATAAATGAAGGGCAGCTTCCATCGCCTGTCACACTGTCGGCGGCACCAGCGCCGGCAGAGCACCGTTCTAAGAAGTGTTTTCTGCTATTGGAGATATGAAGCTGTGACCCGATCTGGCGTTTGACTATCGAACATCGACGTTTTTGTGTGCTGCTTGCTGCGGAAGATAGCATCGCTACCTCGTCACGAACGGCAGCGGACACGCCCCATCGAACAGTGCTATAATGAAGGTCAGCTTCCATCGGCTGTCACACTGCCAGCGGCACCGGCACCGGCAGAGCACCGTTCTAACAAGTGTTTTCTGCTATTGCAGATATGAAGCTATAACCCGATCTGGCATTTCACTATCGAAAATCGACGTTTTTGTGCGCTGCTTGCTGCGGAAGATAGCATCGCTACCTCGTCACGAACATCAGCGGACACGCCCCTTCGGACAGTGCTATAAATGCAGGCCAGCTGCCATCGGCTGTCACACTGCCAGCGGCACCGGCACCGGCAGAGCACCGTTCGAACAAGTGTTTTCTGCTATTGCAGATATGAAGCTATGACCCGATCTGGCATTTCACTATCGAAAATCGACGTTTTTGTGCGCTGCTTGCTGCGGAAGATAGCATCGCTACCTCGTCACGAACATCAGCGGACACGCCCCTTCGGACAGTGCTATAAATGCAGGCCAGCTTCCATCGGCTGTCACTATGTCAGCGGCACCGGCACCGGCTGAAGATAGCGTCGCTACCTCGTCACGAACGGCAGCGTACACGCCCCATCGAACAGCGCTATAAATGAAGGCCAGCTTCAATCGGCTGTCACACTGGCTGCGGCACCGGCAGAGCACTGTTCTAAGAAGTGTTTTCCGCTAATGCAGATATGAAGCTGTGACCCGATCTGGCATTTCACTATAGAACTTCGATGTTTCTGTGCGCTGCTTGCCGCAGAAGATAGCATCGCTAACTCTGCACGAACGGCAGCGGATCCGCCCCATCGAACAGCGCTATAATTGAAGGCCAGCTTCCATCGGCTGTCACACTGTCAGCGGCATCGGCACCGGTAGAGCAACGTTCTAAGAAGTGTTTTCGACTATTGCAGATATGAAGCTGTGAGCCGATCTGGCATTTCACTATCGAACATCGACGTTTTTGTGCGCTTTGCTGCGGAAGATAGCATCGCTACCTCGTCACGAACGGCAGCGGACACGCCCCATCGGACAGTGCTATAAATGAAGGCCAGCTTCCATCGGCTGTCACACTGTCAGCGCCACCGGCACCTGCAGGGTACCGATCTAAGAAGTGTTATCTGCTATTGCAGATATGAAGCTGTGACTCGATCTGGCATTTCACTATCGGACATCGACGTTTTTGTGCGCTTATTGCTGCGTAAGATAGTATCGCTACCTCGTCACGAACGGCAGCCGACACGCCCCATCGAACAGTGCTATAAATGAAGGCCAGCTTCAATCGGCTGTCACACTGTCAGCGGCAACGGCACAGGCAGACCACCGTTCTGAGAAGTGTTTTCTGATATTGCAGATATGAAGCTGTGACCCGATCAGGCATTTCACTATCGAATATCGACGTTTTTGTGCGCTGCTTGCTGCGGGAGATAGCATGCCTACCTCGACACGAACGGCAGCGGACACGCCCCATAAACAGCGCTATAAATGAAGGCCAGCATCCATCGCCTATCACACTGTCAGCGGCACCGGCACCGGCACAGCATTGTTCTAAGAAGTGTTTTCTGCTATTGCAGATATGAAGCTGTGATCCGATGTGGCATTTCACTATCGAACATCGACATTTTTGTGCGCTGCTTGCTGCGGAAGATGGCATCGCTACCTCGTCACTAACGGTAGTGGACACGCCCCTTCTAACAGTGCTATAAATGAAGGCCAGCTTCCATCGGCTGTCACTCTGTCAGTGGCACCGGCACCGGCAGAGCACCGTTTTAAGAAGTGTTTTCTGCTATTGCAGATATAAAGCTGTGACCCGATCTGGCATTTCACTATCGAACATCGACGTTTTTGTGCGCTGCTTGCTGCGGAAGATAGCTTCGCTACCTCGTCACTAGCGGCAGCGGACACGCCCCTTCGGACAGTGCTATAAATGAAGTCCAGCTACCATCGGCTGTCACACTGGCAGCGGCAGCGGAAACGTCAGAGCACCGTTCTAAGAGGTGTTTTCTGCTATTGCAGATATAAAGCTGTGACCCGATCTGGCATTTCACTATCGAACATCGACGCTCTTGTGCGCTGCTTGCTGCGGAAGATAGCTTCGCTACCTCGTCACGAACGGCAGCGGACACGCCCCATCGAACGGTGCTGTAAACGAAGGCCAGCTTCCATCGGCTGTCACACTGTCAGCGGCACCGGCACCGGCAGAGCACCGTTCTACCAAGTGTTTTCTGCTATTGCAGTTATGAAGCTGTGACCCGATCTGGCATTTCACTATCGGACATCGACGTTTTTGTGCGCTAATTGCTGCGTAAGATAGTACCGCTATCTCGTCACGAACGGCAGCGGACACGCCCCATCGAACAGTGCTATAAATGAAGGCCAGCTTCAATCGGCTGTCACACTGTCAGCGGCACCGGCACAGGCAGACCACCGTTCTAAGAAGTGTTTTCTGTTATTGCAGATATGAAGCAGTGACCCGATGTGGCATTTACCTATCAAACATCAATGTTTTTGTGCGCTGCTTGCTGCGGAAGATAGCATCGCTACCTCGTCACTAGCGGCAGTGGACACGCCCCTTCGGACAGTGCTATAAATGAAGGCCAGCTTCAATCGGCTGTCACACTGTCAGCGCCACCGGCACCTGCAGGGCACAGTTCTAAGAAGTGTTATCTGCTATTGCAGATATGAAGCTGTGACCCGATCTGGCATTTCACTATCGAATATCGACGTTTTTGTGCGCTGCTTGCTGCGGAAGATAGCATGCCTACCTCGACACGAACGGCAGCGGACACGCCCCATAAACAGTGCCATAAATGAAGGCCAGCATCCATCGCCTGTCACACTGTCAGCGGCAACGGCACCGGCACAGCATTGTTCTAAGAAGTGTTTTCTGCTATTGCAGATATGAAGCTGTGATCCGATGTGGCATTTCACTATCGAACATCGACGTTTTTGTGCGCTGCTTGCTGCGGAAGATGGCATCGCTACCTCGTGACTAACGGTAGCGGACACGCCCCTTCTAACAGTGCTATAAAAGAAGGCCAGCTTCCATCGGCTGTCACTCTGTCAGTGGCACCGGCACCGGCAGAGCACCGTTTTAAGAAATGTTTTTGCAGATAAGAAGCTGTGACACGATTTGGCATTTCACTATCGAACATCGACGTTTTTGTGCGCTGCTTGCTGCGGAAGATAGCGTCGCTACCTCGTCACTAACGGCAGCGGACACGCCCCTTCGGACAGTGCTATAAATGAAGTCCAGCTTCCATCGGCTGTCACACTGGCAGCGGCAGCGGAAACGTCAGAGCACCGTTCTAAGAGGTGTTTTCTGTTATTGCAGATATGAAGCTGTGACCCGATCTGGCATTTCACTATCGAACATCGACGTTTTTGTGCGCTGCTTGCTGCGGAAGATAGCATCGCTAACTCGTCACGAACGGCAGCGGACACGCCCCATCGAACAGTGCTATAAACGAATGCCAGCTTCCATCGGCTGTCACACTGTCAGCGGCACCGGCACCGGCAGAGCACCGTTCTAACAAGTGTTTTCTGCTATTGCAGATATGAAGCTGTGACCCGATCTGGCATTTCACTATAGAACATCGACGTTTTTGTGCGCTGCTTGCTGCGGAAGATAGCATCGCCACCTCGTCGCGAACGGCAGCGGACACGCCCCATCGAACAGTGCTATAAATAAAGGCCAGCTTCCATCGGCTGTCACACTGTCAGCGGCACCGGCACCGGCAGAGGACCGTTCTAAGAAGTGTTTTCTGTTATTGCAGATATGAAGCTGTGACCCGATGTGGTATTTAAATATCAAACATCGATGTTTTTGTGCGCTGCTTGCTGCGGAAGATAGCATCGCTACCTCGTCACGAACGGCAGCGGACACACCCCATCGAACAGCGCTATAAATGAAGGGCAACTTCCATCGGCTGTCACACTGTCGGCGGCACCAGCACCGGCAGAGCACCGTTCTAAGAAGTGTTTTCTGCTATTGGAGATATGAAGCTGTGACCCGATCTGGCGTTTCACTATCGAACATCGACGTTTTTGTGCGCTGCTTGCTGCGGAAGATAGCATCGCTACCTCGTCACGAACATCAGCGGACACGCCCCATCGGACAGTACTATAAATGCAGGCCAGCTTCCATCGGCTGTCACACTGCCAGCGGCACCGGCACCGGCAGAGCACCGTTCTAACAAGTGTTTTCTGCTATTGCAGATATGAAGCTATGACCCGATCTGGCATTTCACTATCGAAAATCGACGTTTTTGTGCGCTGCTTGCTGCGGAAGATAGCATCGCTACCTCGTCACGAACATCAGCGGACACACCCCATCGAACAGCGCTATAAATGAAGGGCAGCTTCCATCGCCTGTCACACTGTCGGCGGCACCAGCACCGGCAGAGCACCGTTCTAAGAAGTGTTTTCTGCTATTGGAGATAAGAAGCTGTGACCCGATCTGGCGTTTGACTATCGAACATCGACGTTTTTGTGTGCTGCTTGCTGCGGAAGATAGCATCGCTACCTCGTCACGAACGGCAGCGGACACGCCCCATCGAACAGTGCTATAATGAAGGTCAGCTTCCATCGGCTGTCACACTGCCAGCGGCACCGGCACCGGCAGAGCACCGTTCTAACAAGTGTTTTCTGCTATTGCAGATATGAAGCTATAACCCGATCTGGCATTTCACTATCGAAAATCGACGTTTTTGTGCGCTGCTTGCTGCGGAAGATAGCATCGCTACCTCGTCACGAACATCAGCGGACACGCCCCTTCGGACAGTGCTATAAATGCAGGCCAGCTGCCATCGGCTGTCACACTGCCAGCGGCACCGGCACCGGCAGAGCACCGTTCTAACAAGTGTTTTCTGCTATTGCAGATATGAAGCTGTGACCTGATCAGGCATTTCACTATCGAATATCGACGTTTTTGTGCGCTGCTTGCTGCGGGAGATAGCATGCCTACCTCGACACGAACGGCAGCGGACACGCCAAATAAACAGTGCTATAAATGAAGGCCAGCATCGATCGCCTATCACACTGTCAGCGGCACCGGCACCGGCACAGCATTGTTCTAAGAAGTGTTTTCTGCTATTGCAGATATGAAGCTGTGATCCGATGTGGCATTTCACTATCGAACATCGACATTTTTGTGCGCTGCTTGCTGCGGAAGATGGCATCGCTACCTCGTCACTAACGGTAGTGGACACGCCCCTTCTAACAGTGCTATAAATGAAGGCCAGCTTCCATCGGCTGTCACTCTGTCAGTGGCACCGGCACCGGCAGAGCACCGTTTTAAGAAGTGTTTTCTGCTATTGCAGATATGAAGCTGTGACACGATTTGGCATTTCACTATCGAACATCGACGTTTTTGTGCGCTGCTTGCTGCGGAAGATAGCATCGCTACCTCGTCACTAACGGCAGCGGACACGCCCCTTCGGACAGTGCTATAAATGAAGTCCAGCTTCCATCGGCTGTCACACTGGCAGCGGCAGCGGAAACGTCAGAGCACCGTTCTAAGAGGTGTTTTCTGCTATTGCAGATATAAAGCTGTGACCCGATCTGGCATTTCACTATCGAACATCGACGTTTTTGTGCGCTGCTTGCTGCGGAAGATAGCTTCGCTACCTCGTCACGAACGGCAGCGGACACGCCCCATCGAACGGTGCTATAAACGAAGGCCAGCTTCCATCGGCTGTCACACTGTCAGCGCCACCGGCACCTGCAGGGTACCGTTCTAAGAAGTGGTATCTGCTATTGCAGATATGAAGCTGTGACTCGATCTGGCATTTCACTATCGGACATCGACGTTTTTGTGCGCTTATTGCTGCGTAAGATAGTATCGCTACCTCGTCACGAACGGCAGCGGACACGCCCCATATACAGTGCTATAAATGAAGGCCAGCATCCATCGCCTATCACACTGTCAGCGGCACCGGCACCGGCACAGCACTGTTCTAAGTGTTTTCTGCTATTGCAGATATGAAGCTGTGATCCGATGTGGCATTTCACTATCGAACATCGACGTTTTTGTGCGCTGCTTGCTGCGGAAGATGGCATCGCTACCTCGTCACTAACGGCAGCAGACACGCCCCTTCGGCCAGTGCTATAAATGAAGTCCAGCTTCCATCGGCTGTCACACTGGCAGCGGCAGCGGAAACGTCAGAGCACCGTTCTAAGAGGTGTTTTTTGCTATTGCAGATATAAAGCTGTGACCCGATCTGGCATTTCACTATCGAACATCGACGTTTTTGTGCGCTGCTTGCTGCGGAAGATAGCTTCGCTAACTCGGCACGAACGGCAGCGGACACGCCCCATCGAACGGTGCTATAAACGAAGGCCAGCTTCCATCGGCTGTCACACTGTCAGTGGCACCGGCACCGGCAGAGCACCGTTCTATCAAGTGTTTTCTGCTATTGAGAGATATGAAGCTGTGACCCGATCTGGCATTTCACTATAGAACATCGACGTTTTTGTGCACTGATTGCTGCGGAAGATAGCATCGCTACCTCGTCGCGAACGGCAGCGGACACGCCCCATCGAACAGTGCTATAAATGAAGGCCAGCTTCCATCGGCTGTCACACTGTCAGCGGCACCGGCACCGGCAGAGTACCGTTCTAAGAAGTGTTTTCTGCTATTGCAGTTATGAAGCTGTGACCCGATCTGGCATTTCACTATCGGACATCGACGTTTTTGTGCGCTAATTGCTGCGTAAGATAGTACCGCTATCTCGTCACGAACGGCAGCGGACACGCCCCATCGAACAGTGCTATAAATGAAGGCCAGCTTCAATCGGCTGTCACACTGTCAGCGGCACCGGCGCAGGCAGACCACCGTTCTAAGAAGTGTTTTCTGTTATTGCAGATATGAAGCTGTGACCCGATGTGGCATTTAACTATCAAACATCAATGTTTTTGTGCGCTGCTTGCTGCGGAAGATAGCATCCCTACCTCGTCACTAGCGGCAGTGGACACGCCCCTTCGGACAGTGCTATAAATGAAAGCCAGCTTCCATCGGCTGTCACACTCTCAGCACCACCGGCACCTGCAGGGCACAGTTCTAAGAAGTGTTATCTGTTATTGCAGATATGAAGCTGTGACCCGATCTGGCATTTCACTATCGAACTTCGACGTTTTTGTGCGCTGCTTGCTGCGGAAGATAGCATCGCTACCTCGTCACTAACGGCAGTGGACACGCTCCTTCGGACAGTGCTATAAATGAAGGCCTACTTCCATCGGCTGTCACGCTGGCACCGGCAGAGCAGCGTTCTAAGAAGTGTTTTCTCCTATTGCAGATACGAAGCTTGACCCGATCGGGCATTTCACTATCGAACTTCGACGTTTTTGTGCGCTGCTTGCTGCGGAAGATAGCATCGCTACCTCGTCACGAACGGCAGCGGACACGCCCCATCGAACAGCGCTATAAATTAAGGCCAGCTTCCACCGGCTGTCACACTGGCAGCGGCAGCGGCACCGGCAGAGCACCGTTCTAACAAGTGTTTTCTGCTATTGCAGATATGAAGTTGTCACCCGATCTGGCATTTCACTATCGAACATCGACGTTTTTGTGCGCTGCTTGCTGCGGAAGATAGCATCGCTACCTCGTCACGAACATCAGCGGACACGCCCCTTCGGACAGTGCTATAAATGCAGGCCAGCTTCCATCGGCTGTCACTCTGTCAGCGGCACCGGCACCGGCTGAAGATAGCATAGCTACCTCGTCACGAACGGCAGCGAGCACGCCTCATCGAACAGTGCTATAAAGGAAGGCCAGCGCTCATCGGCTGTCACTCTGGCAGCGGCAGCGGCACCGGCGGAGCACCATTTTAAGCAGCAGTTTTTGCAGATATTAAGCTGTGACCCGTTCTGGTATTTCACTATGAACATCGACGTTTTTGTGCGCTGCTTGCCGCAGAAGATAGCATCGCTACCTCGTCACGAACGGCAGTGGAAACGCCCCTTCGGACAGTGCTATAAAAGAAGGCCAGCTTCCATCGGCTGTCACACTGTCAGCACCACCGGCACCGGCAGAGCACCGTTCTAAGAAGTGTTTTCTGCTATTGCAGATATGAAGCTGTGGATCTGGCATTTCACTATCGAATATCGACGTTTTCGTGCGCTGCTTCTGCGAAAGATAGTATCGCTACCTCGTCACGAACGGCAGCGGACACGCCCCATCGAACAGTGCGATAAACGAAGGCCAGCTTCCATCGGCTGTCACACTGTCAGCGCCACCCGCACCTGCAGGGCACCGTTCTAAGAAGTGTTTTCTGCGATTGCAGATATGAGGCTGTTACCCGCTCTGGCATTTCACTATAGAACATCGACGTTTTTGTGCGCTGCTTGCTGCGGAAGATAGCATCGCTACCTCGTCGCGAACGGTAGCGGACACGCCCCATCGAACAGTGCTATAAATGAAGGCCAGCTTCTATCGGCTGTCACACTGTCAGCGGCACCGGCACCGGCAGAGTACCGTTCTAAGAAGTGTTTTCTGGTATTGCAGATATGAAGCTGTGACCCGATGTGGCATTTAACTATCAAACATCGATATTTTTGTGCGCTGCTTGCTGCGGAAGATAGCATCACTACCTCCTCACTAACGGCAGTGGACACGCCCCTTCGGACAGTGCTATAAATGAAGTCCAGCTTCCATCGGCTGTCACACTTGCAGCGGCAGCGGAAACGGCAGAGCACCGTTCTAAGAGGTGTTTTCTGCTATTGCAGATATAAAGCTGTGACCCGATCTGGCATTTCACTATCGAACTTCGACGTTTTTGTGCGCTGCTTGCTGCGGAAGATAGCATCGCTACCTCGTCACTAACGGCAGTGGACACGCTCCTTCGGACAGTGCTATAAATGAAGGCCAACTTCCATCGGCTGTCACGCTGGCACCGGCAGAGCAGCGTTCTAAGATGTGTTTTCTGCTATTGCAGATACGAAGATTGACCCGATCGGGCATTTCACTATCGAACTTCGACGTTTTTGTGCGCTGCTTGCTGCGGAAGATAGCATCGCTACCTCGTCACGAACGGCAGTGGACACGCCCCATCGAACAGCGCTATAAATTATTGCCAGCCTCCACCGGCTGTAGCACTGGCAGCGGCAGCGGCACCGGCAGAGCACCGTTCTAAAAAGTGTTTTCTGCTATTGCAGATATGAAGCTGTGACCCGATCTGGCATTTCACTATCGAACATCGACGTTTTTGTGCGCTGCTTGCTGCGGAAGATAGCATCGCTACCTCATCACGAACATCAGCGGACACGCCCCTTCGGACAGTGCTATAAATGCAGGCCATCTTCCATCGGCTGTCACTTTGTCAGCGGCACCGGCACCGGCTGAAGATAGCATCGCTACCTCGTCACGAACGGCAGCGGGCACGCCTAATCGAACAGTGCTATAAAGGAAGGCCAGCGCTCAACGGCTGTCACTCTGGCATCGGCAGCGGCACCGGCGGAGCACCATTTTAAGCAGTGTTTTTTGCAGATATTAAGCTGTGACCCTTTCTGGCATTTCACTATGAACATCGACGTTTTTGTGCGCTGCTTGCTGTGGAAGATAGCATCGCTACCTCGTCCCGAACGGCAGCGGACACGCCCCTTCGGACAGTGCTATAAATGGAGGCAAGCTTCCATCGGCTGTCACACTGTCAGCAGTACCGACACCGGCAGAGCACCGTTTTAAGAAATGTTTTTGCAGATATGAAGCTGTGACACGATTTGGCATTTCACTATCGAACATCGACGTTTTTGTGCGCTGCTTGCTGCGGAAGATAGCATCGCTACCTCGTAACTAACGGCAGCGGACACGCCCCTTCGGACAGTGCTATAAATGAAGGCCAGCTTCCATCGGCTGACACTCTGTCAGTGGCACCGGCACCGGCAGAGCACCGTTTTAAGAAGTGTTTTCTGCTATTGCAGATATAAAGCTGTGACCCGATCTGGCATTTCACTATCGAACATCGACGTTTTTGTGCGGTGCTTGCTGCGGAAGATAGCTTCGCTACCTCATCACGAACGGCACCGGACACGCCCCATCGAACAGTGGTATAAACGAAGGCCAGCTTCCATTGGCTGTGACACTGTCAGCGGCACCGGCACCGGCAGAGCACCGTTCTACCAAGTGTTTTCTGCTATTGCAGATATGAAGCTGTGACCCGATCTGGCATTTCACTATAGAACATCGACGTTTTTTGCGCTGCTTGCTGCGGAAGATAGCATCGCTACCACGTCGTGAACGGCAGCGGACACGCCCCATCGAACAGTGCTATAAATGAACGCCAGCTTCCATCGGCTGTCACACTGTCCGCGGCACCGGCAGAGTACCGTTCTAAAAAGTGTTTTCTGTTATTGCAGATATGAAGCTGTGACCCGATGTGGCATTTAACTATCAAACATCGACGTTTTTGTGCGCTGCTTGCTGCGGAAGATAGCATCGCTACCTCGTCACGAACGGCAGCGGACACACCCCATCGAACAGCGCTATAAATGAAGGGCAGCTTCCATCGGCTGTCACACTGTCGGCGGCACCAGCACCGGCAGAGCACCGTTCTAAGAAGTGTTTTCTGCTATTGGAGATATGAAGCTGTGACCCGATCTGGCGTTTCACTATCGAACATCGACGTTTTTGTGTGCTGCTTGCTGCTGAAGATAGCATCGCTACCTCGTCACGAACATCAGCGGACACGCCCCTTCGGACAGTGCTATAAATGCAGGCCAGCTTCCATCGGCTGTCACTCTGTCAGCGGCACCGGCACCGGCTGAAGATAGCGTCGCTACCTCGTCACGAACGGCAGCGGACACGCCCCATCGAACAGCGTTATAAATGAAGGCCAGCTTCAATCGGCTGTCACACTGGCTGCGGCACCGGCAGAGCACTGTTCTAAGAAGTGTTTTCTGCTATTGCAGATATGAAGCTATGACCCGATCTGGCATTTCACTATCGAAAGTCGACGTTTTTGTGCGCTGCTTGCTGCGGAATATAGCATCGCTACCTCGTCACGAACATCAGCGGACACGCCCCTTCGGACAGTGCTATAAATGCAGGCCAGCTTCCATCGGCTGTCACTCTGTCAGCGGCACCGGAACCGGCTGAAGATAGCGTCGCTACCTCGTCACGAACGGCAGCGGACACGCCCCATCGAACAGCGCTATAAATGAAGGCCAGCTTCAATCGGCTGTCACACTGTCAGCGGCACCGGCACAGGCAGACCACCGTTCTAAGAAGTGTTTTCTGTTATTGCAGATATGAAGCTGTGACCCGATGTGGCATTCAACTATCAAACATCAATGTTTTTGTGCGCTGCTTGCTGCGGAAGATAGCATCGCTACCTCGTCACTAGCGGCAGTGGACACGCCCCTTCGGACAGTGCTATAAATGAAGGCCAGCTTCCATCGGCTGTCACTCTGTCAGTGGCACCGGCACCGGCAGAGCACCGTTTTAAGAAGTGTTTTCTGTTATTGCAGATATAAAGCTGTGACCCGATCTGGCATTTCACTATCGAACATCGACGTTTTTATGCGCTGCTTGCTGCGGAAGATAGCTTCGCTACCTCGTCACGAACGGCAGCGGACACGCCCCATCGAACAGTGCTATAAACGAAGGCCAGCTTCCATCGGCTGTGACACTGTCAGCGGCACCGGCACCGGCAGAGCACCGTTCTACCAAGTGTTTTCTGCTATTGCAGATATAAAGCTGTGACCCGATCTGGCATTTCACTATAGAACATCGACGTTTTATGCGCTGCTTGCTGCGGAAGATAGCATCGCTACCACGTCGCGAACGGCAGCGGACACGCCCCATCGAACAGTGCTATAAATGAAGGCCAGCTTCCATCGGCTGTCACACTGTCAGCGGCACCGGCACCGGCAGAGTACCGTTCTAAGAAGTGTTTTCTGTTATTGCAGATATGAAGATGTGACCCGATCTGGCTTTTCGCTATCGGACATTGACGTTTTTGTGCGCTGCTTGCTCCATAAGATAGCATCGCTACCACGTCACTAACGGCGGCGGACACGCCCCATCGAACAGTGCTATAAATGAAGGCCAGCTTCCATCGGCTGTCACACTGTCAGCGGCACCGGCACCAGCAGACCACCGTTCTAAGAAGTGTTTTCTGCTATTGCAGATATGAAGCTGTGACCCGATCTGGCATTTCACTATCGAACTTCGACGTTTTTGTGCGCTGCTTGCTGCGGAAGATAGCATCGCTACCTCGTCACTAACGGCAGTGGACACGCTCCTTCGGACAGTGCTATAAATGAAGGCCTACTTCCATCGGCTGTCACGCTGGCACCGGCAGAGCACCGTTCTAAGAAGTGTTTTCTCCTATTGCAGATACGAAGCTTGACCCGATCGGGCATTTCACTATCGAACTTCGACGTTTTTGTGCGCTGCTTGCTGCGGAAGATAGCATCGCTACCTCGTCACGAACGGCAGCGGACACGCCCCATCGAACAGCGCTATAAATTAAGGCCAGCTTCCACCGGCTGTCACACTGGCAGCGGCAGCGGCACCGGCAGAGCACCATTCTAACAAGTGTTTTCTGCTATTGCTGATATGAAGTTGTGACCCGATCTGGCATTTCACTATCGAACATCGACGTTTTTGTGCGCTGCTTGCTGCGGAAGATAGCATCGCTACCTCGTCACGAACATCAGCGGACACGCCCCTTCGGACAGTGCTATAAATGCAGGCCAGCTTCCATCGGCTGTCACTCTGTCAGCGGCACCGGCACCGGCTGAAGATAGCATCGCTACCTGGTCACGAACGGCAGCGGGCACGCCTCATCGAACAGTGCTATAAAGGAAGGCCAGCGCTCATCGGCTGTCACTCTGGCAGCGGCAGCGGCACCGGCGGAGGACCATTTTAAGCAGCAGTTTTTGCAGATATTAAGCTGTGACCCGTTCTGGTATTTCACTATGAACATCGACGTTTTTGTGCGCTGCTTGCCGCAGAAGATAGCATCGCTGCCTCGTCACGAACGGCACGGACCCGCCCCATCGAACAGCGCTATAATTGAAGGCCAGCTTCCATCGCCTATCACACTGTCAGCGGCACCGGCACCGGCACAGCATTGTTCTAAGTGTTTTCTGCTATTGCAGATATGAAGCTGTGATCCGATGTGGCATTTCACTATCGAACATCGACGTTTTTGTGCGCTGCTTGCTGCGGAAGATGGCATCGCTACCTCGTCACTAACGGCAGAGGACACGCCCCTTCGGCCAGTGCTATAAATGAAGTCCAGCTTCCATCGGCTGTCACACTGGCAGCGGCAGCGGAAACGTCAGAGCAACGTTCTAAGAGGTGTTTTTTGCTATTGCAGATATAAAGCTGTGACCCGATCTGGCATTTCACTATCGAACATCGACGTTTTTGTGCGCTGCTTGCTGCGGAAGATAGCTTCGCTACCTCGTCACGAACGGCAGCGGACACGCCCCATCGAACGGTGCTATAAACGAAGGCCAGCTTCCATCGGCTGTCACACTGTCAGCGGCACCGGCACCGGCAGAGCACCGTTCTATCAAGTGTTCTCTGCTATTGAGAGATATGAAGCTGTGACCCGATCTGGCATTTCACTATAGAACATCGACGTTTTTGTGCACTGATTGCTGCGGAAGATAGCATCGCTACCTCGTCGCGAACGGCAGCGGACACGCCCCATCGAACAGTGCTATAAATGAAGGCCAGCTTCCATCGGCTGTCACACTGTCAGCGGCACCGGCACCGGCAGAGTACCGTTCTAAGAAGTGTTTTCTGCTATTGCAGTTATGAAGCTGTGACCCGATCTGGCATTTCACTATCGGACATCGACGTTTTTGTGCGCTAATTGCTGCGTAAGATAGTACCGCTATCTCGTCACGAACGGCAGCGGACACGCCCCATCGAACAGTGCTATAAATGAAGGCCAGCTTCAATCGGCTGTCACACTGTCAGCGGCACCGGCGCAGGCAGACCACCGTTCTAAGAAGTGTTTTCTGTTATTGCAGATATGAAGCTGTGACCCGATGTGGCATTTAACTATCAAACATCAATGTTTTTGTGCGCTGCTTGCTGCGGAAGATAGCATCGCTACCTCGTCACTAGCGGCAGTGGACACGCCCCTTCGGACAGTGCTATAAATGAAGGCCAGCTTCCATCGGCTGTCACACTCTCAGCACCACCGGCACCTGCAGGGCACAGTTCTAAGAAGTGTTATCTGCTATTGCAGATATGAAGCTGTGACCCGATCTGGCATTTCACTATCGAATATCGACGTTTTTGTGCGCTGCTTGCTGCGGAAGATAGCATGCCTACCTCGACACGAACGGCAGCGGACACGCCCCATAAACAGTGCTATAAACGAAGGCCAGCTTCCATCGGCTGTGACACTGTCAGCGGCACCGGCACCGGCAGAGCACCGTTCTACCAAGTGTTTTCTGCTATTGCAGATATGAAGCTCTGACCCGATCTGGCATATCACTATAGAACATCGACGTTTTATGCGCTGCTTGCTGCGGAAGATAGCATCGCTACCACGTCGCGAACGGCAGCGGACACGCCCCATCGAACAGTGCTATAAATGAAGGCCAGCTTCCATCGGCTGTCACACTGTCAGCGGCACCGGCACCGGCAGAGTACCTTTCTAAGAAGTGTTTTCTGTTATTGCAGATATGAAGATGTGACCCGATCTGGCTTTTCGCTATCGGACATTGACGTTTTTGTGCGCTGCTTGCTCCATAAGATAGCATCGCTACCACGTCACTAACGGCGGCGGACACGCCCCATCGAACAGTGCTATAAATGAAGGCCAGCTTCAATCGGCTGTCACACTGTCAGCGGCACCGGCACCAGCAGACCACCGTTCTAAGAAGTGTTTTCTGCTATTGCAGATATGAAGCTGTGACCCGATCTGGCATTTCACTATCGAACTTCGACGTTTTTGTGCGCTGCTTGCTGCGGAAGATAGCATCGCTACCTCGTCACTAACGGCAGTGGACACGCTCCTTCGGACAGTGCTATAAATGAAGGCCTACTTCCATCGGCTGTCACGCTGGCACCGGCAGAGCAGCGTTCTAAGAAGTGTTTTCTCCTATTGCAGATACGAAGCTTGACCCGATCGGGCATTTCACTATCGAACTTCGACGTTTTTGTGCGCTGCTTGCTGCGGAAGATAGCATCGCTACCTCGTCACGAACGGCAGCGGACACGCCCCATCGAACAGCGCTATAAATTAAGGCCAGCTTCCACCGGCTGTCACACTGGCAGCGGCAGCGGCACCGGCAGAGCACCGTTCTTACAAGTGTTTTCTGCTATTGCAGATATGAAGTTGTGACCCGATCTGGCATTTCACTATCGAACATTGACGTTTTTGTGCGCTGCTTGCTGCGGAAGATAGCATCGCTACCTCGTCACGAACATCAGCGGACACGCCCCTTCGGACAGTGCTATAAATGCAGGCCAGCTTCCATCGGCTGTCACTCTGTCAGCGGCACCGGCACCGGCTGAAGATAGCATAGCTACCTCGTCACGAACGGCAGCGAGCACGCCTCATCGAACAGTGCTATAAAGGAAGGCCAGCGCTCATCGGCTGTCACTCTGGCAGCGGCAGCGGCACCGGCGGAGCACCATTTTAAGCAGCAGTTTTTGCAGATATTAAGCTGTGACCCGTTCTGGTATTTCACTATGAACATCGACGTTTTTGTGCGCTGCTTGCCGCAGAAGATAGCATCGCTACCTCGTCACGAACGGCAGTGGACACGCCCCTTCGGACAGTGCTATAAATGAAGGCCAGCTTCCATCGGCTGTCACACTGTCAGCACCACCGGCACCGGCAGAGCACCGTTCTAAGAAGTGTTTTCTGCTATTGCAGATATGAAGCTGTGGATCTGGCATTTCACTATCGATTATCGACGTTTTCGTGCGCTGCTTCTGCGAAAGATAGTATCGCTACCTCGTCACGAACGGCAGCGGACACGCCCCATCGAACAGTGCGATAAACGAAGGCCAGCTTCCATCGGCTGTCACACTGTCAGCGCCACCCGCACCTGCAGGGCACCGTTCTAAGAAGTGTTTTCTGCGATTGCAGATATGAGGCTGTTACCCGCTCTGGCATTTCACTATAGAACATCGACGTTTTTGTGCGCTGCTTGCTGCGGAAGATAGCATCGCTACCTCGTCGCGAACGGTAGCGGACACGCCCCATCGAACAGTGCTATAAATGAAGGCCAGCTTCCATCGGCTGTCACACTGTCAGCGGCACCGGCACCGGCAGAGTACCGTTCTAAGAAGTGTTTTCTGTTATTGCAGATATGAAGCTGTGACCCGATGTGGCATTTAACTATCAAACATCGATATTTTGAGCGCTGCTTGCTGCGGAAGATAGCATCGCTACCTCGTCAATAACGGCAGTGGACACGCCCCTTCGGACAGTGCTATAAATGAAGTCCAGCTTCCATCGGCTGTCACACTTGCAGCGGCAGCGGAAACGGCAGAGCACCGTTCTAAGAGGTGTTTTCTGCTATTGCAGATATAAAGCTGTGACCCGATCTGGCATTTCACTATCGAACTTCGACGTTTTTGTGCGCTGCTTGCTGCGGAAGATAGCATCGCTACCTCGTCACTAACGGCAGTGGACACGCTCCTTCGGACAGTGCTATAAATGAAGGCCAACTTCCATCGGCTGTCACGCTGGCACCGGCAGAGCAGCGTTCTAAGATTTGTTTTCTGCTATTGCAGATACGAAGCTTGACCCGATCGGGCATTTCACTATCGAACTTCGACGTTTTCGTGCGCTGCTTGCTGCGGAAGATAGCATCGCTACCTCGTCACGAACGGCAGTGGACACGCCCCATCGAACAGCGCTATAAATTAATGCCAGCCTCCACCGGCTGTAGCACTGGCAGCGGCAGCGGCACCGGCAGAGCACCGTTCTAAAAAGTGTTTTCTGCTATTGCAGATATGAAGCTGTGACCCGATCTGGCATTTCACTATCGAACATCGACGTTTTTGTGCGCTGCTTGCTGCGGAAGATAGCATCGCTACCTCATCACGAACATCAGCGGACACGCCCCTTCGGACAGTGCTATAAATGCAGGCCATCTTCCATCGGCTGTCACTTTGTCAGCGGCACCGGCACCGGCTGAAGATAGCATCGCTACCTCGTCACGAACGGCAGCGGGCACGCCTAATCGAACAGTGCTATAAAGGAAGGCCAGCGCTCATCGGCTGTCACTCTGGCATCGGCAGCGGCACCGGCGGAGCACCATTTTAAGCAGTGTTTTTTGCAGATATTAAGCTGTGACCCGTTCTGGCATTTCACTATGAACATCGACGTTTTTGAGCGCTGCTTGCTGTGGAAGATAGCATCGCTACCTCGTCACGAACGGCAGCGGACACGCCCCATCGAACAGCGGTGTAAATGAAGGCCAGCTTCAATCGGCTGTCACACTGGCTGCGGCACCGGCAGAGCACTGTTCTAAGAAGTGTTTTCTGCTAATGCAGATATGAAGCTCTGAACCGATCTGGCATTTCTCTATAGAACTTCGATGTTTCTATGCGCTGCTTGCCGCAGAAGATAGCATCGCTAACTCGTCACGAACGGCAGCGGACCCGCCCCATCGAACAGCGCTATAATTGAAGGCCAGCTTCCATCGGCTGTCACTCTGGCACTTGCAGCGGCACCGGCGGAGCACCATTTTAAGCAGTGTTTTTTGCAGATATTAAGCTGTGACCCTTTCTGGCATTTCACTATCGAACATCGACGTTTTTGTGCGCTGCTTGCTGCGGAAGATAGCATCGCTACCTCGTAACTAACGGCAGAGGACACGCCCCGTCGGACAGTGCTATAAATGAAGGCCAGCTTCCATCGGCTGTCACTCTGTCAGTGGCACCGGCACCGGCAGAGCACCGTTTTAAGAAGTGTTTTCTGCTATTGCAGATATAAAGCTGTGACCCGATCTGGCATTTCACTATCGAACATCGACGTTTTTGTGCGGTGCTTGCTGCGGAAGATAGCTTCGCTACCTCATCACGAACGGCAGCGGACACGCCCCATCGAACAGTGGTATAAACGAAGGCCAGCTTCCATTGGCTGTGACACTGTCAGCGGCACCGGCACCGGCAGAGCACCGTTCTACCAAGTGTTTTCTGCTATTGCAGATATGAAGCTGTGACCCGATCTGGCATTTCACTATAGAACATCGACGTTTTTTGCGCTGCTTGCTGCGGAAGATAGCATCGCTACCACGTCGTGAATGGCAACGGACACGCCCCATCGAACAGTGCTATAAATGAAGGCCAGCTTCCATCGGCTGTCACACTGTCAGCGGCACCGGCAGAGTACCGTTCTAAAAAGTGTTTTCTGTTATTGCAGATATGAAGCTGTGACCCGATGTGGCATTTAACTATCAAACATCGACGTTTTTGTGCGCTGCTTGCTGCGGAAGATAGCATCGCTACCTCGTCACGAACATCAGCGGACACGCCCCTTCGGACAGTGCTATAAATGCAGGCCAGCTTCCATCGGCTGTCACTCTGTCAGCGGCACCGGCACCGGCTGAAGATAGCGTCGCTACCTCGTCACGAACGGCAGCGGACACGCCCCATCGAACAGCGCTATAAATGAAGGCCAGCTTCAATCGGCTGTCACACTGGCTGCGGCACCGGCAGAGCACTGTTCTAAGAAGTGTTTTCTGCTATTGCAGATATGAAGCTATGACCCGATCTGGCATTTCACTATCGAAAATCGACGTTTTTGTGCGCTGCTTGCTGCGGAATATAGCATCGCTACCTCGTCACGAACATCAGCGGACACGCCCCTTCGGACAGTGCTATAAATGCAGGCCAGCTTCCATCGGCTGTCACTCTGTCAGCGGCACCGGAACCGGCTGAAGATAGCGTCGCTACCTCGTCACGAACGGCAGAGGACACGCCCCATCGAACAGCGCTATAAATGAAGGCCAGCTTCAATCGGCTGTCACACTGTCAGCGGCACCGGCACAGGCAGACCACCGTTCTAAGAAGTGTTTTCTGTTATTGCAGATATGAAGCTGTGACCCGATGTGGCATTCAACTATCAAACATCAATGTTTTTGTGCGCTGCTTGCTGCGGAAGATAGCATCGCTACCTCGTCACTAGCGGCAGTGGACACGCCCCTTCGGACAGTGCTATAAATGAAGGCCAGCTTCCATCGGCTGTCACTCTGTCAGTGGCACCGGCACCGGCAGAGCACCGTTTTAAGAAGTGTTTTCTGTTATTGCAGATATAAAGCTGTGACCCGATCTGGCATTTCACTATCGAACATCGACGTTTTTATGCGCTGCTTGCTGCGGAAGATAGCTTCGCTACCTCGTCACGAACGGCAGCGGACACGCCCCATCGAACAGTGCTATAAACGAAGGCCAGCTTCCATCGGCTGTGACACTGTCAGCGGCACCGGCACCGGCAGAGCACCGTTCTACCAAGTGTTTTCTGCTATTGCAGATATAAAGCTGTGACCCGATCTGGCATTTCACTATAGAACATCGACGTTTTATGCACTGCTTGCTGCGGAAGATAGCATCGCTACCACGTCGCGAACGGCAGCGGACACGCCAATCGAACAGTGCTATAAATTAAGGCCAGCTTCCATCGGCTGTCACACTGTCAGCGGCACCGGCACCGGCAGAGTACCGTTCTAAGAAGTGTTTTCTGTTATTGCAGATATGAAGATGTGACCCGATCTGGCTTTTCGCTATCGGACATTGACGTTTTTGTGCGCTGCTTGCTCCATAAGATAGCATCGCTACCACGTCACTAACGGCGGCGGACACGCCCCATCGAACAGTGCTATAAATGAAGGCCAGCTTCCATCGGCTGTCACACTGTCAGCGGCACCGGCACCAGCAGACCACCGTTCTAAGAAGTGTTTTCTTTTATTGCAGATATGAAGCTGTGACCCGATCTGGCATTTCACTATCGAACTTCGACGTTTTTGTGCGCTGCTTGCTGCGGAAGATAGCATCGCTACCTCGTCACTAACGGCAGTGGACACGCTCCTTCGGACAGTGCTATAAATGAAGGCCTACTTCCATCGGCTGTCACGCTGGCACCGGCAGAGCACCGTTCTAAGAAGTGTTTTCTCCTATTGCAGGTACGAAGCTTGACCCGACCTGGCATTTCACTATCAGACATCGACGTTTTTGTGCGCTAATTGCTGCGTAAGATAGTATCGCTACCTCGTCACGAACGGCAGCGGACACGCCCCATCGAACAGTGCTATAAATGAAGGCCAGCTTCCATTGGCTGTCACACTGTCAGCGTCACTGGCACAGTCAGACCACCGTTCTAAGAAGTGTTTTCTTATATTGCAGATATGAAGCTGTGACCTGATCTGGCATTTCACTATCGAATATCGACGTTTTTGTGCGCTGCTTGCTGCGGAAGATAGCATCGCTACCTCGTCACGAACATCAGCGGACACGCCCCTTCGGACAGTGCTATAAATGCAGGCCAGCTTCCATCGGCTGTCACTCTGTCAGCGGCACCGGCACCGGCTGAAGATAGCATCGCTACCTCGTCACGAACTGCAGCGGGCACGCCTCATCGAACAGTGCTATAAAGGAAGGCCAGCATCAATCGGCTGTCACACTGGCTGCGGCATCGGGAGAGCACTGTTCTAAGAAGTGTTTTCTGCTAATGCAGATATGATGCTGTGACCCCATCTGGCATTTTACTATAGAACTTCGATGTTTCTGTGCGCTGCTTGCCGCAGAAGATAGCATCGCTAACTCGTCACGAACGGCAGCGGACCCACCCCATCGAACAGCGCTATAATTGAAGGCCAGCTTCCATCGGCTGTCACTCTGGCACTTGCAGCGGCACCGGCGGAGCACCATTTTAAGCAGTGTTTTTTGCAGATATTAAGCTGTGACCCGTTCTGGCATTTCACTATGAACATCGACGTTTTTGTGCGCTGCTTGCTGTGGAAGATAGCATCGCTACCTCGTCCCGAACGGCAGCGGACACGCCCCTTCGGACAGTGCTATAAATGAAGGCAAGCTTCCATCGGCTGTCACACTGTCAACAGTACCGGCACCGGCAGAGCACCGTTTTAAGAAATGTTTTTGCAGATATGAAGCTGTGACACGATTTGGCATTTCACTATCGAACATCGACGTTTTTGTGCGCTGCTTGCTGCGGAAGATAGCATCGCTACCTCGTCACTAACGGCAGCGGAAACGCCCCTTCGGACAGTGCTATAAATGAAGGCCAGCTTCCATCGGCTGTCACTCTGTCAGTGGCACCGGCACCGGCAGAGCACCGTTTCAAGAAGTGTTTTCTGCTATTGCAGATATAAAGCTGTGACCCGATCTGGCATTTCACTATCGAACATCGACGTTTTTATGCGCTGCTTGCTGCGCAAGATAGCTTCGCTACCTCGTCACGAACGGCAGCGGACACGCCCCATCGAACAGTGCTATAAATGAAGGCCAGCTTCCATCGGCTGTCACACTGTCAGCGCCACCGGCACCTGCAGGGCACAGTTCTAAGAAGTGTTATCTGCTATTGCAGATATGAAGCTGTGACCCGATCTGGCATTTCACTATCGAATATCGACGTTTTTGTGCGCTGCTTGCTGCGGAAGATAGCATGCCTACCTCGACACGAACGGCAGCGGACACGCCCCTTCGGACAGTGCTATAAATGAAGGCCAGCTTCCATCGGCTGTCACTCTGTCAGTGGCACCGGCACCGGCAGAGCACCGTTTTAAGAAGTGTTCTGCTATTGCAGATATAAAGCTGTGACCCGATCTGGCATTTCATTATCGAACATCGACGTTTTTATGCGCTGCTTGCTGCGGAAGATAGCTTCGCTACCTCGTCACGAACGGCAGCGGACACGCCCCACCGAACAGTGCTATAAACGAAGGCCAGCTTCCATCGGCTGTGACACTGTCAGCGGCACCGGCACCGGCAGAGCACCGTTCTACCAAGTGTTTTCTGCTATTGCAGATATGAAGCTGTGACCCGATCTGGCATTTCACTATCGAACATCGGCGTTTTTGTGCGCTGCTTGCTGCGGACGATAACATCGCTACCTCATCACGAACATCAGCGGACGCGCCCCTTCGGACAGTGCTATAAATGCAGGGCATCTTCCATCGGCTGTCACTTTGTCAGCGGCACCGGCACCGGCTGAAGATAGCATCGCTACCTCGTTCACGAACGGCAGCGGGCACGCCTAATCGAACAGTGCTATAAAGGAAGGCCAGCGCTCATCGGCTGTCACTCTGGCATCGGCAGCGGCACCGGCGGAGCACCATTTTAAGCAGTGTTTTTGCAGATATTAAGCTGTGACCCGTTCTGGCATTTCACTATGAACATCGACGTTTTTGAGCGCTGCTTGCTGTGGAAGATAGCATCGCTACCTCGTCACGAACGGCAGCGGACACCCCCCTTCGAACAGCGGTATAAATGAAGGCCAGCTTCAATCGGCTGTCACACTGGCTGCGGCACCGGCAGAGCACTGCTCTAAGAAGTGTTTTCTGCTAATGCAGATATGAAGCTCTGAACCGATCTGGCATTTCACTATCGAACATCGACGTTTTTATGCGCTGCTTGCTGCGGAAGATAGCTTCGCTACCTCGTCACGAACGGCAGCGGACACGCCCCATCGAACAGTGCGATAAATGAAGGCCAGCTTCCATCGGCTGTCTCACTGTCAGCGCCACCGGCACCTGCAAGGCACCGTTCTAAGAAGTGTTTTCTGCTATTGCAGATATGAAGCTGTGACCCGACCTGGCATTTCACTATCAGACATCGACGTTTTTGTGCGCTAATTGCTGCGTAAGATAGTATCGCTACCTCGTCACGAACGGCAGCGGACACGCCCCATCGAACAGTGCTATAAATGAAGGCCAGCTTCCATTGGCTGTCACACTGTCAGCGTCACCGGCACAGTCAGACCACCGTTCTAAGAAGTGTTTTCTTATATTGCAGATATGAAGCTGTGACCTGATCTGGCATTTCACTATCGAATATCGACGTTTTTGTGCGCTGCTTTCTGCGGAAGATAGCATCGCTACCTCGTCACGAACATCAGCGGACACGCCCCTTCGGACAGTGCTATAAATGCAGGCCAGCTACCATCGGCTGTCACTCTGTCAGCGGCACCGGCACCGGCTGAAGATAGCATCGCTACCTCGTCACGAACTGCAGCGGGCACGCCTCATCGAACAGTGCTATAAAGGAAGGCCAGCATCAATCGGCTGTCACACTGGCTGCGGCATCGGGAGAGCACTGTTCTAAGAAGTGTTTTCTGCTAATGCAGATATGATGCTGTGACCCCATCTGGCATTTTACTATAGAACTTCGATGTTTCTGTGCGCTGCTTGCCGCAGAAGATAGCATCGCTAACTCGTCACGAACGGCAGCGGACCCGCCCCATCGAACAGCGCTATAATTGAAGGCCAGCTTCCATCGGCTGTCACTCTGGCACTTGCAGCGGCACCGGCGGAGCACCATTTTAAGCAGTGTTTTTTGCAGATATTAAGCTGTGACCCGTTCTGGCATTTCACTATGAACATCGACGTTTTTGTGCGCTGCTTGCTGTGGAAGATAGCATCGCTACCTCGTCCCGAACGGCAGCGGACACGCCCCTTCGGACAGTGCTATAAATGAAGGCAAGCTTCCATCGGCTGTCACACTGTCAGCAGTACCGGCACCGGCAGAGCACCGTTTTAAGAAATGTTTTTGCAGATATGAAGCTGTGACACGATTTGGCATTTCACTATCGAACATCGACGTTTTTGTGCGCTGCTTGCTGCGGAAGATAGCATCGCTACCTCGTCACTAACGGTAGCGGAAACGCCCCTTCGGACAGTGCTATAAATGAAGGCCAGCTTCCATCGGCTGTCACTCTGTCAGTGGCACCGGCACCGGCAGAGCACCGTTTCAAGAAGTGTTTTCTGCTATTGCAGATATAAAGCTGTGACCCGATCTGGCATTTCACTATCGAACATCGACGTTTTTATGCGCTGCTTGCTGCGGAAGATAGCTTCGCTACCTCGTCACGAACGGCAGCGGACACGCCCCATCGAACAGTGCTATAAATGAAGGCCAGCTTCCATCGGCTGTCACACTGTCAGCGCCACCGGCACCTGCAGGGCACAGTTCTAAGAAGTGTTATCTGCTATTGCAGATATGAAGCTGTGACCCGATCTGGCATTTCACTATCGAATATCGACGTTTTTGTGCGCTGCTTGCTGCGGAAGATAGCATGCCTACCTCGACACGAACGGCAGCGGACACGCCCCTTCGGACAGTGCTATAAATGAAGGCCAGCTTCCATCGGCTGTCACTCTGTCAGTGGCACCGGCACCGGCAGAGCACCGTTTTAAGAAGTGTTCTGCTATTGCAGATATAAAGCTGTGACCCGATCTGGCATTTCATTATCGAACATCGACGTTTTTATGCGCTGCTTGCTGCGGAAGATAGCTTCGCTACCTCGTCACGAACGGCAGGGGACACGCCCCACCGAACAGTGCTATAAACGAAGGCCAGCTTCCATCGGCTGTGACACTGTCAGCGGCACCGGCACCGGCAGAGCACCGTTCTACCAAGTGTTTTCTGCTATTGCAGATATGAAGCTGTGACCCGATCTGGCATTTCACTATAGAACATCGACGTTTTATGCGCTGCTTGCTGCGGAAGATAGCATCGCTACCACGTCGCGAACGGCAGCGGACACACCCCATCGAACAGTGCTATAAATGAAGGCCAGCTTCCATCGGCTGTCACACTGTCAGCGGCACCGGCACCGGCAGAGTACCATTCTAAGAAGTGTTTTCTGCTATTGCAGATATGAAGCTGTACCCGATCTGGCATTTCACTATCGAACTTCGACGTTTTTGTGCGCTGCTTGCTGCGGAAGATAGCATCGCTACCTCGTCACTAACGGCAGTGGACACGCTCCTTCGGGCAGTGCTATAAATGAAGGCCCACTTCCATCGGCTGTCACGCTGGCACCGGCAGAGCAGCGTTCTAAGAAGTGTTTTCTCCTATTGCAGATACGAAGCTTGACCCGATCGGGCATTGAACTATCGAACTTCGACGTTTTTGTGCGCTGCTTGCTGCGGAAGATAGCATCGCTACCTCGTCACGAACGGCAGCGGACACGCCCCATCGAACAGCGCTATAAATTAAGGCCAGCTTCCACCGGCTGTCACACTGGCAGCGGCAGCGGCACCGGCAGAGCACCGTTCTAACAAGTGTTTTCTGCTATTGCAGATATGAAGTTGTGACCCGATCTGGCATTTCACTATCGAACATCGACGTTTTTGTGCGCTGCTTGCTGCGGAAGATAGCATCGCTACCTCGTCACGAACATCAGCGGACACCCCCTTCGGACAGTGCTATAAATGCAGGCCAGCTTCCATCGGCTGTCACTCTGTCAGCGGCACCGGCACCGGCTGAAGATAGCATCGCTACCTCGTCACGAACGGCAGCGGGCACGCCTCATCGAACAGTGCTATAAAGGAAGGCCAGCGCTCATCGGCTGTCACTCTGGCAGCGGCAGCGGCACCGGCGGAGCACCATTTTAAGCAGCAGTTTTTGCAGATATTAAGCTGTGACCCGTTCTGGTATTTCACTATGAACATCGACGTTTTTGTGCGCTGCTTGCCGCAGAAGATAGCATCGCTACCTCGTCACGAACGGCAACGGACCCGCCCCATCGAACAGCGCTATAATTGAAGGCCAGCCTCCATCGGCTGTCACTCTGGCAGCGGCAGCGGCACCGGCGGAGCACCATTTTAAGCAGTGTTTTTTGCAGATAATAAGCTGTGACTCGTTCTTGCATTTCACTATGAACATCGACGTTTTTGTGCGCTGCTTGCTGTGGAAGATAGCATCGCTACCTCGTCCCGAACGGCAGCGGACACGCCCCTTCGGACAGTGCTATAAATGAAGGCAAGCTTCCATCGGCTGTCACACTGTCAGCAGCACCGGCACCGCAGAGCACCGTTCTAAGAAGTGTTTTCTGCTATTGCAGATATGAAGCTGTGGATCTGGCATTTCACTATCGAATATCGACGTTTTTGTGCGCTGCTTCTGCGAAAGATAGTATCGCTACCTCATCACGAACGGCAGAGGACACGCCCCATCGAACAGTGCGATAAACGAAGGCCAGCTTCCATCGGCTGTCACACTGTCAGCGCCACCCGCACCTGCAGGGCACCGTTCTAAGAAGTGTTTTCTGCGATTGCAGATATGAAGCTGTGACCCGCTCTGGCATTTCACTATAGAACATCGACGTTTTTGTGCGCTGCTTGCTGCGGAAGATAGCATCGCTACCTCGTCGCGAACGGTAGCGGACACGCCCCATCGAACAGTGCTATAAATAAAGGCCAGCTTCCATCGGCTGTCACACTGTCAGCGGCACCGGCACCGGCAGAGTACCGTTCTAAGAAGTGTTTTCTGTTATTGCAGATATGATGCTGTGACCCGATGTGGTATTTAACTATCAAACATCGATATTTTTGTGCGCTGCTTGCTGCGGAAGATAGCATCGCTACGTCGTCACTAACGGCAGTGGACACGCCCCTTCGGACAGTGCTATAAATGAAGTCCAGCTTCCATCGGCTGTCACACTGGCAGCGGCAGCGGAAACGGCAAAGCACCGTTCTAAGAGGTGTTTTCTGCTATTGCAGATATAAAGCTGTGACCCGATCTGGCATTTCACGATCGAACATCGACGTTTTTGTGCGCTGCTTGCTTCGGAAGATAACATGGCTACGTCGGCACTAACGGCACCGGACACGCCAATTCGGACAGTGCTATAAATGAAGGCCAGCTTCTATCGGCTGTCACACTGGCACCGGCAGAGCACCGTTCTAAGAAGTGTTTTCTGCTATTGCACATATGAAGCTTGTCCCGATCGGGCATTTCACTATCGAATTTCGACGTTTTTGTGCGCTGCTTGCTGCGGAAGATAGCATCGCTACCTCGTCACTAACGGCAGTGGACACGCTCCTTCGGACAGTGCTATAAATGAAGGCCAACTTCCATCGGCTGTCACGCTGGCACCGGCAGAGCAGCGTTCTAAGAAGTGTTTTCTGCTATTGCAGATACGAAGCTTGACCCGATCGGGCATTTCACTATCGAACTTCGACGTTTTTGTGCGCTGCTAGCTGCGGAAGATAGCATCGCTACCTCGTCACGAACGGCAGGGGACACGCCCCATCGAACAGCGCTATAAATTAAGGCCAGCCTCCACCGGCTGTAGCACTGGCAGCGGCAGCGGCACCTGCAGAGCACCGTTCTAAAAAGTGTTTTCTGCTATTGCAGATATGAAGCTGTGACCCGATCTGGCATTTCACTATCGAACATCGACGTTTTTGTGCGCTGCTTGCTGCGGAAGATAGCATCGCTACCTCATCACGAACATCAGCGGACACGCCCCTTCGGACAGTGCTATAAATGCAGGCCATCTTCCATCGGCTGTCACTTTGTCAGCGGCACCGGCACCGGCTGAAGATAGCATCGCTACCTCGTCACGAACGGCAGCGGGCACGCCTCATCGAACAGTGCTATAAAGGAAGGCCAGCGCTCATCGGCTGCCACTCTGGCATCGGCAGCGGCACCGGCGGAGCACCATTGTAAGCAGTGTTTTTTGCAGATATTAGGCTGTGACCCGTGCTGGCATTTCACTATGAACATCGACGTTTTTGAGCGCTGCTTGCTGTGGAAGATAGCATCGCTACCTCGTCACGAACGGCAGCGGACCCGCCCCATCGAACAGCGCTATAATTGAAGGCCAGCATCCATCGGCTGTTACTCTGGAAGCGGCAGCGGCACCGGCGGAGCACCATTTTAAGCAGTGTTTTTTGCAGATATTAAGCTGTGACCCGTTCTGGCATTTCACTATGAACATCGACGTTTTTGTGCGCTGCTTGCTGTGGAAGATAGCATCACTACGTCGTCACGAACGGCAGCGGAAGATAGCATCGCTACCTCGTCACGAACGGCAGCGGACACGCCCCATCGAACCGTGCTATAAACGAAGGCCAGCTTCCATCGGCTGTCACACTGTCAGCGGCACCGGCACCAGCAGACCACCGTTCTAAGAAGTGTTTTCTGCTATTGCAGATATGAAGCTGTGACCCGATCTGGCATTTCACTATCGAACTTCGACGTTTTTGTGCGCTGCTTGCTGCGGAAGATAGCATCGCTACCTCGTCACTAACGGCAGTGGACACGCTCCTTCGGACAGTGCTATAAATGAAGGCCTACTTCCATCGGCTGTCACGCTGGCACCGGCAGAGCAGCGTTCTAAGAACTGTTTTCTCCTATTGCAGATACGAAGCTTGACCCGATCGGGCATTTCACTATCGAACTTCGACGTTTTTGTGCACTGCTTGCTCCATAAGATAGCATCGCTACCTCGTCACGAACGGCAGCGGACACGCCCCATCGAACAGCGCTATAAATTAAGGCCAGCTTCCACCGGCTGTCACACTGGCAGCGGCAGCGGCACCGGCAGAGCACCGTTCTAACAAGTGTTTTCTGCTATTGCAGATATGAAGTTGTGACCCGATCTGGCATTTCACTATCGAACATCGACGTTTTTGTGCGCTGCTTGCTTCGGAAGATAGCATCGCTACCTCGTCACGAACATCAGCGGACACGCCCCTTCGGACAGTGCTATAAATGCAGGCCAGCTTCCATCGGCTGTCACTCTGTCATCGGCACCGGCACCGGCTGAAGATAGCATCGCTACCTCGTCACGAACGGCAGCGCGCACGCCTCATCGAACAGTTCTATAAAGGAAGACCAGCGCTCATCGGCTGTCCCTCTGGCAGCGGCAGCGGCACCGGCGGAGCACCATTTTAAGCAGCGGTTTTTGCAGATATTAAGCTGTGATCCGTTCTGGTATTTCACTATGAACATCGACGTTTTTGTGCGCTGCTCTCCGCAGAAGATAGCATCGCTACCTCGTCACGAACGGCAGCGGACCAGCCCCATCGAACAGCGCTATAATTGAAGGCCAGCTTCCATCGGCTGTCACTCTGGCAGCGGCAGCGGCACCGGCGGAGCACCATTTTAAGCAGTGTTTTTTGCAGATAATAAGCTGTGACCCGTTCTGGCATTTCACTATGAACATCGACGTTTTTGTGCGCTGCTTGCTGTGGAAGATAGCATCGCTACCTCGTCCCGAACGGCAGCGGACACGCCCCTTCGGACAGTGCTATAAATGAAGGCAAGCTTCCATCGGCTGTCACACTGTCAGCAGCACCGGCACCGGCAGAGCACCGTTCTAAGAAGTGTTTTCTGCTATTGCAGATATGAAGCTGTGGATCTGGCATTTCACTATCGAATATCGACGTTTTTGTGCGCTGCTTCTGCGAAAGATAGTATCGCTACCTCGTCACGAACGGCAGCGGACACGCCCCATCGAACAGTGCGATAAACGAAGGCCAGCTTCCATCGGCTGTCACACTGTCAGCGCCACCCGCACCTGCAGGGCACCGTTCTAAGAAGTGTTTTCTGCGATTGCAGATATGAAGCTGTGACCCGCTCTGGCATTTCACTATAGAACATCGACGTTTTTGTGCGCTGCTTGCTGCGGAAGATAGCATCGCTACCTCGTCGCGAACGGTAGCGGACACGCCACATCGAACAGTGCTATAAATGAAGGCCAGCTTCCATCGGCTGTCACACTGTCAGCGGCACCGGCACCGGCAGAGTACCGTTCTAAGAAGTGTTTTCTGTTATTGCAGATATGAAGCTGTGACCCGATGTGGCATTTAACTATCAAACATCGATATTTTTGTGCGCTGCTTGCTGCGGAAGATAGCATCGCTACCTCGTCACTAACGGCAGTGGACACGCCCCTTCGGACAGTGCTATAAATGAAGTCCAGCTTCCATCGGCTGTCACACTGGCAGCGGCAGCGGAAACGGCAGAGCACCGTTCTAAGAGGTGTTTTCTGCTATTGCAGATATAAAGCTGTGACCCGATCTGGCATTTCACTATCGAACATCGACGTTTTTGTGCGCTCCTTGCTTCGGAAGATAACATGGCTACCTCGGCACTAACGGCACCGGACACGCCCCTTCGGACAGTGCTATAAATGAAGGCCAGCTTCTATCGGCTGTCACACTGGCACCGGCAGAGCACCGTTCTAAGAAGTGTTTTCTGCTATTGCACATATGAAGCTTGTCCCGATCGGGCATTCACTATCGAACTTCGACGTTTTTGTGCGCTGCTTGCTGCGGAAGATAGCATCGCTACCTCGTCACTAACGGCAGTGGACACGCTCCTTCGGACAGTGCTATAAATGAAGGCCAACTTCCATCGGCTGTCACGCTGGCACCGGCAGAGCAGCGTTCTAAGAAGTGTTTTCTGCTATTGCAGATACGAAGCTTGACCCGATCGGGCATTTCACTATCGAACTTCGACGTTTTTGTGCGCTGCTTGCTGCGGAAGATAGCATCGCTACCTCGTCATGAACGGCAGCGGACACGCCCCATCGAACAGCGCTATAAATTAAGGGCAGCCTCCACCGGCTGTAGCACTGGCAGCGGCAGCGGCACCGGCAGAGCACCGTTCTAACAAGTGTTTTCTGCTATTGCAGATATGAAGCTGTGACCCGATGTGGCATTTCACTATCGAACATCGATGTTTGTGCGCTGCTTGCTGCGGAAGATAGCATGGCTACCTCGTCACGAACATCAGCGGACACGCCCCTTCGAACAGTGCTATAAATGCAGGCCATCTTCCATCGGCTGTCACTTTGTCAGCGGCACCGGCACCGGCTGAAGATAGCATCGCTACCTCGTCACGAACGGCAGCGGGCACGCCTCATCGAACAGTGCTATAAAGGAAGGCAAGCGCTCATCGGCTGTCACTCTGGCAGCGGCAGCGGCACCGACGGAGCACTATTTTAAGCAGTGTTTTTTGCAGATATTAAACTGTGACCCGTTCTGGCATTTCACTATGAACATCGACGTTTTTGTGCGCTGCTTGCTGTGGAAGCTAGCATCGCTACCTCGTCACGAACGGCAGCGGAAGATAGCATCGCTACCTCGTCACGAACGGCAGCGGAAGATAGCATCGCTACCTCGTCACGAACGGCAGCGGACACGCCCCATCGAACAGTGCTATAAACGAAGGCCAGCTTCCATCGGCTGTCACACTGTCAGCGGCACCGGCACCGGCAGAGCACCGTTCTAACAAGTGTTTTCTGCTATTGCAGATATGAAGCTGTGACCCGATCTGGCATTTCACTATAGAACATCGACGTTTTTGTGCGCTGCTTGCTGCGGAAGATAGCATCGCTACCTCGTCGCGAACGGCAGCGGACACGCCCCATCGAACAGTGCTATAAATGAAGGCCAGCTTCCATCGGCTGTCACACTGTCAGCGGCACCGGCACCGGCAGAGCACCGTTCTAACAAGTGTTTTCTGCTATTGCAGATATGAAGCTTTGACCCGATCTGGCATTTCACTATAGAACATCGACGTTTTTGTGCGGTGGTTGCTGCGGAAGATAGCATCGCTACCTCGTCACTAACGGCAGTGGACACACCCCATCGAACAGCGCTATAAATGAAGGGCAGCTTCCATCGGCTGTCACACTGTCGGCGGCACCAGCACCGGCAGAGCACCGTTCTAAGAAGTGTTTTCTGCTATTGGAGATATGAAGCTTTGACCCGATCTGGCGTTTCACTATCGAACATCGACGTTTTTGTGTGCTGCTTGCTGCGGAAGATAGCATCGCTACCTCGTCACGAACATCAGCGGACACGCCCCTTCGGACAGTGCTATAAATGCAGGCCAGCTTCCATCGGCTGTCACACTGCCAGCGGTACCGGCACCGGCAGAGCACCGTTCTAACAAGTGTTTTCTGCTATTGCAGATATGAAGCTATGACCCGATCTGGCATTTCACTATCGAAAATCGACGTTTTTGTGCGCTGCTTGCTGCGGAAGATAGCATCGCTACCTCGTCACGAACATCAGCGGACACGCCCCTTCGGACAGTGCTATAAATGCAGGCCAGCTTCCATCGGCTGTCACTCTGTCAGCGGCACCGGCACCGGCTGAAGATAGCGTCGCTACCTCGTCACGAACGGCAGCGGACACGCCCCATCGAACAGCGCTATAAATGAAGGCCAGCTTCAATCGGCTGTCACACTGGCTGCGGCACCGGCACCGGCAGAGCACCGTTCTAACAAGTGTTTTCCGCTAATGCAGATATGAAGCTGTGACCCGATCTGGCATTTCACTATAGAACTTCGATGTTTCTGTGCGCTGCTTGCCGCAGAAAATAGCATCGCTAACTCGGCACGAACGGCAGCGGACCCGCCCCATCGAACAGCGCTATAATTGAAGGCCAGCTTCCATCGGCTGTCACACTGTCAGCGGCATCGGCACCGGTAGAGCAACGTTCTAAGAAGTGTTTTCGACTATTGCAGATATGAAGCTGTGAGCCGATCTGGCATTTCACTATCGAACATCGACGTTTTTGTGCGCTGCTTGCTGCGGAAGATAGCATCGCTACCTCGTCACGAACGGCAGCGGACACGCCCCATCGGACAGTGCTATAAATGAAGGCCAGCTTCCATCGGCTGTCACACTGTCAGCGCCACCGGCACCTGCAGGGTACCGTTCTAAGAAGTGTTATCTGCTTTTGCAGATATGAAGCTGTGACTCGATCTGGCATTTCACTATCGGACATCGACGTTTTTGAGCGCTTATTGCTGCGTAAGATAGTATCGCTACCTCGTCACGAACGGCAGCGGACACGCTCCATCGAACAGTGCTATAAATGAAGGCCAGCTTCAATCGGCTGTCACACTGTCAGCGGCACCGGCACAGGCAGACCACCGTTCTGAGAAGTGTTTTCTTATATTGCAGATATGAAGCTGTGACCCGATCAGGCATTTCACTATCGAATATCGACGTTTTTGTGCGCTGCTTGCTGCGGGAGATAGCATGCCTACTTCGACACGAACGGCAGAGGACACGCCCCATAAACAGTGCTATAAATGAAGGCCAGCATCCATCGCCTATCACACTGTCAGCGGCACCGGCACCAGCACAGCATTGTTCTAAGAAGTGTTTCTGCTATTGCAGATATTATCTGTGATCCGATGTGGCATTTCACTATCAAACATCGACGTCTTTGTGCGCTGCTTGCTGCGGAAGATGGCATCGCTACCTCGTCACTAACGGTAGTGGACACGCCCCTTCTAACAGTGCTATAAATGAAGGCCAGCTTCCATCGGCTGTCACTCTGTCAGTGGCACCGGCACCGGCAGAGCACCGTTTTAAGAAGTGTTTTCTGCTATTGCAGATATGAAGCTGTGACACGATTTGGCATTTCACTATCGAACATCGACGTTTTTGTGCGCTGCTTGCTGCGGAAGATAGCATCGCTACCTCGTCACTAACGGCAGCGGACACGCCCCTTCGGACAGTGCTATAAATGAAGTCCAGCTTCCATCGGCTGTCACACTGGCAGCGGCAGCGGAAACGTCAGAGCACCGTTCTAAGAGGTGTTTTCTGCTATTGCAGATATAAAGCTGTGACCCGATCTGGCATTTCACTATCGAACATCGACGTTTTTGTGCGCTGCTTGCTGCGGAAGATAGCTTCGCTACCTCGTCACGAACTGCAGCGGACACGCCCCATCGAACGGTGCTATAAACGAAGGCCAGCTTCCATCGGCTGTCACACTGTCAGCGGCACCGGCACCGGCAGAGCACCGTTCTCAGAAGTGTTTTCTGCTATTGAGAGATATGAAGCTGTGACCCGATCTGGCATTTCACTATAGAACATCGACGTTTTTGTGCACTGATTGCTGCGGAAGATAGCATCGCTACCTCGTCGCGAACGGCAGCTGACACGCCCCATCGAACAGTGCTATAAATGAAGGCCACCTTCCATCGGCTGTCACACTGTCAGCGGCACCGGCACCGGCAGAGTACCGTTCTAAGAAGTGTTTTCTGCTATTGAAGTTATGAAGCTGTGACCCGATCTGGCATTTCACTATCGGACATCGACGTTTTTGTGCGCTAATTGCTGCGTAAGATAGTACCGCTATCTCGTCACGAACGGCAGCGGACACGCCCCATCGAACAGTGCTATAAATGAAGGCCACCTTCCATCGGCTGTCACACTGTCAGCGGCACCGGCACCGGCAGAGTACCGTTCTAAGAAGTGTTTTCTGCTATTGCAGTTATGAAGCTGTGACCCGATCTGGCATTTCACTATCGGACATCGACGTTTTTGTGCGCTGCTTGCTGTGGAAGATAGCATCGCTACCTCGTCACTAGCGGCAGTGGACACGCCCCTTCGGACAGTGCTATAAATGAAGGCCAGCTTCCATCGGCTGTCACACTGTCAGCGCCACCGGCACCTGCAGGGCACAGTTCTAAGAAGTGTTATCTGCTATTGCAGATATGAAGCTGTGACCCGATCTGGCATTTCACTATCGAATATCGACGTTTTTGTGCGCTGCTTGCTGCGGAAGATAGCATGCCTACCTCGACACGAACGGCAGCGGACACGCCCCATAAACAGTGCTATTAATGAAGGCCAGCATCCATCGCCTGTCACACTGTCAGCGGCAACGGCACCGGCACAGCATTGTTCTAAGAAGTGTTTTCTGCTATTGCAGATATGAAGCTGTGATCCGATGTGGCATTTCACTATCGAACATCGATGTTTTTGTGCGCTACTTGCTGCGGAAGATGGCATCGCTACCTCGTCACTAACGGTAGCGGACACGCCCCTTCTAACAGTGCTATAAAAGAAGGCCAGCTTCCATCGGCTGTCACACTGGCAGCGGCAGCGGAAACGTCAGAGCACCGTTCTAAGAGGTGTTTTCTGCTATTGCAGATATAAAGCTGTGACCCGATCTGGCATTTCACTATAGAACATCGACGTTTTTGTGCGCTGCTTGCTGCGGAAGATAGCATCGCCACCTCGTCGCGAACGGCAGCGGACACGCCCCATCGAACAGTGCTATAAATGAAGGCCAGCTTCAATCGGCTGTCACACTGGCTGCGGCACCGGCAGGGCACTGTTCTAAGAAGTGTTTTCCGCTAATGCAGATATGAAGCTGTGACCCGATCTGGCATTTCACTATAGAACTTCGATGTTTCTGTGCGCTGCTTGCCGCAGAAGATAGCATCGCTAACTCGGCACGAACGGCAGCGGACCCGCCCCATCGAACAGCGCTATAATTGAAGGCCAGCTTCCATCGGCTGTCACACTGTCAGCGGCATCAGCACCGGTAGAGCAACGTTCTAAGAAGTGTTTTCGACTATTGCAGATATGAAGCTGTGAGCCGATCTGGCATTTCACTATCGAACATCGACGTTTTTGTGCGCTGCTTGCTGCTGAAGATAGCATTGCTACCTCGTCACGAACGGCAGCGGACACGCCCCATCGGACTGTGCTATAAATGAAGGCCAGCTTCCATCGGCTGTCACACTGTCAGCGCCACCGGCACCTGCAGGGTACCGTTCTAACAAGTGTTATCTGCTATTGCAGATATGAAGCTGTGACTCGATCTGGCATTTCACTATCGGACATCGACGTTTTTGTGCGCTGCTTGCTGCTGAAGATAGCATTGCTACCTCGTCACGAACGGCAGCGGACACGCCCCATCGGACTGTGCTATAAATGAAGGCCAGCTTCCATCGGCTGTCACACTGTCAGCGCCACCGGCACCTGCAGGGTACCGTTCTAACAAGTGTTATCTGCTATTGCAGATATGAAGCTGTGACCCGATCTGGCATTTCACTATCGAACATCGAAGTTTTTGTGCGCTGCTTGCTGCGGAAGATAGCATCGCTAACTCGTCACGAACGGCAGAGGACACGCCCCATCGAACAGTGCTATAAACGAATGCCAGCTTCCATCGGCTGTCACACTGTCAGCGCCACCGGCACCTGCAGGGCACAGTTCTAAGAAGTGTTATCTGCTATTGCAGATATGAAGCTGTGACCCGATCTGGCATTTCACTATCGAATATCGACGTTTTTGTGCGCTGCTTGCTGCGGAAGATAGCATGCCTACCTCGACACGAACGGCAGCGGACACGCCCCATAAACAGTGCTATTAATGAAGGCCAGCATCCATCGCCTGTCACACTGTCAGCGGCAACGGCACCGGCACAGCATTGTTCTAAGAAGTGTTTTCTGCTATTGCAGATATGAAGCTGTGATCCGATGTGGCATTTCACTATCGAACATCGATGTTTTTGTGCGCTACTTGCTGCGGAAGATGGCATCGCTACCTCGTCACTAACGGTAGCGGACACGCCCCTTCTAACAGTGCTATAAAAGAAGGCCAGCTTCCATCGGCTGTCACACTGGCAGCGGCAGCGGAAACGTCAGAGCACCGTTCTAAGAGGTGTTTTCTGCTATTGCAGATATAAAGCTGTGACCCGATCTGGCATTTCACTATAGAACATCGACGTTTTTGTGCGCTGCTTGCTGCGGAAGATAGCATCGCCACCTCGTCGCGAACGGCAGCGGACACGCCCCATCGAACAGTGCTATAAATGAAGGCCAGCTTCAATCGGCTGTCACACTGGCTGCGGCACCGGCAGGGCACTGTTCTAAGAAGTGTTTTCCGCTAATGCAGATATGAAGCTGTGACCCGATCTGGCATTTCACTATAGAACTTCGATGTTTCTGTGCGCTGCTTGCCGCAGAAGATAGCATCGCTAACTCGGCACGAACGGCAGCGGACCCGCCCCATCGAACAGCGCTATAATTGAAGGCCAGCTTCCATCGGCTGTCACACTGTCAGCGGCATCAGCACCGGTAGAGCAACGTTCTAAGAAGTGTTTTCGACTATTGCAGATATGAAGCTGTGAGCCGATCTGGCATTTCACTATCGAACATCGACGTTTTTGTGCGCTGCTTGCTGCTGAAGATAGCATTGCTACCTCGTCACGAACGGCAGCGGACACGCCCCATCGGACTGTGCTATAAATGAAGGCCAGCTTCCATCGGCTGTCACACTGTCAGCGCCACCGGCACCTGCAGGGTACCGTTCTAACAAGTGTTATCTGCTATTGCAGATATGAAGCTGTGACTCGATCTGGCATTTCACTATCGGACATCGACGTTTTTGTGCGCTTATTGCTGCGTAAGATAGTATCGCTACCTCGTCACGAACGGCAGCGGACACGCCCCATCGAACAGTGCTATAAATGAAGGCCAGCTTCAATCGGCTGTCACACTGTCAGCGGCACCGGCACAGGCAGACCACCGTTCTGAGAAGTGTTTTCTGATATTGCAGATATGAAGCTGTGACCCGATCAGGCATTTCACTATCGAATATCGACGTTTTTGTGCGCTGCTTGCTGCGGAAGATAGCATGCCTACCTCGACACGAACGGCAGCGGACACGCCCCATAAACAGTGCTATAAATGAAGGCCAGCATCCATCGCCTATCACGCTGTCAGCGGCACCGGCACCGGCACAGCATTGTTCTAAGAAGCGTTTTCTGCTATTGCAGATATGAAGCTGTGATCCGATGTGGCATTTCACTATCGAACATCGACGTTTTTGTGCGCTGCTTGCTGCGGAAGATGGCATCGCTACCTCGTCACTAACGGTAGTGGACACGCCCCTTCTAACAGTGCTATAAATGAAGGCCAGCTTCCATCGGCTGTCACACTGTCAGCGGCACCGGCACCGGCAGAGCACCGTTCTAACAAGTGTTTTCTGCTATTGCAGATATGAAGCTTTGACCCGATCTGGCATTTCACTATAGAACATCGACGTTTTTGTGCGCTGGTTGCTGCGGAAGATAGCATCGCTACCTCGTCACTAACGGCAGTGGACACACCCCATCGAACAGCGCTATAAATGAAGGGCAGCTTCCATCGGCTGTCACACTGTCGGCGGCACCAGCACCGGCAGAGCACCGTTCTAAGAAGTGTTTTCTGCTATTGGAGATATGAAGCTTTGACCCGATCTGGCGTTTCACTATCGAACATCGACGTTTTTGTGTGCTGCTTGCTGCGGAAGATAGCATCGCTACCTCGTCACGAACATCAGCGGACACGCCCCTTCGGACAGTGCTATAAATGCAGGCCAGCTTCCATCGGCTGTCACACTGCCAGCGGCACCGGCACCGGCAGAGCACCGTTCTAACAAGTGTTTTCTGCTATTGCAGATATGAAGCTATGACCCGATCTGGCATTTCACTATCGAAAATCGACGTTTTTGTGCGCTGCTTGCTGCGGAAGATAGCATCGCTACCTCGTCACGAACATCAGCGGACACGCCCCTTCGGACAGTGCTATAAATGCAGGCCAGCTTCCATCGGCTGTCACTCTGTCAGCGGCACCGGCACCGGCTGAAGATAGCGTCGCTACCTCGTCACGAACGGCAGCGGACACGCCCCATCGAACAGCGCTATAAATGAAGGCCAGCTTCAATCGGCTGTCACACTGGCTGCGGCACCGGCACCGGCAGAGCACCGTTCTAACAAGTGTTTTCCGCTAATGCAGATATGAAGCTGTGACCCGATCTGGCATTTCACTATAGAACTTCGATGTTTCTGTGCGCTGCTTGCCGCAGAAAATAGCATCGCTAACTCGGCACGAACGGCAGCGGACCCGCCCCATCGAACAGCGCTATAATTGAAGGCCAGCTTCCATCGGCTGTCACACTGTCAGCGGCATCGGCACCGGTAGAGCAACGTTCTAAGAAGTGTTTTCGACTATTGCAGATATGAAGCTGTGAGCCATTCTGGCATTTCACTATCGAACATCGACGTTTTTGTGCGCTGCTTGCTGCGGAAGATAGCATCGCTACCTCGTCACGAACGGCAGCGGACACGCCCCATCGGACAGTGCAATAAATGAAGGCCAGCTTCCATCGGCTGTCACACTGTCAGCGCCACCGGCACCTGCAGGGTACCGTTCTAAGAAGTGTTATCTGCTTTTGCAGATATGAAGCTGTGACTCGATCTGGCATTTCACTATCGGACATCGACGTTTTTGAGCGCTTATTGCTGCGTAAGATAGTATCGCTACCTCGTCACGAACGGCAGCGGACACGCTCCATCGAACAGTGCTATAAATGAAGGCCAGCTTCAATCGGCTGTCACACTGTCAGCGGCACCGGCACAGGCAGACCACCGTTCTGAGAAGTGTTTTCTTATATTGCAGATATGAAGCTGTGACCCGATCAGGCATTTCACTATCGAATATCGACGTTTTTGTGCGCTGCTTGCTGCGGGAGATAGCATGCCTACTTCGACACGAACGGCAGAGGACACGCCCCATAAACAGTGCTATAAATGAAGGCCAGCATCCATCGCCTATCACACTGTCAGCGGCACCGGCACCAGCACAGCATTGTTCTAAGAAGTGTTTTCTGCTATTGCAGATATTATCTGTGATCCGATGTGGCATTTCACTATCAAACATCGACGTCTTTGTGCGCTGCTTGCTGCGGAAGATGGCATCGCTACCTCGTCACTAACGGTAGTGGACACGCCCCTTCTAACAGTGCTATAAATGAAGGCCAGCTTCCATCGGCTGTCACTCTGTCAGTGGCACCGGCACCGGCAGAGCACCGTTTTAAGAAGTGTTTTCTGCTATTGCAGATATGAAGCTGTGACACGATTTGGCATTTCACTATCGAACATCGACGTTTTTGTGCGCTGCTTGCTGCGGAAGATAGCATCGCTACCTCGTCACTAACGGCAGCGGACACGCCCCTTCGGACAGTGCTATAAATGAAGTCCAGCTTCCATCGGCTGTCACACTGGCAGCGGCAGCGGAAACGTCAGAGCACCGTTCTAAGAGGTGTTTTCTGCTATTGCAGATATAAAGCTGTCACCCGATCTGGCATTTCACTATCGAACATCGACGTTTTTGTGCGCTGCTTGCTGCGGAAGATAGCTTCGCTACCTCGTCACGAACTGCAGCGGACACGCCCCATCGAACGGTGCTATAAACGAAGGCCAGCTTCCATCGGCTGTCACACTGTCAGCGGCACCGGCACCGGCAGAGCACCGTTCTACCAAGTGTTTTCTGCTATTGAGAGATATGAAGCTGTGACCCGATCTGGCATTTCACTATAGAACATCGACGTTTTTGTGCACTGATTGCTGCGGAAGATAGCATCGCTACCTCGTCGCGAACGGCAGCTGACACGCCCCATCGAACAGTGCTATAAATGAAGGCCACCTTCCATCGGCTGTCACACTGTCAGCGGCACCGGCACCGGCAGAGTACCGTTCTAAGAAGTGTTTTCTGCTATTGAAGTTATGAAGCTGTGACCCGATCTGGCATTTCAGTATCGGACATCGACGTTTTTGTGCGCTAATTGCTGCGTAAGATAGTACCGCTATCTCGTCACGAACGGCAGCGGACACGCCCCATCGAACAGTGCTATAAATGAAGGCCACCTTCCATCGGCTGTCACACTGTCAGCGGCACCGGCACCGGCAGAGTACCGTTCTAAGAAGTGTTTTCTGCTATTGCAGTTATGAAGCTGTGACCCGATCTGGCATTTCACTATCGGACATCGACGTTTTTGTGCGCTGCTTGCTGTGGAAGATAGCATCGCTACCTCGTCACTAGCGGCAGTGGACACGCCCCTTCGGACAGTGCTATAAATGAAGGCCAGCTTCCATCGGCTGTCACACTGTCAGCGCCACCGGCACCTGCAGGGCACAGTTCTAAGAAGTGTTATCTGCTATTGCAGATATGAAGCTGTGACCCGATCTGGCATTTCACTATCGAATATCGACGTTTTTGTGCGCTGCTTGCTGCGGAAGATAGCATGCCTACCTCGACACGAACGGCAGCGGACACGCCCCATAAACAGTGCTATTAATGAAGGCCAGCATCTATCGCCTGTCACACTGTCAGCGGCAACGGCACCGGCACAGCATTGTTCTAAGAAGTGTTTTCTGCTATTGCAGATATGAAGCTGTGATCCGATGTGGCATTTCACTATCGAACATCGACGTTTTTGTGCGCTACTTGCTGCGGAAGATGGCATCGCTACCTCGTCACTAACGGTAGCGGACACGCCCCTTCTAACAGTGCTATAAAAGAAGGCCAGCTTCCATCGGCTGTCACACTGGCAGCGGCAGCGGAAACGTCAGAGCACCGTTCTAAGAGGTGTTTTCTGCTATTGCAGATATAAAGCTGTGACCCGATCTGGCATTTCACTATAGAACATCGACGTTTTTGTGCGCTGCTTGCTGCGGAAGATAGCATCGCCACCTCGTCGCGAACGGCAGCGGACACGCCCCATCGAACAGTGCTATAAATGAAGGCCAGCTTCAAACGGCTGTCACACTGGCTGCGGCACCGGCAGGGCACTGTTCTAAGAAGTGTTTTCCGCTAATGCAGATATGAAGCTGTGACCCGATCTGGCATTTCACTATAGAACTTCGATGTTTCTGTGCGCTGCTTGCCGCAGAAGATAGCATCGCTAACTCGGCACGAACGGCAGCGGACCCGCCCCATCGAACAGCGCTATAATTGAAGGCCAGCTTCCATCGGCTGTCACACTGTCAGCGGCATCAGCACCGGTAGAGCAACGTTCTAAGAAGTGTTTTCGACTATTGCAGATATGAAGCTGTGAGCCGATCTGGCATTTCACTATCGAACATCGACGTTTTTGTGCGCTGCTTCCTGCTGAAGATAGCATTGCTACCTCGTCACGAACGGCAGCGGACACGCCCCATCGGACTGTGCTATAAATGAAGGCCAGCTTCCATCGGCTGTCACACTGTCAGCGCCACCGGCACCTGCAGGGTACCGTTCTAACAAGTGTTATCTGCTATTGCAGATATGAAGCTGTGACTCGATCTGGCATTTCACTATCGGACATCGACGTTTTTGTGCGCTTATTGCTGCGTAAGATAGTATCGCTACCTCGTCACGAACGGCAGCGGACACGCCCCATCGAACAGTGCTATAAATGAAGGCCAGCTTCAATCGGCTGTCACACTGTCAGCGGCACCGGCACAGGCAGACCACCGTTCTGAGAAGTGTTTTCTGATATTGCAGATATGAAGCTGTGACCCGATCAGGCATTTCACTATCGAATATCGACGTTTTTGTGCGCTGCTTGCTGCGGAAGATAGCATGCCTACCTCGACACGAACGGCAGCGGGCACGCCCCATAAACAGTGCTATAAATGAAGGCCAGCATCCATCGCCTATCACACTGTCAGCGGCACCGGCACCGGCACAGCATTGTTCTAAGAAGCGTTTTCTGCTATTGCAGATATGAAGCTGTGATCCGATGTGGCATTTCACTATCGAACATCGACGTTTTTGTGCGCTGCTTGCTGCGGAAGATGGCATCGCTACCTCGTCACTAACGGTAGTGGACACGCCCCTTCTAACAGTGCTATAAATTAAGGCCAGCTTCCATCGGCTGTCACTCTGTCAGTGGCACCGGCACCGGCAGAGCACCGTTTTAAGAAGTGTTTTCTGCTATTGCAGATATGAAGCTGTGACACGATTTGGCATTTCACTATCGAACATCGACATTTTTGTGCGGTGCTTGCTGCGGAAGATAGCATCGCTACCTCGTCACTAACGGCAGCGGACACGCCCCTTCGGACAGTGCTATAAATGAAGTCCAGCTTCCATCGGCTGTCACACTGGCAGCGGCAGCGGAAACGTCAGAGCACCGTTCTAAGAGGTGTTTTCTGCTATTGCAGATATAAAGCTGTGACCCGATCTGGCATTTCACTATCGAACATCGACGTTTTTGTGCGCTGCTTGCTGCGGAAGATAGCTTCGCTACCTCGTCACGAACGGCAGCGGACACGCCCCATCGAAAGGTGCTATAAACGAAGGCCAGCTTCCATCGGCTGTCACACTGTCAGCGGCACCGGCACCGGCAGAGCACCGTTCTACCAAGTGTTTTCTACTATTGAGAGATATGAAGCTGTGACCCGACCTGGCATTTCACTATAGAACATCGACGTTTTTGTGCGCTGATTGCTGCTAAAGATAGCATCGCTACCTCGTCGCGAACGGCAGCGGACACGCCCCATCGAACAGTGCTATAAATGAAGGCCAGCTTCCATCGGCTGTCACACTGTCAGCGGCAACGGCACCGGCAGAGTACCGTTCTAAGAAGTGTTTTCTGTTATTGCAGATATGAAGCTGTGACCCGATGTGGCATTTAACTATCAAACATCGATGTTTTTGTGCGCTGCTTGCTGCGGAAGATAGTGTGACATTCCTTGTGTGCTACGAGGTACATTCCTTGTGTGTGCTACGAGGTACATTCCTTGTGTGTGCTACGAGGTTCCGCGTTCCACGGCGCGGCGTAGACGGAGACCCAGATGACAGCGGCATCATCAATTACCCAGCCATGCACTTTGAGTGACGACCAGAACGAAGGGGTTTAAGCCCAACCGGACCCAACCGGACCCGCCGCCGCCGCCGCGGGGAAACAGGCTTTATCCTCCCCAATTGGCGTGGCGGTTCCAGGGGCGGCCCTCCCGAGCACATTCCAGGACAAGGGAACTGTCAGCGATCCAGAGCGCGCCTTACCTTGAGGAGCGAGTGTCAGTTGATGGATGAAGAATGGAGGCCGGTGACCCGCGGGAACTGTCAGCGGGCCAGAGCGCGCCGTACCACAGCCGACGCTATGCGCTACCACGAAGACAACCTTCTTTCCCTCGGACTCAACACGTGAGGGGGGCGAGACAATAAGTGCGGTGATATGTTTGTGCGCCCAAGTGAAAGCCCTAGCCCCCCCGTCCTTCCCCTCCGGCGTGGGCGTCCTCACCCTAAGGAGTGTGGAGAAGAGGATATAAAAATCGACAAGCAGTACGGAAGAAGCACGCTCAGGACGACATCGTTCGCCAAGAGGGCCTTCAGCGCCGAAGCCCGACGGCGTGCAGCTTCTGCCAGCAACCGCTCGAGCCCAACTCCGGAGCCACTCCATCGCCACCATGAAGTCGTCGGCACGTAAGCTCGGACGCCCCAGCCTCTGAATCTTAATCATGTATAATTATTGAATATACCTGTTTGTTTAAATCGAGCCATACGGTGTCTCTTTGCCTCTCCGTCCCGTGTGGACCTGCGCATTATGGGGGTCATCACACTGGTGTCAGAAGTGGGGTCTCAAAAGCAAATGTCCTCTGAATGCTGCGACATTCATGACTTCAAAATTGTAATCAAAATGGAATCACGGGACTGATTGTGGGACTTTTACCCCCATTTGAGAGGCTTGAGGCACCGGAGGGCTTGAAAAAAAAATGTCTTTATCTGAGGGAGCTCCCACTCCACAGCCGTCGCTCGGAGCAAGCATGCTGGCATTAAGAAGCGTCATTCCGACGTTTACAGGCGATAAGACAGCGGTTCCAATCTGCGATTTCTTTTCCATGCTAGAAGAGATTGGGAAAATGGGGGGATAGTCCGATGCTCAAATGCTGGGAATGGCGAGGTGTAAGATGGCAGGAGCTGCTCATGATTTTGCATGGCGAGACGAAAAAGTAAAATCCACAAAATCATTTGCGGAATTTAAGAAGCTCGCGTTTGAGCATTTCGACACTGAACCACGTCACGTGCGGGTACAGAGGTTCCGTGACGCCGGACAGATGGTAGGGGAGGACGTGCGAACGTTTGCGTCGCGGCTTCAGCGCTTAGCGCGCGATACGTTAAGCAGGGAGGAGGAAGGAGACCAGCTAAAGAAGAAATACGCGGAGGATATACTTAAAGAGGAAATGACCGCTTTGTTCGTGGCTGGTCTGCAAGACCCCGTGCGCCGGTTCGTGCTCTCGCGCAAGCCGAGCAATTTCGACCAAGCCGTGGAGGCCGCATTGGATGAGGAACGAAATGAGGCGTTAACGACAGCCGCAGCGAGAGTACGCGTCATAGAGAGAGCGGTGCTCAACCGTGAGGTTGCTCTCTTGACAGAGCGATTAGATCGCTTAGAACACCTGCTATCTCAGCAGGTAGAAAGCCAGGTTGAAGCGCGCGCTCAACAGCGCTCATTCGCTGGAAACCGGAGACCGCCACAAAGCTACAGGCGCGGTATGCGAGATTTTGAAGAAATCGTATGCTTCGCTTGCCAGGGTCGCGGACACATCGCCAGGTTCTGCCAAAACGTGCGCCGTGGGGAGCCACAAAGAGAAGCAGGCGAGACACGCCCAAAGCAAGCCTACAGCGGGGCTCCAGATACCGAGACAAAAAACTAGTTAGTCCTCCCCAGCCTGAGGAGCGTGGGGAGGGAGCAGTGGATGATGAGGTGGTGGTAGTTTGTGTGGCCGACGAGGCATGCCCTGTTGTGCGATGCAAGTTAAATGGTTGTTGCATGGAATTGTTGATAGATACGGGGTCAAAGGTGACATTGCTTAAGGAGAGCAGTTTTAACACGCTTCGAAGGAAGGGGGACCGCGAGGTGTTGGAAGCGTCTGGTGGTATGGCAACCAAATTTGTAGGCATAACGGGGGATCCTCTTGGCATAAGTGGACTCTACCGGTTACACTTCTCTCTCGGCGGAATTGCATTGGAGCACCCCTGCTACGTATGCCCGGACACGGTGTCTCTGCCAAACGGAGTGTCAGGTATATTAGGGCAGGATTTTTTGAGAAAAGGGAAGGTAGTAGTCTCATTCTCTGAGGAAGAGGTTAATGCGGGCGGCTCAAAAGTTCCGTTTTTGAACAGGAGAGGGGCTGAGATTCGCATTACCGATATTGACACCCGTCAAACAGTGGGATCATTGGAGAAGGTATATTCGCGGGTTGCCGTCAGGCTGGTCGAGGAGGCGGTCGTCCTTCCTTGGTCGGAGCATATTTTGTACGCGTTTGTGCCTTCAGATGTAGAGAGCGGCGCCGTGGGAGTGCTTGAGCCGGTCGACTCTCTCAGCAATGGCCTGAAGGCAGCCGCGTGCCTCGTGACAGTTAATGACGCCCACAGAGTGCCCCTACGGGTGGTTAACTGTAGCCAGCAGCCACTGAGCCTTCCCAAGAACAAAACATTGGCTTTCTTCACCTCTGCGATAGAGAAACGTGAGCCCACCGATACGGTACTCGCAACTGTAGAGCATGCTAGTCCTTCGGCTGCTCCAAAGGTGTCGTTCGATCTTTCTCACGTAAAATCCAGGGAGAGGGAGGCTCTGGCTGGTTTGCTGAACGACTACTTGGAGGTATTCGCCGCGTCCAACCTGGATTTGGGCAGCTGTGGCGTTATAAAGCACAAGATAGAAACCGGCACTTCATCGCCCGTTTACCAGCGTGCGTACAGGATTCCTTACTCCCAACGTGAGGAGATGGAGCGGCAGGTGCAGGACCTGATTGATCGCGGCATTGTCGAACACTCAAAGTCACCCTGGGGAGCACCAGCACTATTGGTGGAAAAGCCAGATGGCTCGTATCGATTGGTAGTGGACTACCGCAAACTAAATGCCGTAACTCGCATCGATCCATACCCCATCCCCAATATACAGGAGACGCTTTCTCAGCTGGGCTCTGCCAAGTACTTCACGGTAGTGGACATGGCGGCGGGATTCTGGCAGATAGCAATGGATCCGGCAGATGCCGAGAAAACGGCATTCAACACGCCCTCAGGGCACTATGAATGGAAAAGAATGCCGATGGGTCTGGCCAACAGCCCTGCTGTCTGGCAGAGAACCGCTGATGTTATCCTGGCAGGTCTTCTGGGGAGGCTGTGCTTCGTGTATATGGATGACATTATCATATACAGTGACAGTTTTGAGAACCATTTGCGCGATATTGAGCAGGTTTTGGCGCGACTAAGAGGAGCGGGTCTCAAGCTGAAGCCCTCTAAGTGCCAATTCCTCAAAAACGAGGTGAAATACCTCGGGCACGTTGTTTCAGCTGACGGCGTGCGACCGGACCCTGAGAAACTAAGGTGTGTCTCGGATTTTCCATCCCCGACTAGCGTCCGCCAGGTCCGGCAGTTTCTCGGCCTGATCGATTACTACCGAAGGCACATAGAGGAGTTCGCCAAGCTCGCTAAGCCGCTCACCGCCTTAACAGCCAAAAATGTCGCCTTTCGCTGGGACGAAAACGCGGAGGATGCTTTTGGGGCCCTGAAAAGGAAGCTAATGAGTGCACCGCTGTTGCGCCACCCGGATTTTAATTTGCCCTTCGTTATGGCCACAGATGCGTCAAAGTTCGCAGTTGGTGCCGTGCTATCTCAGGTTATCGAGGGCAAAGAACATCCCGTTGCTTTTGCTAGCCGACAGCTGAGCCCCACAGAGCAAAAGTACGATGCTACGGAAAGGGAGTGCCTCGCCGTTGTCTGGGCAGTAAAGCACTTCAGATGCTACCTTTACGGCCGCAAATTCAAGCTAGTCACAGACTGCCATCCTCTGAAATGGGTGATGAGTGTCAGGGACCCTAGCTCGCGACTCGCTAGATGGAATCTACACCTGCAGGAATACTGCTTTGAAGTTGAGCACAAGTCAGGAAAGACACATCTGAATGCTGATGCACTCAGCCGCACAGCTGCCGTGGCAGCTATAGATGAGTTTGTCCCCGTAGTCGACCCCGCCGAATTACGCACAGAGCAGTGCAAAGATCCTGACCTGAAGCGAATAATCGAAAGCTTAGAGGGCGCACCGTCTCACCCCGAACAGCTAGGTTATTTCATTGGCAAAGACGGCACCCTGTGTCGGCGCACGAGGCCAACCAGGAAAGGGAGACCAGAGAAAACCGCTTGGGAGAGAGTCGTCATACCTCGGTCGTGGACAGAAAGGGTTCTTCGCGCGTTTCACGATGCGCCATGCGCCGGTCATTTTGGCGTAGCGAAGACACGCAGGCGTGTGGAGCGTTTGTACTTTTGGAGTGGCATGCGACGGGATGTTAGAGACTACTGTGCGAAGTGTCATTCCTGTCTCGAAAGAAAAACACCCAAGGGACGAAGACCAGCTCCAATTCAGCCGTTCCCTGAGGTTTCGGCTCCCTTCGAGCGGACAGGTATGGACATAATGGGCCCATTGCCCACGACCACTTCCGGAAACAAGTACATTTTATATTTGTCGACCACCTTTCAAAATACGCGGAAGCGGTAGCACTCCCAGATCAGAAGGCAGACACGGTTGCAAGAGCATTTGTCGAACAGATCGTGCTCCGACATGGACCCCCGAGGCAACTCTTGACAGATCGGGGAACGAACTTCGTGTCGCAGCTAATGAGGAGAGTTTGCGAGCTGCTTAAGATCGCTAAGAAGCAGACAACACCGTACCATCCGGCTTGCAACGGCGCGGTGGAGCGACTGAACCAAACCGTGGCCGGGTTCCTGTCGCATTTTGTTTCGTGCGACCAGCGGGACTGGGACTTGTGGCTCCCGTATGCAATGTTTGCCTACAATTCCGCAGCACACGAGAGCACGGGCGAATCGCCATTCTTTCTTCTCTACGGCCGAGACCCGGACCAGCCTACTGAAGTGCCAGAGGGCCCCCGTCGTGTCCCATACGCTTCACTGGACGACTATAAGGTGGAGCTAGAATCGCGCTTGCAAGTGGCGAGGGACATCGCAAAAGAGGCCTTAAAGAAAGCGGCGAAGCGCAGGAAGGAGGTGCACGATCGCAGTGCTAGAGACGCGCCGTTTAATGTGGAGGACAGCGTGTACATTGAAAACTGCCAAAGGCAGATTGGGCTAGCTCGTAAGTTCCAGACGAAGTGGAGAGGACCGTGCGAGGTTGTCGAGAAGCTTTCTCCGGTAAACTTCAGAGTCCGAGACGTGAACCGGCGCTTGATAAGGATACACGCAAATCGCCTAAAGTCGGCACTGGTTCAGTATTCACGAAATGAGGAAAGGGAAAGCGCGGATTTTGATGGGGACAGAAGTGAAGCGGAGCGCGCAGATAGTTCGCAAGAAACGCCCTCTCCTGCATTTGTTCGGCAGGCGCCAGAGGTGACGGCCAGAATGCCACCGGATTTACTTCATGCATTGCTAGAAGAAGCGCGCGAGGTTGCCGCGCAGATAACGCCAGGAGAGGCTCCTGCCACGAGCCCTCGCGAGTCCCAAAGCAGACAAAGGGTCACAGACTTACTTAGTATGACTCATGAAGGCCGATATCCGCTGCGAAATCGGAAAGCTAAGTCGGACTAATGTTGTAAACAGAGCGGAGTTGTGAACTGGTCAGAATTTTGTAATGCCGCAGCTCATAACATTGCTATATGCGTATGTGTTAAGTTATCGGAGTTAGTAGTTAAACCTTTCTGTCAATAAGTAACACCTTCACAGGAGAGCATGCGGAGCGCATGCAGAACCTGCCCTACTTCCTTTCGTTATCTGTATTTTTGTCTGTGCCGTGATCGTGCTAGAAGTGGGAGCTCCTTTGTAACTGTGGTAAATTTATTTCGTCCAGTTTGGACTAGAAAGGAGAGGCTTGGGTGCTGAGTTTCATGTTTATCTGTAAAAGAAGATCAGTGCTGCCCCTGGAGACGCCAGTTATGACAGCGGAGGCATATGGTGTTGTGCAGTGGTGCTGAGTGCAGCAAAAAGTGTTTTGTCGGACGCACTGTGCGAGGTGATTCAGAAAGACAAGGGGAGCTGCAGGGACTCAAATGTTCGGAGAACATTCTTCTGGAGGGTGAGCGAGTGTGACATTCCTTGTGTGCTACGAGGTACATTCCTTGTGTGTGCTACGAGGTACATTCCTTGTGTGTGCTACGAGGTTCCGCGTTCCACGGCGCGGCGTAGACGGAGACCCAGATGACAGCGGCATCATCAATTACCCAGCCATGCACTTTGAGTGACGACCAGAACGAAGGGGTTTAAGCCCAACCGGACCCAACCGGACCCGCCGCCGCCGCCGCGGGGAAACAGGCTTTATCCTCCCCAATTGGCGTGGCGGTCCCAGGGGCGGCCCTCCCGAGCACATTCCAGGACAAGGGAACTGTCAGCGATCCAGAGCGCGCCTTACCTTGAGGAGCGAGTGACAGTTGATGGATGAAGAATGGAGGCCGGTGACCCGCGGGAACTGTCAGCGGGCCAGAGCGCGCCGTACCACAGCCGACGCTATGCGCTACCACGAAGACAACCTTCTTTCCCTCGGACTCAACACGTGAGGGGGGCGAGACAATAAGTGCGGTGGTATGTTTGTGCGCCCAAGTGAAAGCCCTAGCCCCCCTCCTTCCCCTCCGGCGTGGGCGTCCTCACCCTAGGGAGTGTGGAGAAGAGGATATAAAAATCGACAAGCAGTACGGAAGAAGCACGCTCAGGACGACATCGTTCGCCAAGAGGGCCTTCAGCGCCGAAGCCCGACGGCGTGCAGCTTCTGCCAGCAACCGCTCGAGCCCAACTCCGGAGCCACTCCATCGCCACCATGAAGTCGTCGGCACGTAAGCTCGGACGCCCCAGCCTCTGAATCTTAATCATGTATAAGCATGGAATATACCTGTTTGTTTAAATCGAGCCATACGGTGTCTCTTTGCCTCTCCGTCCCGTGTGGACCTGCGCATTATGGGGGTCATCACAATAGCATCGCTACCTCGTCACTAGCGGCAGTGGACACGCCCCTTCGGACAGTGCTATAAATGAAGGCCAGCTTCCATCGGCTGTCACACTGGCAGCGGCAGCGGCAACAGCAGAGCACCGTTCTAAGAAGTGTTTTCTGCTATTGCAGTTATGAATCTGTGACCCGATCTGGCATTTCACTATCGGACATCGACGTTTTTGTGCGCTAATTGCTGCGTAAAATAGTACCGCTATCTCGTCACGAACGGCAGCGGACACGCCCCATCGAACAGTGCTATAAATGAAGGCCAGCTTCAATCGGCTGTCACACTGTCAGCGGCACCGGCACAGGCAGACCACCGTTCTAAGAAGTGTTTTCTGTTATTGCAGATATGAAGCTGTGACCCGATGTGGCATTTAACTATCAAACATCAATGTTTTTGTGCGCTGCTTGCTGCAGAAGATAGCATCGCTACCTCGTCACTAGCGGCAGTGGACACGCCCCTTCGGACAGTGCTATAAATGAAGGCCAGCTTCCATCGGCTGTCACACTGTCAGCGCCACCGGCACCTGCAGGGCACAGTTCTAAGAAGTGTTATCTGCTATTGCAGATATGAAGCTGTGACCCGATCTGGCATTTCACTATCGAATATCGACGTTTTTGTGCGCTGCTTGCTGCGGAAGATAGCATGCCTACCTCGACACGAACGGCAGCGGACACGCCCCATAAACAGTGCTATAAATGAAGGCCAGCATCCATCGCCTGTCACACTGTCAGCGGCAACGGCACCGGCGCAGCATTGTTCTAAGAAGTGTTTTCTGCTATTGCAGATATGAAGCTGTGATCCGATGTGGCATTTCACTATCGAACATCGACGTTTTTGTGCGCTGCTTGCTGCGGAAGATGGCATCGCTACCTCGTCACTAACGGTAGCAGACACGCCCCTTCTAACAGTGCTATAAAAGAAGGCCAGCTTCCATCGGCTGTCACTCTGTCAGTGGCACCGGCACCGGCAGAGCACCGTTTTAAGAAATGCTTTTGCAGATATGAAGCTGTGACACGATTTGGCATTTCACTATCGAACATCGACGTTTTTGTGCGCTGCTTGCTGCGGGAGATAGAATCGCTACCTCGTCACTAACGGCAGCGGACACGCCCCTTCGGACAGTGCTATAAATGAAGGCCAGCTTCCATCGGCTGTCACTCTGTCAGTGGCACCGGCACCGGCAGAGCACCGTTTTAAGAAGTGTTTTCTGCTATTGCAGATATAAAGCTGTGACCCGATCTGGCATTTCACTATCGAACATCGACGTTTTTATGCGCTGCTTGCTGCGGAAGATAGCTTCGCTACCTCGTCACGAACGGCAGCGGACATGCCCCATCGAACAGTGCTATAAACGAAGGCCAGCTTCCATCGGCTGTGGACACTGTCAGCGGCACCGGCACCGGCAGAGCACCGTTCTACCAAGTGTTTTCTGCTATTGCAGATATGAAGCTGTGACCCGATCTGGCATTTCACTATAGAACATCGACGATTTATGCGCTGCTTGCTGCGGAAGATAGCATCGCTACCACGTCGCGAACGGCAGCGGACACGCCCCATCGAACAGTGCTATAAATGAAGGCCAGCTTCCATCGGCTGTCACACTGTCAGCGGCACCGGCACCGGCAGAGTACCGTTCTAAGACGTGTTTTCTGTTATTGCAGATATGAAGCTGTGACCCGATCTGGCATTTCACTATCGAACATCGAAGTTTTTGTGCGCTGCTTGCTGCGGAAGATAGCATCGCTAACTCGTCACGAACGGCAGAGGACACGCCCCATCGAACAGTGCTATAAACGAATGCCAGCTTCCATCGGCTGTCACACTGTCAGCGGCACCGGCACCGGCAGAGCACCGTTCTACCAAGTGTTTTCTGCTATTGCAGATATGAAGCTGTGACCCGATCTGGCATTTCACTATAGAACATCGACGTTTTTGTGCGCTGCTTGCTGCGGAAGATAGCATCGCCACCTCGTCGCGAACGGCAGCGGACACGCCCCATCGAACAGTGCTATAAATGAAGGCCAGCTTCCATCGGCTGTCACACTGTCAGCGGCACCGCACCGGCAGAGGACCGTTCTAAGAAGTGTTTTCTGTTATTGCAGATATGAAGCTGTGACCCGATGTGGCATTTAACTATCAAACATCGATGTTTTTGTGCGCTGCTTGTGCGGAAGATAGCATCGCTACCTCGTCACGAACGGCAGCGGACACACCCCATCGAACAGCGCTATAAATGCAGGGCAGCTTCCATCGGCTGTCACACTGTCGGCGGCACCAGCACCGGCAGAGCACCGTTCTAAGAAGTGTTTTCTGCTATTGGAGATATGAAGCTGTGACCCGATCTGGCGTTTCACTATCGAACATCGACGTTTTTGTGTGCTGCTTGCTGCGGAAGATAGCATCGCTACCTCGTCACGAACGGCAGCGGACACGCCCATCGAACAGTGCTATAATGAAGGTCAGCTTCCATCGGCTGTCACACTGCCAGCGGCACCGGCACCGGCAGAGCACCGTTCTAACAAGTGTTTTCTGCTATTGCAGATATGAAGCTATAACCCGATCTGGCATTTCACTATCGAAAATCGACGTTTTTGTGCGCTGCTTGCTGCGGAAGATAGCATCGCTACCTCGTCACGAACATCAGCGGACACGCCCCTTCGGACAGTGCTATAAATGCAGGCCAGCTTCCATCGGCTGTCACACTGCCAGCGGCACCGGCACCGGCAGAGCACCGTTCTAACAAGTGTTTTCTGCTATTGCAGATATAAAGCTATGACCCGATCTGGCATTTCACTATCGAAAATCGACGTTTTTGTGCGCTGCTTGCTGCAGAAGATAGCATCGCTACCTCGTCACGAACATCAGCGGACACACCCCATCGAACAGCGCTATAAATAAAGGGCAGCTTCCATCGGCTGTCACACTGTCGGCGGCACCAGCACCGGCAGAGCACCGTTCTAAGAAGTGTTTTCTGCTATTGGAGATATGAAGCTGTGACCCGATCTGGCGTTTCACTATCGAACATCGATGTTTTTGTGTGCTGCTTGCTGCGGAAGATAGCATCGCTACCTCGTCACGAACGGCAGCGGACACGCCCCATCGAACAGTGCTATAATGAAGGTCAGCTTCCATCGGCTGTCACACTGCCAGCGGCACCGGCACCGGCAGAGCACCGTTCTAACAAGTGTTTTCTGCTATTGCAGATATGAAGCTATAACCCGATCTGGCATTTCACTATCGAAAATCGACGTTTTTGTGCGCTGCTTGCTGCGGAAGATAGCATCGCTACCTCGTCACGAACATCAGCGGACACGCCCCTTCGGACAGTGCTATAAATGCAGGCCAGCTTCCATCGGCTGTCACACTGCCAGCGGCACCGGCACCGGCAGAGCACCGTTCTAACAAGTGTTTTCTGCTATTGCAGATATGAAGCTATGACCCGATCTGGCATTTCACTATCGAAAATCGACGTTTTTTGTGCGCTGCTTGCTGCGGAAGATAGCATCGCTACCTCGTCACGAACATCAGCGGACACGCCCCTTCGGACAGTGCTATAAATGCAGGCCAGCTTCCATCGGCTGTCACTCTGTCAGCGGCACCGGCACCGGCTGAAGATAGCGTCGCTACCTCGTCACGAACGGCAGCGGACACGCCCCATCGAACAGCGCTATAAATGAAGGCCAGCTTCAATCGGCTGTCACACTGGCTGCGGCACCGGCAGAGCACTGTTCTAAGAAGTGTTTTCCTCTAATGCAGATATGAAGCTGTGAACCGATCTGGAATTTCACTATAGAACTTCGATGTTTCTGTGCGCTGCTTGCCGCAGAAGATAGCATCGCTAACTCGGCACGAACGGCAGCGGACCCGCCCCATCGAACAGCGCTATAATTGAAGGCCAGCTTCCATCGGCTGTCACACTGTCAGCGGCATCGGCACCGGTAGAGCAACGTTCTAAGAAGTGTTTTCGACTATTGCAGATATGAAGCTGTGAGCCGATCTGGCATTTCACTATCGAGCATCGACGTTTTTGTGCGCTGCTTGCTGCGAAAGATAGCATCGCTACCTCGTCACGAACGGCAGCGGACACGCCCCATCGAACAGTGCGATAAACGAAGGCCAGCTTCCATCGGCTGTCACACTGTCAGCGGCACCGGCACAGGCAGACCACCGTTCTGAGAAGTGCTTTCTGATATTGCAGATATGAAGCTGTGACCCGATCAGGCATTTCACTATCGAATATCGACGTTTTTGTGCGCTGCTTGCTGCGGGAGATAGCATGCCTACCTCGACACGAACGGTAGTGGACACGCCCTTCTAACAGTGCTATAAATGAAGGCCAGCTTCCATCGGCTGTCACTCTGTCAGTGGCACCGGCACCGGCAGAGCACCGTTTTAAGAAGTGTTTTCTGCTATTGCAGATATGAAGCTGTGACACGATTTGGCATTTCACTATCGAACATCGACGTTTTTGTGCGCTGCTTGCTGCGGAAAATAGCATCGCTACCTCGTCACTAACGGCAGCGGACACGCCCCTTCGGACAGTGCTATAAATGAAGTCCAGCTTCCATCGGCTGTCACACTGGCAGCGGCAGCGGAAACGTCAGAGCACCGTTCTAAGAGGTGTTTTCTGCTATTGCAGATATAAAGCTGTGACCCGATCTGGCATTTCACTATCGAACATCGACGTTTTTGTGCGCTGCTTGCTGCGGAAGATAGCTTCGCTACCTCGTCACGAACGGCACGGACACGCCCCATCGAACAGTGCTATAAACGAAGGCCAGCTTCCATCGGCTGTCACACTGTCAGCGGCACCGGCACCGGCAGAGCACCGTTCTACCAAGTGTTTTCTGCTATTGCAGATATGAAGCTGTGACCCGATCTGGCATTTCACTATAGAACATCGACGATTTATGCGCTGCTTGCTGCGGAAGATAGCATCGCTACCACGTCGCGAACGGCAGCGGACACGCCCCATCGAACAGTGCTATAAATGAAGGCCAGCTTCCATCGGCTGTCACACTGTCAGCGGCACCGGCACCGGCAGAGTACCGTTCTAAGAAGTGTTTTCTGTTATTGCAGATATGAAGCTGTGACCCGATCTGGCATTTCACTATCGAACATCGAAGTTTTTGTGCTCTGCTTGCTGCGGAAGATAGCATCGCTAACTCGTCACGAACGGCAGCGGACACGCCCCATCGAACAGTGCTATAAACGAATGCCAGCTTCCATCGGCTGTCACACTGTCAGCGGCACCGGCACCGGCAGAGCACCGTTCTACCAAGTGTTTTCTGCTATTGCAGATATGAAGCTGTGACCCGATCTGGCATTTCACTATAGAACATCGACGTTTTTGTGCGCTGCTTGCTGCGGAAGATAGCATCGCCACCTCGTCGCGAACGGCAGCGGACACTCCCCATCGAACAGTGCTATAAATGAAGGCAGCTTCCATCGGCTGTCACACTGTCAGCGGCACCGGCACCGGCAGAGGACCGTTCTAAGAAGTGTTTTCTGTTATTGCAGATATGAAGCTGTGACCCGATGTGGCATTTAACTATCAAACATCGATGTTTTGTGCGCTGCTTGTGCGGAAGATAGCATCGCTACCTCGTCACGAACGGCAGCGGACACACCCCATCGAACAGCGCTATAAATGAAGGGCAGCTTCCATCGGCTGTCACACTGTCGCGGCACCAGCACCGGCAGAGCACCATTCTAAGAAGTGTTTTCTGCTATTGGAGATATGAAGCTGTGACCCGATCTGGCGTTTCACTATCGAACATCGACGTTTTTGTGTGCTGCTTGCTGCGGAAGATAGCATCGCTACCTCGTCACGAACGGCAGCGGACACGCCCCATCGAACAGTGCTATAATGAAGGTCAGCTTCCATCGGCTGTCACACTGCCAGCGGCACCGGCACCGGCAGAGCACCGTTCTAACAAGTGTTTTCTGCTATTGCAGATATGAAGCTATAACCCGATCTGGCATTTCACTATCGAAAATCGACGTTTTTGTGCGCTGCTTGCTGCGGAAGATAGCATCGCTACCTCGTCACGAACATCAGCGACACGCCCCTTCGGACAGTGCTATAAATGCAGGCCAGCTTCCATCGGCTGTCACACTGCCAGCGGCACCGGCACCGCAGAGCACCGTTTCTAACAAGTGTTTTCTGCTATTGCAGATATGAAGCTATGACCCGATCTGGCATTTCACTATCGAAAATCGACGTTTTTGTGCGCTGCTTGCTGCGGAAGATAGCATCGCTACCTCGTCACGAACATCAGCGGACACGCCCCTTCGGACAGTGCTATAAATGCAGGCCAGCTTCCATCGGCTGTCACTCTGTCAGCGGCACCGGCACCGGCTGAAGATAGCGTCGCTACCTCGTCACGAACGGCAGCGGACACGCCCCATCGAACAGCGCTGTAAATGAAGGCCAGCTTCAATCGGCTGTCACACTGGCTGCGGCACCGGCAGAGCACTGTTCTAAGAAGTGTTTTCCTCTAATGCAGATATGAAGCTGTGAACCGATCTGGAATTTCACTATAGAACTTCGATGTTTCTGTGCGCTGCTTGCCGCAGAAGATAGCATCGCTAACTCGGCACGAACGGCAGCGGACCCGCCCCATCGAACAGCGCTATAATTGAAGGCCAGCTTCCATCGGCTGTCACACTGTCAGCGGCATCGGCACCGGCGCAGCATTGTTCTAAGAAGTGTTTTCTGCTATTGCAGATATGAAGCTGTGATCCGATGTGGCATTTCACTATCGAACATCGACGTTTTTGTGCGCTGCTTGCTGCGGAAGATGGCATCGCTACCTCGTCACTAACGGTAGCGGACACGCCCCTTCTAACAGTGCTATAAAAGAAGGCCAGCTTCCATCGGCTGTCACTCTGTCAGTGGCACCGGCACCGGCAGAGCACCGTTTTAAGAAATGCTTTTGCAGATATGAAGCTGTGACACGATTTGGCATTTCACTATCGAACATCGACGTTTTTGTGCGCTGCTTGCTGCGGGAGATAGCATCGCTACCTCGTCACTAACGCAGCGGACACGCCCCTTCGGACAGTGCTATAAATGAAGGCCAGCTTCCATCGGCTGTCACTCTGTCAGTGGCACCGGCACCGGCAGAGCACCGTTTTAAGAAGTGTTTTCTGCTATTGCAGATATAAAGCTGTCACCCGATCTGGCATTTCACTATCGAACATCGACGTTTTTATGCGCTGCTTGCTGCGGAAGATAGCTTCGCTACCTCGTCACGAACGGCAGCGGACACGCCCCATCGAACAGTGCTATAAACGAAGGCCAGCTTCCATCGGCTGTGACACTGTCAGCGGCACCGGCACCGGCAGAGCACCGTTCTACCAAGTGTTTTCTGCTATTGCAGATATGAAGCTGTGACCCGATCTGGCATTTCACTATAGAACATCGACGATTTATGCGCTGCTTGCTGCGGAAGATAGCATCGCTACCACGTCGCGAACGGCAGCGGACACGCCCCATCGAACAGTGCTATAAATGAAGGCCAGCTTCCATCGGCTGTCACACTGTCAGCGGCACCGGCACCGGCAGAGTACCGTTCTAAGACGTGTTTTCTGTTATTGCAGATATGAAGCTGTGACCCGATCTGGCATTTCACTATCGAACATCGAAGTTTTTGTGCGCTGCTTGCTGCGGAAGATAGCATCGCTAACTCGTCACGAACGGCAGAGGACACGCCCCATCGAACAGTGCTATAAACGAATGCCAGCTTCCATCGGCTGTCACACTGTCAGCGGCACCGGCACCGGCAGAGCACCGTTCTACCAAGTGTTTTCTGCTATTGCAGATATGAAGCTGTGACCCGATCTGGCATTTCACTATAGAACATCGACGTTTTTGTGCGCTGCTTGCTGCGGAAGATAGCATCGCTACCTCGTCACGAACATCAGCGGACACGCCCCTTCGGACAGTGCTATAAATGCAGGCCAGCTTCCATCGGCTGTCACACTGCCAGCGGCACCGGCACCGGCAGAGCACCGTTCTAACAAGTGTTTTCTGCTATTGCAGATATAAAGCTATGACCCGATCTGGCATTTCACTATCGAAAATCGACGTTTTTGTGCGCTGCTTGCTGCAGAAGATAGCATCGCTACCTCGTCACGAACATCAGCGGACACACCCCATCGAACAGCGCTATAAATAAAGGGCAGCTTCCATCGGCTGTCACACTGTCGGCGGCACCAGCACCGGCAGAGCACCGTTCTAAGAAGTGTTTTCTGCTATTGGAGATATGAAGCTGTGACCCGATCTGGCGTTTCACTATCGAACATCGATGTTTTTGTGTGCTGCTTGCTGCGGAAGATAGCATCGCTACCTCGTCACGAACGGCAGCGGACACGCCCCATCGAACAGTGCTATAATGAAGGTCAGCTTCCATCGGCTGTCACACTGCCAGCGGCACCGGCACCGGCAGAGCACCGTTCTAACAAGTGTTTTCTGCTATTGCAGATATGAAGCTATAACCCGATCTGGCATTTCACTATCGAAAATCGACGTTTTTGTGCGCTGCTTGCTGCGGAAGATAGCATCGCTACCTCGTCACGAACATCAGCGGACACGCCCCTTCGGACAGTGCTATAAATGCAGGCCAGCTTCCATCGGCTGTCACACTGCCAGCGGCACCGGCACCGGCAGAGCACCGTTCTAACAAGTGTTTTCTGCTATTGCAGATATGAAGCTATGACCCGATCTGGCATTTCACTATCGAAAATCGACGTTTTTGTGCGCTGCTTGCTGCGGAAGACAGCATCGCTACCTCGTCACGAACATCAGCGGACACGCCCCTTCGGACAGTGCTATAAATGCAGGCCAGCTTCCATCGGCTGTCACTCTGTCAGCGGCACCGGCACCGGCTGAAGATAGCGTCGCTACCTCGTCACGAACGGCAGCGGACACGCCCCATCGAACAGCGCTATAAATGAAGGCCAGCTTCAATCGGCTGTCACACTGGCTGCGGCACCGGCAGAGCACTGTTCTAAGAAGTGTTTTCCTCTAATGCAGATATGAAGCTGTGAACCGATCTGGAATTTCACTATAGAACTTCGATGTTTCTGTGCGCTGCTTGCCGCAGAAGATAGCATCGCTAACTCGGCACGAACGGCAGCGGACCCGCCCCATCGAACAGCGCTATAATTGAAGGCCAGCTTCCATCGGCTGTCACACTGTCAGCGGCATCGGCACCGGTAGAGCAACGTTCTAAGAAGTGTTTTCGACTATTGCAGATATGAAGCTGTGAGCCGATCTGGCATTTCACTATCGAGCATCGACGTTTTTGTGCGCTGCTTGCTGCGGAAGATAGCATCGCTACCTCGTCACGAACGGCAGCCGACACGCCCCATCGAACAGTGCTATAAATGAAGGCCAGCTTCAATCGGCTGTCACACTGTCAGCGGCACCGGCACAGGCAGACCACCGTTCTGAGAAGTGCTTTCTGATATTGCAGATATGAAGCTGTGACCCGATCAGGCATTTCACTATCGAATATCGACGTTTTTGTGCGCTGCTTGCTGCGGGAGATAGCATGCCTACCTCGACACGAACGGTAGTGGACACGCCCCTTCTAACAGTGCTATAAATGAAGGCCAGCTTCCATCGGCTGTCACTCTGTCAGTGGCACCGGCACCGGCAGAGCACCGTTTTAAGAAGTGTTTTCTGCTATTGCAGATATGAAGCTGTGACACGATTTGGCATTTCACTATCGAACATCGACGTTTTTGTGCGCTGCTTGCTGCGGAAAATAGCATCGCTACCTCGTCACTAACGGCAGCGGACACGCCCCTTCGGACAGTGCTATAAATGAAGTCCAGCTTCCATCGGCTGTCACACTGGCAGCGGCAGCGGAAACGTCAGAGCACCGTTCTAAGAGGTGTTTTCTGCTATTGCAGATATAAAGCTGTGACCCGATCTGGCATTTCACTATCGAACATCGACGTTTTTGTGCGCTGCTTGCTGCGGAAGATAGCTTCGCTACCTCGTCACGAACGGCAGGGGACACGCCCCATCGAACAGTGCTATAAACGAAGGCCAGCTTCCATCGGCTGTCACACTGTCAGCGGCACCGGCACCGGCAGAGTACCGTTCTAAGAAGTGTTTTCTGTTATTGCAGATATGAAGCTGTGACCCGATCTGGCATTTCACTATCGAACATCGAAGTTTTTGTGCTCTGCTTGCTGCGGAAGATAGCATCGCTAACTCGTCACGAACGGCAGCGGACACGCCCCATCGAACAGTGCTATAAACGAATGCCAGCTTCCATCGGCTGTCACACTGTCAGCGGCACCGGCACCGGCAGAGCACCGTTCTACCAAGTGTTTTCTGCTATTGCAGATATGAAGCTGTGACCCGATCTGGCATTTCACTATAGAACATCGACGTTTTTGTGCGCTGCTTGCTGCGGAAGATAGCATCGCCACCTCGTCGCGAACGGCAGCGGACACTCCCCATCGAACAGTGCTATAAATGAAGGCCAGCTTCCATCGGCTGTCACACTGTCAGCGGCACCGGCACCGGCAGAGGACCGTTCTAAGAAGTGTTTTCTGTTATTGCAGATATGAAGCTGTGACCCGATGTGGCATTTAACTATCAAACATCGATGTTTTTGTGCGCTGCTTGTGCGGAAGATAGCATCGCTACCTCGTCACGAACGGCAGCGGACACACCCCATCGAACAGCGCTATAAATGAAGGGCAGCTTCCATCGGCTGTCACACTGTCGGCGGCACCAGCACCGGCAGAGCACCGTTCTAAGAAGTGTTTTCTGCTATTGGAGATATGAAGCTGTGACCCGATCTGGCGTTTCACTATCGAACATCGACGTTTTTGTGTGCTGCTTGCTGCGGAAGATAGCATCGCTACCTCGTCACGAACGGCAGCGGACACGCCCCATCGAACAGTGCTATAATCAAGGTCAGCTTCCATCGGCTGTCACACTGCCAGCGGCACCGGCACCGGCAGAGCACCGTTCTAACAAGTGTTTTCTGCTATTGCAGATATGAAGCTATAACCCGATCTGGCATTTCACTATCGAAAATCGACGTTTTTGTGCGCTGCTTGCTGCGGAAGATAGCATCGCTACCTCGTCACGAACATCAGCGGACACGCCCCTTCGGACAGTGCTATAAATGCAGGCCAGCTTCCATCGGCTGTCACACTGCCAGCGGCACCGGCACCGGCAGAGCACCGTTCTAACAAGTGTTTTCTGCTATTGCAGATATGAAGCTATGACCCGATCTGGCATTTCACTATCGAATATCGACGTTTTTGTGCGCTGCTTGCTGCGGAAGATAGCATCGCTACCTCGTCACGAACATCAGCGGACACGCCCCTTCGGACAGTGCTATAAATGCAGGCCAGCTTCCATCGGCTGTCACTCTGTCAGCGGCACCGGCACCGGCTGAAGATAGCGTCGCTACCTCGTCACGAACGGCAGCGGACACGCCCCATCGAACAGCGCTATAAATGAAGGCCAGCTTCAATCGGCTGTCACACTGGCTGCGGCACCGGCAGAGCACTGTTCTAAGAAATGTTTTCCTCTAATGCAGATATGAAGCTGTGAACCGATCTAGAATTTCACTATAGAACTTCGATGTTTCTGTGCGCTGCTTGCCGCAGAAGATAGCATCGCTAACTCGGCACGAACGGCAGAGGACCCGCCCCATCGAACAGCGCTATAATTGAAGGCCAGCTTCCATCGGCTGTCACACTGTCAGCGGCATCGGCACCGGTAGAGCAACGTTCTAAGAAGTGTTTTCGACTATTGCAGATATGAAGCTGTGAGCCGATCTGGCATTTCACTATCGAGCATCGACGTTTTTGTGCGCTGCTTGCTGCGGAAGATAGCATCGCTACCTCGTCACGAACGGCAGCCGACACGCCCCATCGAACAGTGCTATAAATGAAGGCCAGCTTCAATCGGCTGTCACACTGTCAGCGGCACCGGCACAGGCAGACCACCGTTCTGAGAAGTGCTTTCTGATATTGCAGATATGAAGCTGTGACCCGATCAGGCATTTCACTATCGAATATCGACGTTTTTGTGCGCTGCTTGCTGCGGGAGATAGCATGCCTACCTCGACACGAACGGTAGTGGACACGCCCCTTCTAACAGTGCTATAAATGAAGGCCAGCTTCCATCGGCTGTCACTCTGTCAGTGGCACCGGCACCGGCAGAGCACCGTTTTAAGAAGTGTTTTCTGCTATTGCAGATATGAAGCTGTGACACGATTTGGCATTTCACTATCGAACATCGACGTTTTTGTGCGCTGCTTGCTGCGGAAAATAGCATCGCTACCTCGTCACTAACGGCAGCGGACACGCCCCTTCGGACAGTGCTATAAATGAAGTCCAGCTTCCATCGGCTGTCACACTGGCAGCGGCAGCGGAAACGTCAGAGCACCGTTCTAAGAGGTGTTTTCTGCTATTGCAGATATAAAGCTGTGACCCGATCTGGCATTTCACTATCGAACATCGACGTTTTTGTGCGCTGCTTGCTGCGGAAGATAGCTTCGCTACCTCGTCACGAACGGCAGCGGACACGCCCCATCGAACAGTGCTATAAACGAAGGCCAGCTTCCATCGGCTGTCACACTGTCAGCGGCACCGGCACCGGCAGAGTACCGTTCTAAGAAGTGTTTTCTGTTATTGCAGATATGAAGCTGTGACCCGATCTGGCATTTCACTATCGAACATCGAAGTTTTTGTGCTCTGCTTGCTGCGGAAGATAGCATCGCTAACTCGTCACGAACGGCAGCGGACACGCCCCATCGAACAGTGCTATAAACGAATGCCAGCTTCCATCGGCTGTCACACTGTCAGCGGCACCGGCACCGGCAGATCACCGTTCTACCAAGTGTTTTCTGCTATTGCAGATATGAAGCTGTGACCCGATCTGGCATTTCACTATAGAACATCGACGTTTTTGTGCGCTGCTTGCTGCGGAAGATAGCATCGCCACCTCGTCGCGAACGGCAGCGGACACTCCCCATCGAACAGTGCTATTAATGAAGGCCAGCTTCCATCGGCTGTCACACTGTCAGCGGCACCGGCACCGGCAGAGGACCGTTCTAAGAAGTGTTTTCTGTTATTGCAGATATGAAGCTGTGACCCGATGTGGCATTTAACTATCAAACATCGATGTTTTTGTGCGCTGCTTGTGCGGAAGATAGCATCGCTACCTCGTCACGAACGGCAGCGGACACGCCCCATCGAACAGCGCTATAAATGAAGGGCAGCTTCCATCGGCTGTCACACTGTCGGCGGCACCAGCACCGGCAGAGCACCGTTCTAAGAAGTGTTTTCTGCTATTGGAGATATGAAGCTGTGACCCGATCTGGCGTTTCACTATCGAACATCGACGTTTTTGTGTGCTGCTTGCTGCGGAAGATAGCATCGCTACCTCGTCACGAACGGCAGCGGACACGCCCCATCGAACAGTGCTATAATGAAGGTCAGCTTCCATCGGCTGTCACACTGCCAGCGGCACCGGCACCGGCAGAGCACCGTTCTAACAAGTGTTTTCTGCTATTGCAGATATGAAGCTATAACCCGATCTGGCATTTCACTATCGAAAATCGACGTTTTTGTGCGCTGCTTGCTGCGGAAGATAGCATCGCTACCTCGTCACGAACATCAGCGGACACGCCCCTTCGGACAGTGCTATAAATGCAGGCCAGCTTCCATCGGCTGTCACACTGCCAGCGGCACCGGCACCGGCAGAGCACCGTTCTAACAAGTGTTTTCTGCTATTGCAGATATGAAGCTATGACCCGATCTGGCATTTCACTATCGAAAATCGACGTTTTTGTGCGCTGCTTGCTGCGGAAGATAGCATCGCTACCTCGTCACGAACGTCAGCGGACACGCCCCTTCGGACAGTGCTATAAATGCAGGCCAGCTTCCATCGGCTGTCACTCTGTCAGCGGCACCGGCACCGGCTGAAGATAGCGTCGCTACCTCGTCACGAACGGCAGCGGACACGCCCCATCGAACAGCGCTGTAAATGAAGGCCAGCTTCAATCGGCTGTCACACTGGCTGCGGCACCGGCACCGGTAGAGCAACGTTCTAAGAAGTGTTTTCGACTATTGCAGATATGAAGCTGTGAGCCGATCTGGCATTTCACTATCGAGCATCGACGTTTTTGTGCGCTGCTTGCTGCGGAAGATAGCATCGCTACCTCGTCACGAACGGCAGCCGACACGCCCCATCGAACAGTGCTATAAATGAAGGCCAGCTTCAATCGGCTGTCACACTGTCAGCGGCACCGGCACAGGCAGACCACCGTTCTGAGAAGTGCTTTCTGATATTGCAGATATGAAGCTGTGACCCGATCAGGCATTTCACTATCGAATATCGACGTTTTTGTGCGCTGCTTGCTGCGGGAGATAGCATGCCTACCTCGACACGAACGGTAGTGGACACGCCCCTTCTAACAGTGCTATAAATGAAGGCCAGCTTCCATCGGCTGTCACTCTGTCAGTGGCACCGGCACCGGCAGAGCACCGTTTTAAGAAGTGTTTTCTGCTATTGCAGATATGAAGCTGTGACACGATTTGGCATTTCACTATCGAACATCGACGTTTTTGTGCGCTGCTTGCTGCGGAAAATAGCATCGCTACCTCGTCACTAACGGCAGCGGACACGCCCCTTCGGACAGTGCTATAAATGAAGTCCAGCTTCCATCGGCTGTCACACTGGCAGCGGCAGCGGAAACGTCAGAGCACCGTTCTAAGAGGTGTTTTCTGCTATTGCAGATATAAAGCTGTGACTCGATCTGGCATTTCACTATCGAACATCGACGTTTTTGTGCGCTGCTTGCTGCGGAAGATAGCTTCGCTACCTCGTCACGAACGGCAGCGGACACGCCCCATCGAACGGTGCTATAAACGAAGGCCAGCTTGCATCGGCTGTCACACTGTCAGCGGCACCGGCACCGGCAGAGCACCGTTCTACCAAGTGTTTTCTGCTATTGAGAGATATGAAGCTGTGACCCGATCTGGCATTTCACTATAAAACATAGACGTTTTTGTGCACTGATTGCTGCGGAAGATAGCATCGCTACCTCGTCGCGAACGGCAGCGGACACGCCCCATCGAACAGTGCTATAAATGAAGGCCAGCTTCCATCGGCTGTCACACTGTCAGCGGCACCGGCACCGGCAGAGTACCGTTCTAAGAAGTGTTTTCTGCTATTGCAGTTATGAAGCTGTGACCCGATCTGGCATTTCACTATCGGACATCGACGTTTTTGTGCGCTAATTGCTGCGTAAGATAGTACCGCTATCTCGTCACGAACGGCAGCGGACACGCCCCATCGAACAGTGCTATAAATGAAGGCCAGCATCAATCGGCTGTCACACTGTCAGCGGCACCGGCACCGGCAGAGGACCGTTCTAAGAAGTGTTTTCTGTTATTGCAGATATGAAGCTGTGACCCGATGTGGCATTTAACTATCAAACATCGATGTTTTGTGCGCTGCTTGTGCGGAAGATAGCATCGCTACCTCGTCACGAACGGCAGCGGACACACCCCATCGAACAGCGCTATAAATGAAGGGCAGCTTCCATCGGCTGTCACACTGTCGGCGGCACCAGCACCGGCAGAGCACCGTTCTAAGAAGTGTTTTCTGCTATTGGAGATATGAAGCTGTGACCCGATCTGGCGTTTCACTATCGAACATCGACGTTTTTGTGTGCTGCTTGCTGCGGAAGATAGCATCGCTACCTCGTCACGAACGGCAGCGGACACGCCCCATCGAACAGTGCTATAATGAAGGTCAGCTTCCATCGGCTGTCACACTGCCAGCGGCACCGGCACCGGCAGAGCACCGTTCTAACAAGTGTTTTCTGCTATTGCAGATATGAAGCTATAACCCGATCTGGCATTTCACTATCGAAAATCGACGTTTTTGTGCGCTGCTTGCTGCGGAAGATAGCATCGCTGCCTCGTCACGAACATCAGCGGACACGCCCCTTCGGACAGTGCTATAAATGCAGGCCAGCTTCCATCGGCTGTCACACTGCCAGCGGCACCGGCACCGGCAGAGCACCGTTCTAACAAGTGTTTTCTGCTATTGCAGATATGAAGCTATGACCCGATCTGGCATTTCACTATCGAAAATCGACGTTTTTGTGCGCTGCTTGCTGCGGAAGATAGCATCGCTACCTCGTCACGAACATCAGCGGACACGCCCCTTCGGACAGTGCTATAAATGCAGGCCAGCTTCCATCGGCTGTCACTCTGTCAGCGGCACCGGCACCGGCTGAAGATAGCGTCGCTACCTCGTCACGAACGGCAGCGGACACGCCCCATCGAACAGCGCTGTAAATGAAGGCCAGCTTCAATCGGCTGTCACACTGGCTGCAGCACCGGCAGAGCACTGTTCTAAGAAGTGTTTTCCTCTAATGCAGATATGAAGCTGTGAACCGATCTGGAATTTCACTATAGAACTTCGATGTTTCTGTGCGCTGCTTGCCGCAGAAGATAGCATCGCTAACTCGGCACGAACGGCAGAGGACCCGCCCCATCGAACAGCGCTATAATTGAAGGCCAGCTTCCATCGGCTGTCACACTGTCAGCGGCATCGGCACCGGTAGAGCAACGTTCTAAGAAGTGTTTTCGACTATTGCAGATATGAAGCTGTGAGCCGATCTGGCATTTCACTATCGAGCATCGACGTTTTTGTGCGCTGCTTGCTGCGGAAGATAGCATCGCTACCTCGTCACGAACGGCAGCCGACACGCCCCATCGAACAGTGCTATAAATGAAGGCCAGCTTCAATCGGCTGTCACACTGTCAGCGGCACCGGCACAGGCAGACCACCGTTCTGAGAAGTGCTTTCTGATATTGCAGATATGAAGCTGTGACCCGATCAGGCATTTCACTATCGAATATCGACGTTTTTGTGCGCTGCTTGCTGCGGGAGATAGCATGCCTACCTCGACACGAACGGTAGTGGACACGCCCCTTCTAACAGTGCTATAAATGAAGGCCAGCTTCCATCGGCTGTCACTCTGTCAGTGGCATCGGCACCGGCAGAGCACCGTTTTAAGAAATGTTTTCTGCTATTGCAGATATGAAGCTGTGACACGATTTGGCATTTCACTATCGAACATCGACGTTTTTGTGCGCTGCTTGCTGCGGAAAATAGCATCGCTACCTCGTCACTAACGGCAGCGGACACGCCCCTTCGGACAGTGCTATAAATGAAGTCCAGCTTCCATCGGCTGTCACACTGGCAGCGGCAGCGGAAACGTCAGAGCACCGTTCTAAGAGGTGTTTTCTGCTATTGCAGATATAAAGCTGTGACCCGATCTGGCATTTCACTATCGAACATCGACGTTTTTGTGCGCTGCTTGCTGCGGAAGATAGCTTCGCTACCTCGTCACGAACGGCAGCGGACACGCCCCATCGAACGGTGCTATAAACGAATGCCAGCTTGCATCGGCTGTCACACTGTCAGCGGCACCGGCACCGGCAGAGCACCGTTCTACCAAGTGTTTTCTGCTATTGCAGATATGAAGCTGTGACCCGATCTGGCATTTCACTATAGAACATCGACGTTTTTGTGCGCTGCTTGCTGCGGAAGATAGCATCGCCACCTCGTCGCGAACGGCAGCGGACACTCCCCATCGAACAGTGCTATAAATGAAGGCCAGCTTCCATCGGCTGTCACACTGTCAGCGGCACCGGCACCGGCAGAGGACCGTTCTAAGAAGTGTTTTCTGTTATTGCAGATATGAAGCTGTGACCCGATGTGGCATTTAACTATCAAACATCGATGTTTTTGTGCGCTGCTTGTGCGGAAGATAGCATCGCTACCTCGTCACGAACGGCAGCGGACACACCCCATCGAACAGCGCTATAAATGAAGGGCAGCTTCCATCGGCTGTCACACTGTCGGCGGCACCAGCACCGGCAGAGCACCGTTCTAAGAAGTGTTTTCTGCTATTGGAGATATGAAGCTGTGACCCGATCTGGCGTTTCACTATCGAACATCGACGTTTTTGTGTGCTGCTTGCTGCGGAAGATAGCATCGCTACCTCGTCACGAACGGCAGCGGACACGCCCCATCGAACAGTGCTATAATGAAGGTCAGCTTCCATCGGCTGTCACACTGCCAGCGGCACCGGCACCGGCAGAGCACCGTTCTAACAAGTGTTTTCTGCTATTGCAGATATGAAGCTATAACCCGATCTGGCATTTCACTATCGAAAATCGACGTTTTTGTGCGCTGCTTGCTGCGGAAGATAGCATCGCTACCTCGTCACGAACATCAGCGGACACGCCCCTTCGGACAGTGCTATAAATGCAGGCCAGCTTCCATCGGCTGTCACACTGCCAGCGGCACCGGCACCGGCAGAGCACCGTTCTAACAAGTGTTTTCTGCTATTGCAGATATGAAGCTATGACCCGATCTGGCATTTCACTATCGAAAATCGACGTTTTTGTGCGCTGCTTGCTGCGGAAGATAGCATCGCTACCTCGTCACGAACATCAGCGGACACGCCCCTTCGGACAGTGCTATAAATGCAGGCCAGCTTCCATCGGCTGTCACTCTGTCAGCGGCACCGGCACCGGCTGAAGATAGCGTCGCTACCTCGTCACGAACGGCAGCGGACACGCCCCATCGAACAGCGCTGTAAATGAAGGCCAGCTTCAATCGGCTGTCACACTGGCTGCGGCACCGGCAGAGCACTGTTCTAAGAAGTGTTTTCCTCTAATGCAGATATGAAGCTTTGAACCGATCTGGAATTTCACTATAGAACTTCGATGTTTCTGTGCGCTGCTTGCCGCAGAAGATAGCATCGCTAACTCGGCACGAACGGCAGGGGACCCGCCCCATCGAACAGCGCTATAATTGAAGGCCAGCTTCCATCGGCTGTCACACTGTCAGCGGCATCGGCACCGGTAGAGCAACGTTCTAAGAAGTGTTTTCGACTATTGCAGATATGAAGCTGTGAGCCGATCTGGCATTTCACTATCGAGCATCGACGTTTTTGTGCGCTGCTTGCTGCGGAAGATAGCATCGCTACCTCGTCACGAACGGCAGCCGACACGCCCCATCGAACAGTGCTATAAATGAAGGCCAGCTTCAATCGGCTGTCACACTGTCAGCGGCACCGGCACAGGCAGACCACCGTTCTGAGAAGTGCTTTCTGATATTGCAGATATGAAGCTGTGACCCGATCAGGCATTTCACTATCGAATATCGACGTTTTTGTGCGCTGCTTGCTGCGGGAGATAGCATGCCTACCTCGACACGAACGGTAGTGGACACGCCCCTTCTAACAGTGCTATAAATGAAGGCCAGCTTCCATCGGCTGTCACTCTGTCAGTGGCACCGGCACCGGCAGAGCACCGTTTTAAGAAGTGTTTTCTGCTATTGCAGATATGAAGCTGTGACACGATTTGGCATTTCACTATCGAACATCGACGTTTTTGTGCGCTGCTTGCTGCGGAAAATAGCATCGCTACCTCGTCACTAACGGCAGCGGACACGCCCCTTCGGACAGTGCTATAAATGAAGTCCAGCTTCCATCGGCTGTCACACTGGCAGCGGCAGCGGAAACGTCAGAGCACCGTTCTAAGAGGTGTTTTCTGCTATTGCAGATATAAAGCTGTGACCCGATCTGGCATTTCACTATCGAACATCGACGTTTTTGTGCGCTGCTTGCTGCGGAAGATAGCTTCGCTACCTCGTCACGAACGGCAGCGGACACGCCCCATCGAACGGTGCTATAAACGAAGGCCAGCTTGCATCGGCTGTCACACTGTCAGCGGCACCGGCACCGGCAGAGCACCGTTCTACCAAGTGTTTTCTGCTATTGAGAGATATGTAGCTGTGACCCGATCTGGCATTTCACTATAAAACATAGACGTTTTTGTGCACTGATTGCTGCGGAAGATAGCATCGCTACCTCGTCGCGAACGGCAGCGGACACGCCCCATCGAACAGTGCTATAAATGAAGGCCAGCTTCCATCGGCTGTCACACTGTCAGCGGCACCGGCACCGGCAGAGTACCGTTCTAAGAAGTGTTTTCTGCTATTGCAGTTATGAAGCTGTGACCCGATCTGGCATTTCACTATCGGACATCGACGTTTTTGTGCGCTAATTGCTGCGTAAGATAGTACCGCTATCTCGTCACGAACGGCAGCGGACACGCCCCATCGAACAGTGCTATAAATGAAGGCCAGCATCAATCGGCTGTCACACTGTCAGCGGCACCGGCACCGGCAGAGGACCGTTCTAAGAAGTGTTTTCTGTTATTGCAGATATAAAGCTGTGACCCGATGTGGCATTTAACTATCAAACATCGATGTTTTGTGCGCTGCTTGTGCGGAAGATAGCATCGCTACCTCGTCACGAACGGCAGCGGACACACCCCATCGAACAGCGCTATAAATGAAGGGCAGCTTCCATCGGCTGTCACACTGTCGGCGGCACCAGCACCGGCAGAGCACCGTTCTAAGAAGTGTTTTCTGCTATTTGAGATATGAAGCTGTGACCCGATCTGGCGTTTCACTATCGAACATCGACGTTTTTGTGTGCTGCTTGCTGCGGAAGATAGCATCGCTACCTCGTCACGAACGGCAGCGGACACGCCCCATCGAACAGTGCTATAATGAAGGTCAGCTTCCATCGGCTGTCACACTGCCAGCGGCACCGGCACCGGCAGAGCACCGTTCTAACAAGTGTTTTCTGCTATTGCAGATATGAAGCTATAACCCGATCTGGCATTTCACTATCGAAAATCGACGTTTTTGTGCGCTGCTTGCTGCGGAAGATAGCATCGCTACCTCGTCACGAACATCAGCGGACACGCCCCTTCGGACAGTGCTATAAATGCAGGCCAGCTTCCATCGGCTGTCACACTGCCAGCGGCACCGGCACCGGCAGAGCACCGTTCTAACAAGTGTTTTCTGCTATTGCAGATATCAAGCTATGACCCGATCTGGCATTTCACTATCGAAAATCGACGTTTTTGTGCGCTGCTTGCTGCGGAAGATAGCATCGCTACCTCGTCACGAACATCAGCGGACACGCCCCTTCGGACAGTGCTATAAATGCAGGCCAGCTTCCATCGGCTGTCACTCTGTCAGCGGCACCGGCACCGGCTGAAGATAGCGTCGCTACCTCGTCACGAACGGCAGTGGACACGCCCCATCGAACAGCGCTGTAAATGAAGGCCAGCTTCAATCGGCTGTCACACTGGCTGCGGCACCGGCAGAGCACTGTTCTAAGAAGTGTTTTCCTCTAATGCAGATATGAAGCTGTGAACCGATCTGGAATTTCACTATAGAACTTCGATGTTTCTGTGCGCTGCTTGCCGCAGAAGATAGCATCGCTAACTCGGCACGAACGGCAGCGGACCCGCCCCATCGAACAGCGCTATAATTGAAGGCCAGCTTCCATCGGCTGTCACACTGTCAGCGGCATCGGCACCGGTAGAGCAACGTTCTAAGAAGTGTTTTCGACTATTGCAGATATGAATCTGTGAGCCGATCTGGCATTTCACTATCGAGCATCGACGTTTTTGTGCGCTGCTTGCTGCGGAAGATAGCATCGCTACCTCGTCACGAACGGCAGCCGACACGCCCCATCGAACAGTGCTATAAATGAAGGCCAGCTTCAATCGGCTGTCACACTGTCAGCGGCACCGGCACAGGCAGACCACCGTTCTGAGAAGTGCTTTCTGATATTGCAGATATGAAGCTGTGACCCGATCAGGCATTTCACTATCGAATATCGACGTTTTTGTGCGCTGCTTGCTGCGGGAGATAGCATGCCTACCTCGACACGAACGGTAGTGGACACGCCCCTTCTAACAGTGCTATAAATGAAGGCCAGCTTCCATCGGCTGTCACTCTGTCAGTGGCACCGGCACCGGCAGAGCACCGTTTTAAGAAGTGTTTTCTGCTATTGCAGATATGAAGCTGTGACACGATTTGGCATTTCACTATCGAACATCGACGTTTTTGTGCGCTGCTTGCTGCGGAAAATAGCATCGCTACCTCGTCACTAACGGCAGCGGACACGCCCCTTCGGACAGTGCTATAAATGAAGTCCAGCTTCCATCGGCTGTCACACTGGCAGCGGCAGCGGAAACGTCAGAGCACCGTTCTAAGAGGTGTTTTCTGCTATTGCAGATATAAAGCTGTGACCCGATCTGGCATTTCACTATCGAACATCGACGTTTTTGTGCGCTGCTTGCTGCGGAAGATAGCTTCGCTACCTCGTCACGAACGGCAGCGGACACGCCCCATCGAACGGTGCTATAAACGAAGGCCAGCTTGCATCGGCTGTCACACTGTCAGCGGCACCGGCACCGGCAGAGCACCGTTCTACCAAGTGTTTTCTGCTATTGAGAGATATGAAGCTGTGACCCGATCTGGCATTTCACTATAAAACATAGACGTTTTTGTGCACTGATTGCTGCGGAAGATAGCATCGCTACCTCGTCGCGAACGGCAGCGGACACGCCCCATCGAACAGTGCTATAAATGAAGGCCAGCTTCCATCGGCTGTCACACTGTCAGCGGCACCGGCACCGGCAGAGTACCGTTCTAAGAAGTGTTTTCTGCTATTGCAGTTATGAAGCTGTGACCCGATCTGGCATTTCACTATCGGACATCGACGTTTTTGTGCGCTAATTGCTGCGTAAGATAGTACCGCTATCTCGTCACGAACGGCAGCGGACACGCCCCATCGAACAGTGCTATAAATGAAGGCCAGCATCAATCGGCTGTCACACTGTCAGCGGCACCGGCACAGGCAGACCACCGTTCTAAGAAGTGTTTTCTGTTATTGCAGATATGAAGCTTTGACCCGATGTGGCATTTACCTATCAAACATGAATGTTTTTGTGCGCTGCTTGCTGCGGAAGATAGCATCGCTACCTCGTCACTAGCGGCAGTGGACACGCCCCTTCGGACAGTGCTATAAATGAAGGCCAGCTTCCATCGGCTGTCACACTGTCAGCGCCACCGGCACCTGCAGGGCACAGTTCTAAGAAGTGTTATCTGCTATTGCAGATATGAAGCTGTGACCCGATCTGGCATTTCACTATCCAATATCGACGTTTTTGTGCGCTGCTTGCTGCGGAAGATAGCATGCCTACCTCGACACGAACGGCAGCGGACACGCCCCATAAACAGTGCTATAAATGAAGGCCAGCATCCATCGCCTGTCACACTGTCAGCGGCAACGGCACCGGCACAGCATTGTTCTAAGAAGTGTTTTCTGCTATTGCAGATATGAAGCTGTGATCCGATGTGGCATTTCACTATCGAACATCGACGTTTTTGTGCGCTGCTTGCTGCGGAAGATGGCATCGCTACCTCGTCACTAACGGTAGCGGACACGCCCCTTCTAACAGTGCTATAAAAGAAGGCCAGCTTCCATCGGCTGTCACTCTGTCAGTGGCACCGGCACCGGCAGAGCACCGTTTTAAGAAATGTTTTTGCAGATAAGAAGCTGTGACACGATTTTGCATTTCACTATCGAACATCGACGTTTTTGTGCGCTGCTTGCTGCGGAAGATAGCATCGCTACCTCGTCACTAACGGCAGCGGACACGCCCCTTCGGACAGTGCTATAAATGAAGTCCAGCTTCCATCGGCTGTCACACTGGCAGCGGCAGCGGAAACGTCAGAGCACCGTTCTAAGAGGTGTTTTCTGCTATTGCAGATATAAAGCTGTGACCCGATCTGGCATTTCACTATCGAACATCGACGTTTTTGTGCGCTGCTTGCTGCGGAAGATAGCTTCGCTACCTCGTCACGAACGGCAGCGGACACGCCCCATCGAACGGTGCTATAAATGAAGGCCAGCTTCCATCGGCTGTCACACTGTCAGCGGCACCGGCACCGGCAGAGCACCGTTCTACCAAGTGTTTTCTGCTATTGCAGATATGAAGCTGTGACCCGATCTGGCATTTCATTATAAAACATAGACGTTTTTGTGCACTGATTGCTGCGGAAGATAGCATCGCTACCTCGTCGCGAACGGCAGCGGACACGCCCCATCGAACAGTGCTATAAATGAAGGCCAGCTTCCATCGGCTGTCACACTGTCAGCGGCACCGGCACCGGCAGAGTACCGTTCTAAGAAGTGTTTTCTGCTATTGCAGTTATGAAGCTGTGACCCGATCTGGCATTTCACTATCGGACATCGACGTTTTTGTGCGCTAATTGCTGCGTAAGATAGTACCGCTATCTCGTCACGAACGGCAGCGGACACGCCCCATCGAACAGTGCTATAAATGAAGGCCAGCATCAATCGGCTGTCACACTGTCAGCGGCACCGGCACAGGCAGACCACCGTTCTAAGAAGTGTTTTCTGTTACTGCAGATATGAAGCTGTGACCCGATGTGGCATTTACCTATCAAACATGAATGTTTTTGTGCGCTGCTTGCTGCGGAAGATAGCATCGCTACCTCGTCACTAGCGGCAGTGGACACGCCCCTTCGGACAGTGCTATAAATGAAGGCCAGCTTCCATCGGCTGTCACACTGTCAGCGCCACCGGCACCTGCAGGGCACAGTTCTAAGAAGTGTTATCTGCTATTGCAGATATGAAGCTGTGACCCGATCTGGCATTTCACTATCCAATATCGACGTTTTTGTGCGCTGCTTGCTGCGGAAGATAGCATGCCTACCTCGACACGAACGGCAGCGGACACGCCCCATAAACAGTGCTATAAATAAGGCCAGCATCCATCGCCTGTCACACTGTCAGCGGCAACGGCACCGGCACAGCATTGTTCTAAGAAGTGTTTTCTGCTATTGCAGATATGAAGCTGTGATCCGATGTGGCATTTCACTATCGAACATCGACTTTTTGTGCGCTGCTTGCTGCGGAAGATGGCATCGCTACCTCGTCACTAACGGTAGCGGACACGCCCCTTCTAACAGTGCTATAAAAGAAGGCCAGCTTCCATCTGCTGTCACTCTGTCAGTGGCACCGGCACCGGCAGAGCACCGTTTTAAGAAATGTTTTTGCAGATAAGAAGCTGTGACACGATTTTGCATTTCACTATCGAACATCGACGTTTTTGTGCGCTGCTTGCTGCGGAAGATAGCATCGCTACCTCGTCACTAACGGCAGCGGACACGCCCCTTCGGACAGTGCTATAAATGAAGTCCAGCTTCCATCGGCTGTCACACTGGCAGCGGCAGCGGAAACGTCAGAGCACCGTTCTAAGAGGTGTTTTCTGCTATTGCAGATATAAAGCTGTGACCCGATCTGGCATTTCACTATCGAACATCGACGTTTTTGTGCGCTGCTTGCTGCGGAAGATAGCTTCGCTACCTCGTCACGAACGGCAGAGGACACGCCCCATCGAACGGTGCTATAAATGAAGGCCAGCTTCCATCGGCTGTCACACTGTCAGCGGCACCGGCACCGGCAGAGCACCGTTCTATCAAGTGTTTTCTGCTATTGCAGATATGAAGCTGTGACCCGATCTGGCATTTCACTATAGAACATCGACGTTTTTGTGCGCTGCTTGCTGCGGAAGATAGCATCGCCACCTCGTCGCGAACGGCAGGGGACACGCCCCATCGAACAGTGCTATAAATGAAGGCCAGCTTCCATCGGCTGTCACACTGTCAGCGGCACCGGCACCGGCTGAAGATAGCATCGCTACCTCGTCACGAACGGCAGCGGGCACGCCTCATCGAACAGTGCTATAAAGGAAGGCCAGCGCTCATCGGCTGTCACTCTGGCAGCGGCAGCGGCACCGGCGGAGCACCATTTTAAGCAAGCAGTTTTTGCAGATATTAAGCTGTGACCCGTTCTGGCATTTCACTATGAACATCGACGTTTTTGAGCGCTGCTTGCTGTGGAAGATAGCATCGCTACCTCGTCACGAACGGCAGCGGACACGCCCCTTCGGACAGTGCTATAAATGAAGGCAAGCTTCCATCGGCTGTCACACTGTCAGCAGCACCGGCACCGGCAGAGCACCGCTCTAAGAAGTGTTTTCTGCTATTGCAGATATGAAGCTGTGACCCGATCTGGCATTTCACTATCGAATATCGACGTTTTTATGCGCTGCTTGCTGCGGAAGATAGCATGCCTACCTCGACACGAACGGCAGCGGACACGCCCCATAAACAGTGCTATAAATGAAGGCCAGCATCCATCGCCTGTCACACTGTCAGCGGCAACGGCACCGGCACAGCATTGTTCTAAGAAGTGTTTTCTGCTATTGCAGATATGAAGCTGTGATCCGATGTGGCATTTCACTATCGAACATCGACGTTTTTGTGCGCTGCTTGCTGCGGAAGATGGCATCGCTACCTCGTCACTAACGGTAGCGGACACGCCCCTTCTAACAGTGCTATAAAAGAAGGCCAGCTTCCATCGGCTGTCGCTCTGTCAGTGGCACCGACACCGGCAGAGCACCGTTTTAAGAAGTGTTTTCTGCTATTTCAGATATGAAGCTGTGGATCTGGCATTTCACTATCGAATATCGACGTTTTCGTGCGCTGCTTCTGCGAAAGATAGTATCGCTACCTCGTCACGAACGGCAGCGGAAACGCCCCTTCGGACAGTGCTATAAATGAAGGCAAGCTTCCATCGGCTGTCACTCTGTCAGTGGCACCGGCACCGGCAGAGCACCGTTTTAAGAAGTGTTTTCTGCTATTTCAGATATGAAGCTGTGGATCTGGCATTTCACTATCGAATATCGACGTTTTCGTGCGCTGCTTCTGCGAAAGATAGTATCGCTACCTCGTCACGAACGGCAGCGGAAACGCCCCTTCGGACAGTGCTATAAATGAAGGCAAGCTTCCATCGGCTGTCACTCTGTCAGTGGCACCGGCACCGGCAGAGCACCGTTTCAAGAAGTGTTTTCTGCTATTGCAGATATAAAGCTGGGACCCGATCTGGCATTTCACTATCGAACATCGACGTTTTTATGCGCTGCTTGCTGCGGAAGATAGCTTCGCTACCTCGTCACGAACGGCAGCGGACACGCCCCATCGAACAGTGCTATAAATGAAGGCCAGCTTCCATCGGCTGTCACACTGTCAGCGCCACCGGCACCTGCAGGGCACAGTTCTAAGAAGTGTTATCTGCTATTGCAGATATGAAGCTGTGACCCGATCTGGCATTTCACTATCGAATATCGACGTTTTTGTGCGCTGCTTGCTGCGGAAGATAGCATGCCTACCTCGACACGAACGGCAGCGGACACGCCCCATAAACAGTGCTATAAATGAAGGCCAGCATCCATCGCCTGTCACACTGTCAGCGGCAACGGCACCGGCACAGCATTGTTCTAAGAAGTGTTTTCTGCTATTGCAGATATGAAGCTGTGATCCGATGTGGCATTTCACTATCGAACATCGACGTTTTTGTGCGCTGCTTGCTGCGGAAGATGGCATCGCTACCTCGTCACTAACGGTAGCGGACACGCCCCTTCTAACAGTGCTATAAAAGAAGGCCAGCTTCCATCGGCTGTCACTCTGTCAGTGGCACCGACACCGGCAGAGCACCGTTTTAAGAAATGTTTTTGCAGATATGAAGCTGTGACACGATTTGGCATTCCACTATCGAATATCGACGTTTTCGTGCGCTGCTTCTGCGAAAGATAGTATCGCTACCTCGTCACGAACGGCAGCGGACACGCCCCATCGAACAGTGCTATAAATGAAGGCCAGCTTCCATCGGCTGTCACACTGTCAGCGGCACCGGCACCGGCAGAGTACCGTTCTAAGAAGTGTTTTCTGTTATTGCAGATATGAAGCTGTGACCCGATGTGGCATTTAACTATCAAACATCGATATTTTTGTGCGCTGCTTGCTGCGGAAGATAGCATCGCTACCTCGTCACTAACGGCAGTTGACACGCCCCTTCGGACAGTGCTATAAATGAAGTCCAGCTTCCATCGGCTGTCACACTGGCAGCGGCAGCGGAAACGGCAGAGCACCGTTCTAAGAGGTGTTTTCTGCTATTGCAGATATAAAGCTGTGACCCGATCTGGCATTTCACTATCGAACATCGACGTTTTTGTGCGCTGCTTGCTTCGGAAGATAACATGGCTACCTCGGCACTAACGGCACCGGACACGCCCCTTCGGACAGTGCTATAAATGAAGGCCAGCTTCTATCGGCTGTCACACTGGCACCGGCAAAGCACCGTTCTAAGAAGTGTTTTCTGCTATTGCACATATGAAGCTTGTCCCGATCGGGCATTTCACTATCGAACTTCGACGTTTTTGTGCGCTGCTTGCTGCGGAAGATAGCATCGCTATCTCGTCACTAACGGCAGCGGACACGCCCCTTCGGACCGTGCTATAAATGAAGGCCAGCTTCCATCGGCTGTCACTCTGTCAGTGGCACCGGCACCGGCAGAGCACCGTTTTAAGAAGTGTTTTCTGCTATTTCAGATATGAAGCTGTGGATCTGGCATTTCACTATCGAATATCGACGTTTTCGTGCGCTGCTTCTGCGAAAGATAGTATCGCTACCTCGTCACGAACGGCAGCGGAAACGCCCCTTCGGACAGTGCTATAAATGAAGGCAAGCTTCCATCGGCTGTCACTCTGTCAGTGGCACCGGCACCGGCAGAGCACCGTTTCAAGAAGTGTTTTCTGCTATTGCAGATATAAAGCTGGGACCCGATCTGGCATTTCACTATCGAACATCGACGTTTTTATGCGCTGCTTGCTGCGGAAGATAGCTTCGCTACCTCGTCACGAACGGCAGCGGACACGCCCCATCGAACAGTGCTATAAATGAAGGCCAGCTTCCATCGGCTGTCACACTGTCAGCGCCACCGGCACCTGCAGGGCACAGTTCTAAGAAGTGTTATCTGCTATTGCAGATATGAAGCTGTGACCCGATCTGGCATTTCACTATCGAATATCGACGTTTTTGTGCGCTGCTTGCTGCGGAAGATAGCATGCCTACCTCGACACGAACGGCAGCGGACACGCCCCATAAACAGTGCTATAAATGAAGGCCAGCATCCATCGCCTGTCACACTGTCAGCGGCAACGGCACCGGCACAGCATTGTTCTAAGAAGTGTTTTCTGCTATTGCAGATATGAAGCTGTGATCCGATGTGGCATTTCACTATCGAACATCGACGTTTTTGTGCGCTGCTTGCTGCGGAAGATGGCATCGCTACCTCGTCACTAACGGTAGCGGACACGCCCCTTCTAACAGTGCTATAAAATAAGGCCAGCTTCCATCGGCTGTCGCTCTGTCAGTGGCACCGACACCGGCAGAGCACCGTTTTAAGAAATGTTTTTGCAGATATGAAGCTGTGACACGATTTGGCATTCCACTATCGAACATCGACGTTTTTGTGCGCTGCTTGCTGCGGAAGATAGCATCGCTATCTCGTCACTAACGGCAGCGGACACGCCCCTTCGGACCGTGCTATAAATGAAGGCCAGCTTCCATCGGCTGTCACTCTGTCAGTGGCACCGGCACCGGCAGAGCACCGTTTTAAGAAGTGTTTTCTGCTATTTCAGATATGAAGCTGTGGATCTGGCATTTCACTATCGAATATCGACGTTTTCGTGCGCTGCTTCTGCGAAAGATAGTATCGCTACCTCGTCACGAACGGCAGCGGAAACGCCCCTTCGGACAGTGCTATAAATGAAGGCAAGCTTCCATCGGCTGTCACTCTGTCAGTGGCACCGGCACCGGCAGAGCACCGTTTCAAGAAGTGTTTTCTGCTATTGCAGATATAAAGCTGGGACCCGATCTGGCATTTCACTATCGAACATCGACGTTTTTATGCGCTGCTTGCTGCGGAAGATAGCTTCGCTACCTCGTCACGAACGGCAGCGGACACGCCCCATCGAACAGTGCTATAAATGAAGGCCAGCTTCCATCGGCTGTCACACTGTCAGCGCCACCGGCACCTGCAGGGCACAGTTCTAAGAAGTGTTATCTGCTATTGCAGATATGAAGCTGTGACCCGATCTGGCATTTCACTATCGAATATCGACGTTTTTGTGCGCTGCTTGCTGCGGAAGATAGCATGCCTACCTCGACACGAACGGCAGCGGACACGCCCCATAAACAGTGCTATAAATGAAGGCCAGCATCCATCGCCTGTCACACTGTCAGCGGCAACGGCACCGGCACAGCATTGTTCTAAGAAGTGTTTTCTGCTATTGCAGATATGAAGCTGTGATCCGATGTGGCATTTCACTATCGAACATCGACGTTTTTGTGCGCTGCTTGCTGCGGAAGATGGCATCGCTACCTCGTCACTAACGGTAGCGGACACGCCCCTTCTAACAGTGCTATAAAACAAGGCCAGCTTCCATCGGCTGTCGCTCTGTCAGTGGCACCGACACCGGCAGAGCACCGTTTTAAGAAATGTTTTTGCAGATATGAAGCTGTGACACGATTTGGCATTCCACTATCGAACATCGACGTTTTTGTGCGCTGCTTGCTGCGGAAGATAGCATCGCTATCTCGTCACTAACGGCAGCGGACACGCCCCTTCGGACCGTGCTATAAATGAAGGCCAGCTTCCATCGGCTGTCACTCTGTCAGTGGCACCGGCACCGGCAGAGCACCGTTTTAAGAAGTGTTTTCTGCTATTTCAGATATGAAGCTGTGGATCTGGCATTTCACTATCGAATATCGACGTTTTCGTGCGCTGCTTCTGCGAAAGATAGTATCGCTACCTCGTCACGAACGGCAGCGGACACGCCCCATCGAACAGTGCTATAAATGAAGGCCAGCTTCCATCGGCTGTCACACTGTCAGCGGCACCGGCACCGGCAGAGTACCGTTCTAAGAAGTGTTTTCTGTTATTGCAGATATGAAGCTGTGACCCGATGTGGCATTTAACTATCAAACATCGATATTTTTGTGCGCTGCTTGCTGCGGAAGATAGCATCGCTACCTCGTCACTAACGGCAGTTGACACGCCCCTTCGGACAGTGCTATAAATGAAGTCCAGCTTCCATCGGCTGTCACACTGGCAGCGGCAGCGGAAACGGCAGAGCACCGTTCTAAGAGGTGTTTTCTGCTATTGCAGATATAAAGCTGTGACCCGATCTGGCATTTCACTATCGAACATCGACGTTTTTGTGCGCTGCTTGCTTCGGAAGATAACATGGCTACCTCGGCACTAACGGCACCGGACACGCCCCTTCGGACAGTGCTATAAATGAAGGCCAGCTTCTATCGGCTGTCACACTGGCACCGGCAAAGCACCGTTCTAAGAAGTGTTTTCTGCTATTGCACATATGAAGCTTGTCCCGATCGGGCATTTCACTATCGAACTTCGACGTTTTTGTGCGCTGCTTGCTGCGGAAGATAGCATCGCTACCTCGTCACTAACGGCAGTGGACACGCTATTTCGGACAGTGCTATAAATGAAGGCCAACTTCCATCGGCTGTCACGCTGGCACCGGCAGAGCAGCATTCTAAGAAGTGTTTTCTGCTATTGCAGATACGAAGCTTGACCCGATCGGGCATTTCACTATCGAACATCGACGTTTTTGTGCGCTGCTTGCTGCGGAAGATAGCATCGCTACCTCGTCACGAACGGCAGCGGACACGCCCCATCGAACAGCGCTATAAATTAAGGCCAGCCTCTACCGGCTGTAGCACTGGCAGCGGCAGCGGCACCGGCAGAGCACCGTTCTAAAAAGTGTTTTCTGCCATTGCAGATATGAAGCTGTGACCCGATCTGGCATTTCACTATCGAACATCGACGTTTTTGTGCGCTGCTTGCTGCGGACGATAGCATCGCTACCTCATCACGAACATCAGCGGACACGCCCCTTCGGACAGTGCTATAAAAGCAGGCCATCTTCCATCGGCTGTCACTTTGTCAGCGGCACCGGCACCGGCTGAAGATAGCATCGCTACCTCGTCACGAACGGCAGCGGGCACGCCTAATCGAACAGTGCTATAAAGGAAGGCCAGCGCTCATCGGCTGTCACTCTGGCATCGGCAGCGGCACCGGCGGAGCACCATTTTAAGCAGTGTTTTTGCAGATATTAAGCTGTGACCCGTTCTGGCATTTCACTATGAACATCGACGTTTTTGAGCGCTGCTTGCTGTGGAAGATAGCATCGCTACCTCGTCACGAACGGCCGCGGACACCCCCCATCGAACAGCGGTATAAATGAAGGCCAGCTTCAATCGGCTGTCACACTGGCTGCGGCACCGGCAGAGCACTGTTCTAAGAAGTGTTTTCTGCTAATGCAGATATGAAGCTCTGAACCGATCTGGCATTTCTCTATAGAACTTCGATGTTTCTGTGCGCTGCTTGCCGCAGAAGATAGCATCGCTAACTCGTCACGAACGGCAGCGGACCCGCCCCATCGAACAGCGCTATAATCGAAGGCCAGCTTCCATCGGCTGTCACTCAGGTAGCGGCAGCGGCACCGGCAGAGCACCATTTTAAGCAGTGTTTTTTGCAGATATTAAGCTGTGACCCGTTCTGGCATTTCACTATGAACATCGATGTTTTTGTGCGCTGCTTGCTGTGGAAGATAGCATCGCTACCTCGTCCCGAACGGCAGTGGACACGCCCCTTCGGACAGTGCTATAAATGAAGGCAAGCTTCCTTCGGCTGTCACACTGTCAGCAGCACCGGCACCGGCAGAGCACCGCTCTAAGAAGTGTTGTCTGCTATTGCAGATATGAAGCTGTGGATATGGCATTTCACTATCGAATATCGACGTTTTTGTGCGCTGCTTCTGCGAAAGATAGCATCGCTACCTCGTCACGAACGGCAGCGGACACGCCGCATCGGACAGTGCGATAAATGAAGGCCAGCTTCCATCGGCTGTCTCACTGTCAGCGCCACCGGCACCTGCAAGGCACCGTTCTAAGAAGTGTTTTCTGCTATTGCAGATATGAAGCTGTGACCCGACCTGGCATTTCACTATCAGACATCGACGTTTTTGTGCGCTAATTGCTGCGTAAGATAGTATCGCTACCTCGTCACGAACGGCAGCGGACACGCCCCATCGAACAGTGCTATAAATGAAGGTCAGCTTCCATCGGCTGTCACACTGTCAGCGTCACCGGCACAGTCAGACCACCGTTCTAAGAAGTGTTTTCTTATATTGCAGATATGAAGCTGTGACCTGATCTGGCATTTCACTATCGAATATCGACGTTTTTGTGCGCTGCATGCTGCGGAAGATAGCATCGCTACCTCGTCACGAACATCAGCGGACACGCCCCTTCGGACAGTGCTATAAATGCAGGCCAGCTTCCATCGGCTGTCACTCTGTCAGCGGCACAGGCACCGGCTGAAGATAGCATCGCTACCTCGTCACGAACGGCAGCGGGCACGCCTCATCGAACAGTGCTATAAAGGAAGACCAGCGCTCATCGGCTGTCACTCTGGCAGCGGCAGCGGCACCGGCGGAGCACTATTTTAAGCAGTGTTTTTTGCAGATATTAAGCTGTGACCAGTTCTGGCATTTCACTATGAACATCGACGTTTTTGTGCGCTGCTTGCTGTGGAAGATAGCATCGCTACCTCGTCACGAACGGCAGCGGACACGCCCCATCGAACAGCGCTATAAATGAAGGCCAGCTTCAATCGGCTGTCACACTGGCTGCGGCATCGGGAGAGCGCTGTTCTAAGAAGTGTTTTCTGCTAATGCAGATATGATGCTGTGACCCGATCTGGCATTTCACTATAGAACTTCGATGTTTCTGTGCGCTGCTTGCCGCAGAAGATAGCATCGCTAACTCGTCACGAACGGCAGCGGACCCGCCCCATCGAACAGCGCTAAATTGAAGGCCAGCTTCCATCGGCTGTCACTCTGGCACTTGCAGCGGCACCGGCGGAGCACCATTTTAAGCAGTGTTTTTTGCAGATATTAAGCTGTGACCCGTTCTGGCATTTCACTATGAACATCGACGTTTTTGTGCGCTGCTTGCTGTGGAAGATAGCATCGCTACCTCGTCCCGAACGGCAGCGGACACGCCCCTTCGGACAGTGCTATAAATGAAGGCAAGCTTCCATCGGCTGTCACACTGTCAGCAGTACCGGCACCGGCAGAGCACCGTTTTAAGAAATGTTTTTGCAGATATGAAGCTGTGACACGATTTGGGATTTCACTATCGAACATCGACGTTTTTGTGCGCTGCTTGCTGCGGAAGATAGCATCGCTTCCTCGTCACTAACGGCAGCGGAAACGCCCCTTCGGACAGTGCTATAAATGAAGGCCAGCTTCCATCGGCTGTCACTCTGTCAGTGGCACCGGCACCGGCAGAGCACCGTTTCAAGAAGTGTTTTCTGCTATTGCAGATATAAAGCTGTGACCCGATCTGGCATTTCACTATCGAACATCGACGTTTTTATGCGCTGCTTGCTGCGGAAGATAGCTTCGCTACCTCGTCACGAACGGCAGCGGACACGCCCCATCGAACAGTGCTATAAATGAAGGCCAGCTTCCATCGGCTGTCACACTGTCAGCGCCACCGGCACCTGCAGGGCACAGTTCTAAGAAGTGTTATCTGCTATTGCAGATATGAAGCTGTGACCCGATCTGGCATTTCACTATCGAATATCGACGTTTTTGTGCGCTGCTTGCTGCGGAAGATAGCATGCCTACCTCGACACGAACGGCAGCGGACACGCCCCATAAACAGTGCTATAAATGAAGGCCAGTATCCATCGCCTGTCACACTGTCAGCGGCAACGGCACCGGCACAGCATTGTTCTAAGAAGTGTTTTCTGCTATTGCAGATATGAAGCTGTGATCCGATGTGGCATTTCACTATCGAACATCGACGTTTTTGTGCGCTGCTTGCTGCGGAAGATGGCATCGCTACCTCGTCACTAACGGTAGCGGACACGCCCCTTATAACAGTGCTATAAAAGAAGGCCAGCTTCCATCGGCTGTCACTCTGTCAGTGGCACCGGCACCGGCAGAGCACCGTTTTAAGAAATGTTTTTGCAGATATGAAGCTGTGACACGATTTGGCATTTCACTATCGAACATCGACGTTTTTGTGCGCTGCTTGCTGCGGAAGATAGCATCGCTACCTCGTCACTAACGGCAGCGGCCACGCCCCTTCGGACAGTGCTATAAATGAAGGCCAGCTTCCATCGGCTGTCACTCTGTCAGTGGCACCGGCACCGGCAGAGCACCGTTTTAAGAAGTGTTTTCTGCTATTGCAGATATGAAGTTGTGACCCGATCTGGCATTTCACTATCGAACATCGACGTTTTTGTGCGCTGCTTGCTGCGGAAGATAGCACCGCTACCTCGTCACGAACATCAGCGGACACGCCCCTTCGGACAGTGCTATAAATGCAGGCCAGCTTCCATCGGCTGTCACTCTGTCAGCGGCACCGGCACCGGCTGAAGATAGCATCGCTACCTCGTCACGAACGGCAGCGGGCACGCCTCATCGAACAGTGCTATAAAGGAAGGCCAGCGCTCATCGGCTGTCACTCTGGCAGCGGCAGCGGCACCGGCGGAGCACCATTTTAAGCAGCAGTTTTTGCAGATATCAAGCTGTGACCCGTTCTGGTATTTCACTATGAACATCGACGTTTTTGTGCGCTGCTTGCCGCAGAAGATAGCATCGCTACCTCGTCACGAACGGCAGCGGACCCGCCCCATCGAACAGCGCTATAATTGAAGGCCAGCTTCCATCGGCTGTCACTCTGGCAGCGGCAGCGGCACCGGCGGAGCACCATTTTAAGCAGTGTTTTTTGCAGATATTAAGCTGTGACTCGTTCTTGCATTTCACTATGAACATCGACGTTTTTGTGCGCTGCTTGCTGTGGAAGATAGCATCGCTACCTCGTCCCGAACGGCAGCGGACACGCCCCTTCGGACAGTGCTATAAATGAAGGCAAGCTTCCATCGGCTGTCACACTGTCAGCAGCACCGGCACCGCAGAGCACCGTTCTAAGAAGTGTTTTCTGCTATTGCAGATATGAAGCTGTGGATCGGGCATTTCACTATCGAATATCGACGTTTTCGTGCGCTGCTTCTGCGAAAGATAGTATCGCTACCTCGTCACGAACGCCAGCGGTCACGCCCCATCGAACAGTGCGATAAACGAAGGCCAGCTTCCATCGGCTGTCACACTGTCAGCGCCACCCGCACCTGCAGGGCACCGTTCTAAGAAGTGTTTTCTGCGATTGCAGATATGAAGCTGTGACCCGCTCTGGCATTTCACTATAGAACATCGACGTTTTTGTGCGCTGCTTGCTGCGGAAGATAGCATCGCTACCTCGTCGCGAACGGTAGCGGACACGCCCCATCGAACAGTGCTATAAATGAAGGCCAGCTTCCATCGGCTGTCACACTGTCAGCGGCACCGGCACCGGCAGAGTACCGTTCTAAGAAGTGTTTTCTGTTATTGCAGATATGAAGCTGTGACCCGATGTGGCATTTAACTATCAAACATCGATATTTTTGTGCGCTGCTTGCTGCGGAAGATAGCATCGCTACCTCGTCACTAACGGCAGTGGACACGCCCCTTTGGACAGTGCTATAAATGAAGTCGAGCTTCCATCGGCTGTCACACTGGCAGCGGCAGCGGAAACGGCAGAGCACCGTTCTAAGAGGTGTTTTCTGCTATTGCAGATATAAAGCTGTGACCCGATCTGGCATTTCACTATCGAACATCGACGTTTTTGTGCGCTGCTTGCTTCGGAAGATAACATGGCTACCTCGGCACTAACGGCACCGGACACGCCCCTTCGGACAGTGCTATAAATGAACGCCAGCTTCTATCGGCTGTCACACTGGCACCGGCAGAGCACCGTTCTAAGAAGTGTTTTCTGCTATTGCACATATGAAGCTTGTCCCGATCGGACATTTCACTATCGAACTTCGACGTTTTTGTGCGCTGCTTGCTGCGGAAGATAGCATCGCTACCTCGTCACTAACGGCAGTGGACACGCTCCTTCGGACAGTGCTATAAATGAAGGCCAACTTCCATCGGCTGTCACGCTGGCACCGGCAGAGCAGCGTTCTAAGAAGTGTTTTCTGCTATTGCAGATAAGAAGCTTGACCCGATCGGGCATTTCACTATCGAACTTCGACGTTTTGTGCGCTGCTTGATGCGGAAGATAGCATCGCTACCTCGTCACGAACGGCAGCGGACACGCCCCATCGAACAGCGCTATAAATTAAGGCCAGCCTCCGCCGGCTGTAGCACTGGCAGCGGCAGCGGCACCGGCAGAGCACCGTTCTAACAAGTGTTTTCTGCTATTGCAGATATGAAGCTGTGACCCGATCTGGCATTTCACTATCGAACATCGACGTTTTTGTGCGCTGCTTGCTGCGGAAGATAGCATCGCTACCTCGTCACGAACATCAGCGGACACGCCCCCTCGGACAATGCTATAAATGCAGGCCAGCTTCCATCGGCTGTCACTTTGTCAGCGGCACCGGCTGAAGATAGCGTCGCTACCTCGTCACGAACGGCAGCGGGCACGCCTAATCGAACCGTGCTATAAAGGAAGGCCAGCGCTCATCGGCTGTCACTCTGGCATCGGCAGCGGCACCGGCAGAGCACCATTTTAAGGAGTGTTTTTTGCAGATATTAAGCTGTGACCGTTCTGGCATTTCACTATGAACATCTACGTTTTTGAGCGCTGCTTGCTGTGGAAGATAGCATCGCTACCTCGTCACGAACGGCAGCGGACACGCCCCATCGAACAGCGGTATAAATGAAGGCCAGCTTCAATCGGCTGTCACACTGGCTGCGGCACCGGCAGAGCACTGTTCTAAGAAGTGTTTTCTGCTAATGCAGATATGAAGCTCTGACCCGATCTGGCATTTCACTATAGAACTTCGATGTTTCTGTGCGCTGCTTGCCGCAGAAGATAGCATCGCTAACTCGTCACGAACGGCAGCGGACCCGCCCCATCGAACAGCGCTATAATCGAAGGCCAGCTTCCATCGGCTGTCACTCTGGTAGCGCCAGCGGCACCGGCAGAGCACCATTTTAAGCAGTGTTTTTTGCAGATATTAAGCTGTGACCCGTTCTGGCATTTCACTATGAACATCGACGTTTTTGTGCGCTGCTTGCTGTGGAAGATCGCATCGCTACCTCGTCCCGAACGGCAGCGGACACGCCCCTTCGGACAGTGCTATAAATGAAGGCAAGCTTCCATCGGCTGTCACACTGTCAGCAGTACCGGCACCGGCAGAGCACCGTTCTAAGAAGTGTTTTCTGCTATTGCAGATACGAAGCTGTGACCATATCTGGCATTTCACTATCGAACATCGACGTTTTTGTGCGCTGCTTGCTGCGGAAGATAGCATCGCTACCTCGTCACGAACATCAGCGGACACGCCCCTTCGGACAGTGCTATAAATGAAGGCCAGCTTCCATCGGCTGTCACACTGTCAGCGCCACCGGCACCTGCAAGGCGCCGTTCTAAGAAGTGTTTTCTGCTATTGCAGATATGAAGCTGTGACCCGACCTGGCATTTCACTATCAGACATCGACGTTTTTGTGCGCTAATTGCTGCGTAAGATAGTATCGCTACCTCGTCACGAACGGCAGCGGGCACGCCTCATCGAACAGTGCTATAAAGGAAGGCCAGCGCTCATCGGCTGTCACTCTGGCAGCGGCAGCGGCACCGGCGGAGCACCACTTTAAGCACTGTTTTTTGCAGATATTAAACTGTGACCAGTTCTGGCATTTCACTATGAACATCGACGTTTTTGTGCGCTGCTTGCTGTGGAAGATAGCATCGCTACCTCGTCACGAACGGAAGCGGACACGCCCCATCGAACAGCGCTATAAATGAAGGCCAGCTTCAATCGGCTGTCACACTGGCTGCGGCATCGGCAGAGCACTGTTCTAAGAAGTGTTTTCTGCTAATGCAGATATGCTGCTTGCCGCAGAAGATAGCATCGCTAACTCGTCACGAACGGCACGGACCCGCCCCATCGAACAGCGCTATAATTGAAGGCCAGCTTCCATCGGCTGTCACTCTGGCACTTGCAGCGGCACCGGCGGAGCACCATTTTAAGCAGTGTTTTTTGCAGATATTAACCTGTGACCCGTTCTGGCATTTCACTATCGAACATCGACGTTTTTGTGCGCTGCTTGCTGCGGAAGATAGCATCGCTACCTCGTCACGAACATCAGCGGACACGCCCCTTCGGACAGTGCTATAAATGCAGGCCAGCTACCATCGGCTGTCACTCTGTCAGCGGCACCGGCACCGGCTGAAGATAGCATCGCTACCTCGTCACGAACGGCAGCGGGCACGCCTCATCGAACAGTGCTATAAAGGAAGGCCAGCGCTCATCGGCTGTCACTCTGGCAGCGGCAGCGGCACCGGCGGAGCACCATTTTAAGCAGTGTTTTTTGCAGATATTAAGCTGTGACCCGTTCTGGCATTTCACTATGAACATCGATGTTTTTTTGCGCTGCTTGCTGCGGAAGATAGAATCGCTACCTCGTCGCTAACGGCAGTGGACACGCCCCTTCGGACAGTGCTATAAATGAAGGCCAGCTTCCATCGGCTGTCACACTGCCTGCGGCAGCGGCAACAGCAGAGCACCGTTCTAAGAAGTGTTTTCTGCTATTGCAGTTATGAAGCTGTGACCCGATCTGGCATTTCACTATCGAACTTCGACGTTTTTGTGCGCTGCTTGCTGCGGAAGATAGCATCGCTACCTCGTCACCAACGGCAGTGGACACGCTCCTTCGGGCAGTGCTATAAATGAAGGCCAGCTTCCATCGGCTGTCACGCCGGCACCGGCAGAGCAGCGTTCTAAGAAGTGTTTTCTGCTCTTGCAGATACGAAGCTTAATCCGATCGGGCATTTCACTATCGAACTTCGACGTTTTTGTGCGCTGCTTGCTGCGGAAGATAGCATCGCTACCTCGTCACGAACGGCAGCGGACACGCGCCATCGAACAGCGCTATAAATTAAGGCCAGCTTCCACCGGCTGTCACACTGGCAGCGGCAGCGGCACCGGCAGAGCAGCGTTCTAACAAGTGTTTTCTGCTATTGCAGATATGAAGCTGTGACCCGATCTGGCATTTCCCTAACGAACATCGACGTTTTTGTGCGCTGCTTGCTGCGGAAGATAGCATCGCTACCTCGTCACTAACGGCAGCGGACACGCCCCATCGAACAGTGCTATAAATGAAGTGCAGCTTCCATCGGCTGTCACATTGTCAGCGGCACCGGTACCGGCAGAGCACCGTTCGAAGAAGTGTTTGCAGATATGAAGCTGTGACCCGATGTGGCATTTAACTAATAAACATAGACGTTTTTGTGCGCTGCTTGCTGCGGAAGATAGCATCGCTACCTCGTCACTAACGGCAGCGGACACGCCCCTTCGGACAGTGCTATAAATGAAGGCCAGCTTCCATCGGCTGTCACACTGGCACCGGCAGAGCACCGTTCTTAGAAGTGTTTTCTGCTATTGCGGATATGAAGCTTGACCCGATCGGTCATTTCACTATCGAACTTCGACGTTTTTGTGCGCTGCTTGCTGCGGAAGATAGCATCGCTACCTCGTCACGAACGGCAGCGGACACGCCCCATCGAACAGCGCTATAAATGAAGGCCAGCTTCCATCGGCTGTCACACTGGCAGCGGCAGCCGCACCGTTCTAGGATGTGTTTTCTGCTATTGCAGATATGAGGCTTGACCCGATCGGCCATTTCACTATCGAACTTCGACGTTTTTGTGCGCTGCTTGCTGCGGAAGATAGCAGCGCTACCTCGTCACGAACGGCAGCGGACACGCCCCATAGAACAGCGCTATAAATGAAGGCCAGCTTCCATCGGCTGTCACACTGGCAGCGGTAGCGGCAACGGCAGAGTACCGTTCTAAGAAGTGTTTTCTGCTATTGCAGATATGAAGATGTGACCCGATCTGGCATTTCGCTATCGGACATCGACGTTTTTGTGCTCTGCTTGCGTCAGAAGATAGCATCGCTGCCACGTCACCAACGGCAGCGGACACGCCCTTTCGGACAGTGCTATAAATGAATGCCCGCTTCCAGCGGCTGTCACACTCTCAGCGGCACCGGCACCGGCAGAGCACCGTTCTAAGAAGTGTTTTCTGCTATTGCGGTTGTGAAGCTGTGACCCGATCTGGCATTTCACTATCGAACATCGAAGTTTTTGTGCGCTGCTTGCTGCGGAAGATAGCATCGCTACCTCGTCACGAACGGCAGCGGACACGCGTGGCTTGCGTACGCTAAGTGCGCTGGCTATCGTACGCACGCAAGACGCAGGGCTTGCGCTTGCGTTCTGCGCATGCGCACTACCGTCCCCGCAAACTCCTTTAGTATGCTAAGCCGTTGCGTACGCAAAGATAAAACTGTCTATTCGCTCGTAACCCTGCTGGTGAATCGGGCGACCTCGATTCATCGGCGTATCTTGTTGCTAGCTGGCGTTATTGTTGTTGTAGCAATAAATGCTTGTTTGTGTCAGCCTGTGTGTCGTTCCTTTGTTCTGTCAGAGCAAGGTCCGCCGTGGTCAGCGAGCGCTCGGTAGCGCGCGCAATCACGGGTTGGAGTCTGGCGGCTTTGAACAGTGTCAGCCGCGGTTAAGTGGGGAGAACATATTTATCTCTCCTAATCAATCCTATAGCGTTCAAGTTACGATCCTACTTACACAGAATATCTTTTGCAATACTGAACGCCAAAGAGTTGCTGACGTTGATACTGTTGACTGCGCGACCGAACCATAAAGAGACGCAAAGTAACCAATCAGATTTAAATGCAGAAGTGCAGTGCCAGTCATTAAGCCGATCCGTCAGCAAACTTGTCCTGCTCCGCTGGCCGTCTGCCCCAATCTGACCGCAATGAACTAGTGGAAAGTTATACCGCTTCCTTCCTTGCGGCTCAGCCAACTGAACAGCATGCCACGAATAAAGTCCAGAAACACGCAAGGCAGGTACACCGAATGCGGACGGTCGCACCTTTTGCCTGCACAATGAAAGTCTCTGCTTAGGCCACAGCCGCCGCACCTCTCTGACTTCTCGACCTGGCGCTGGTCTGTATGCACTAGAACTAGTCACCTCAGGGCCCGGAGCGTGTTGGCGCCTAGCGCTTAGTGTAAATGAAGAAGTCGGCACGCGGCAAGTGTATGGAATTGTGCGCTGTATTGGCAGCCAGGGTAAAAGGCACGTAGCCTGCCTGCCTTCCTGTACAGAAGGAATTGCAGGTTTACTACCCTTTTCTTTTTTCCACGGCGAAATGAATTTTATTGCCAGCATTATGGATACGTCGGTTAAACTCTACAAAGCAGAAATCGGGTTTCTTGAACGTGTGGTTTGATGTGATCGTTTGGTTGCCGTGTCGCCTTGTGTTCTTGTTATATTGTGTGTACTGCGCATGTCTCCTTCCCCCCCCCCTTTATATATTTGCTGCTGTGGCTGAAAATAAATCAGATGTGAGTTAGCGCCAGTCCGTGTCTTCCTCTGCTCTTGTGTGTGTTGACCTTTGCGCTTATTATTCCGTCAATCTGCAATGCACCATCTAGCCCGTCAGCAGGTGTTGTTAAACTATCTTTCAAACAATGAGGGCTCCTTTTTATGTGCAGCTTCTGCTTCCCCGTCGCAAGTCGACATGTGTGTCTCCGTTATTGTCGGATTAACCTGCCGTACAAGATACATCGGTTTCTGCCTACGAAAAGGACTTGTGCCGCCGGATGTAAGCACTGTTCTGGGAATTTTCAAGCCACCTTCTGTTTTTTTGAAGCGCTTCTGCAAGTTGTTGAGGGCAGAGCTGTGGCACAAGATACGAAGATGTTATGACCATTTGCGGATGCTGTGTTATGCGCTGGATCCCGGATGGCTGGCCGGTATCAAGGTACGTTCCATTAGTCGCCTTGCAGCTAATTTGATGGAATCCCTTTGGGTCCACACTCTAAACCATGCCTTGCACTCGACTAAGGCAAGGCAAAGCAAGTGTCAACGTAAGAAAGATTTGACTGTGATTGGAGATGTGGTTGTGCCAGGGGACGTCACCAACATTTTAAACAAGGGTCCCAAGTTCTGTAAAGAACCAAGTGTTGCCTGACATGAGATGCTTGCGCTGAACCGTCAAATTGCTAGGAAAGCGCCAGGAGAAAACCAAGAAAGATGCCTGCTTGACGGAGTGGATGCACTGATGAAGACCACAAGGATTACAGACCGCCGCTCTAAGGATGCGTTAAGAAATGTGACCTTCTTCCAAGGCAATAATCTACGACTCCTTATTTCTGACAAAGAAGGAGGCTTCGTGGTGCTGACTGAGGATGAATTCCACAAGAGGGCAAAGGAGGCGATCACCAAGAATTTCATGCAAGGCGGTGGCTATGTGCAAAGAGTTGCAGCTAGACAGGTTAGAGAATGCTATTATGGATACTAGGTGCTGTGCTCTGTCTGTGTTTTTCACGGCCAAAACCCATAAGCAAAATATTCCTTTTAGGTCCGTGGTTAGTGAGAATGGTGCTTGGCAACATGCTCTGAGCAAGTATCTTCAGAAACACCTAAATTCTTTTCTGATTCATGACCCCTTTAGAACAAAGAACTCAACTGAAGCGGTAAGTTTTCTTGAGAGTAAAGAGTCGATTGGCTACATGTTTTCTGTAGATGTATAGGATTTGTTTTATTCTGTGCCCCATGAAGCCCTGTTTATTGCGGTGAGAGATGCCATTGAAGGGAACGGTGTTTTAGAATTTCAGAACTCTCGCGGTCGGTCGCTGAATGATTTTATGCGTTTACTGGAGTTTTATCTCAATGTTACCTTCATCGCTTATACTATACTTATACTATTTGCATCGTATTATCTCCCCTTTGGTCGGTAAAAGCGAAACGCACGTGCACAACTCACACGACTTCATTGAAAAGGTTCGCAACATGGTTATAGAAGACGACGAAATTTTGGTGTCATTTGACGTGAAGTCACTGTTTACGAGCGTGCCCACTGACCTGGCCGTGAAGGTTTGCACAGGCGCTCCAGGTGGATGCAACCCTACCGGAAAGAACACCCATTGAAGTTCCAGACCTCAGCAGACTTCTTCAGTTCTGTTTGTCCAACACCTACGTCACGCTCCAGGAGAGCATATATAAACAGGTTCATGGTACGGCTATGAGAGCATCAATTTCTGTCACCGCTGCGAACTTGACAATGGAGACACTGGAGTCCCGCGCCCTTTCATGCTTCATGCCGCGCCCGAAAGTCTTTCTTCGTTATGTGGATGACTGTTTCCGCATAATCAAGAAATCGGCTGTGAGTACATTCCTTTTGCACCTGAACAGCATGAAACTGGCCTTACAGTTTACCACGGAAGAGGAAGTAGATGGCCGTCTGCCTTTTTTGGACGTACTGGTGAAACGCGATGGCCCTGGAATATCATTCAGTGTATTCCGGAAGGACACGCACACTGGCATGTACCTCAACTTCAGTTCCGTACACCCGACCTGTCACAAGAAGTCCGTTGTTGCCTCGCTTGTCCGCCGATCGGGGAACCTCTGCTCTACGCTGGAAGAGAAAAAGACAGATCTGGACACCGTTCGCCGCCACCTGATGGCTTCGGGCTATCCCATTTCTTTTATTAAAAAATCCGAGAATCGCCTAGCTCACCCGCCGCCACAGTAACACCAGCGAGAAAAGAAGAAAAGGATTCCGATACCCTACGTCCCCGGAGTAAGTGAAAGTTTATCCCACATATTCCAGTCGTACGAAGTCGACGTCGCGCATGTACCCATGCAGAAGCTGCGACACGCGTTGGTTACAGTGAAAGACAAGATAAAGAAGGAGAAGTTCCCGGGCATAGTGTATAGGGTTCCCTGTGCTGATTGTGAGCATGTCTATATCGGTGAAACAGGTGATTTTCGGAAAAGATTGCAGAAGCACCAAAATGATGTCAAGAACAAGCGCGTGGCAACAAACGCACTGGCTGATCATGCTATCTCCGATGGCCATGACATCGAGTGGGACGGCGAGAAGATAATCGGAAAAGAAAAGAGCAAGACAACAAGGCTTTACCTAGAATCTTTTTATATTCAGACGACGGCAAACACGCTTAATCGCAACGAAGGCAATCTACCCCCGATATACTCCCGCTGCTTGCGTCATACCATGAAACCTATATAACTTACCTTCACTCCTGTCTTTCTTTCATTGTGAACAAGGCCCCCGTAAGCCGGAGCCGAAACGTCATCCTTTTTAACGATTGGTCGGCGCTTGAAGATTGTCCGCCATCGCTTTTGAGAACAGATTTTATCTTCAAAGACAAGGGATCTGTATAGGATCCTATGTTGCGCCGATTCTTTGTGATGTGTTTTTACCTTTTCTGGACCGCTCCTTTAAACAAAGTATCAGTGGGATGGTAGTGCTGAAGGTGTTCAGATACGTTGATGATTATCTTATTGTTCTTATGAAATTGCATGTATTGACATACACTGACTCGGCGGGTAGCATTATTAACCACTTTAAAAGAAATGGGAAGGGTTCAGTGTTTACGCATGAACTGCCTTCTCAGAATTCGTTGCAGTTTTTAGATATTAACATTACTTTAAATAATGGGCACGTATGTTGGGAGTACGCACCGCGGGCACAGAAGGAACATTTACCCTACCTGTCGGCACATTCAAAAACAGTGAAGACAGCTATCGCTTTCCAATGCTTGGGATCTGCCCTCAAGAAATCATGCCCACACTCTGTGCAGTCTAGTTTTGACAAGCAACTAAATCGGCTAATGTCTGCTGGCTACCCCTGCGAGGTCATTGTGTCTGTGACGGAAGGCCTTTTACAAAAAACCAAGCGTGCCATGTTTGGGAAGGAGATTGCACGGGAGAAGTTCCCTGTTAATCCTGTTGTGGTACCGTATGTACACAAGGTGGCCCACCACATGAAGAAAGTGGCGAACCGACATGGTGTGCCAGTGGTATTTTCTGCTCCGAAGAAGCTCGCCCAGCTGTGCTCACGCATTTCGCGAGATGGTAATCCGAGCGGATGCAGAAAAAAGCATGCCAAGCCGTTTGTAAACTGATCCACCGAAGTCGTGTATGAGATCCCGTTGACATGTGGGATGGCTTACATAGGGCAGACGGGGCGTTGCATTAATGATCGCGCGGGGATCATTTGAGGGCTATTAGGGGAGGTGGAACGAATTTGGCTATTCATTGCGCCAACTGCACAGGGTGTGAACCACGGCTGTGCGCTATAATGATTCGAGGTAAAGGTCGAGATAAAACCGAGCGCGAGTTACTAGAAGCCTTTCATATCAGGAAATTGGGCGTCAAATGTGTCAGTGATACGTCGGTTAAACTCTACAAAGCAGATATCGGGTTTCTTGAACGTGTGGTTTGATGTGATCGTTTGGTTGCCTTGTCACCTTGTGTTCTTTTTATATTGTGTGTACTGCGCATGTCTTCCCCCCCCCCCTTTATATATTTTCTGCTGTGGCTGCAAATAAATCAGATGTGAGTTAGCACCAGTCCGTGTCTTCCTCTGTTCTTGTGTGTGTTGACCTGTGCGCTTATTATTCCGTCAATCTGTAATGCACCATCTAGCCCGTCAGCAGGTGTTGTTAAACTTTCATTAGACAAGGACATAGAATAAGACAACACGAGCGCTCGTGTTGTCGCTCGTGTTGTCTGTCTTATTCTATGTCCTTGTTTCTTGCGCTTTTACGTTCAGCATGGAAAACTAATTCGCCAAAACTCGGCCTTTATTGGACACGATTATCCTTCAGAAACGCTTTGCCGGCCGGCTTGTGCAAGCAACGAAAACTTTGGGGAGCTATATGGCCCCCGGCACTTACTGAATCGATAATCCTGCGGTGCTCTAGCAAGCGCTCGATGAGACAGCGCCCAGTTTGGCCGATGTAACTTTTCCCGCAGGCGAGGGTAATTCTATACACCACGCCAATCTTACATTTAACAAGGGCTTCGGAGTGCATTATTCTGCAGGCCGGCATTTTATTGTTGTCATTTACAAGGCGGCACATCTCCCCAGTTTTTCCGGCGCCGAAAACACCACACGTACTCCGCACTTGTCGCCGACCTTTTTGAGACGATGTGAGAACTGATGCCAGTATGGCACAACGACTAGCCGCTGTGGCGGGCGTGATTTTTCTTATAGCCTGCGCTGCCCACCAGACTTTACCTCATGAATCAGCCTTTCCACTATCGAGGCTACGATTTCTCTCAGGAAAGCAGTCTTTTCCAGACGCCGTAACTTTGAACCAATGCTGTCACGAACTTGATGTTCCAAAGACTTGTCCAGAGCAGAGCGGGTGCAATTTTTTGCAATAGATTTTTTTACAAGCTTGGAATGAGCCAAATCATAGACAAAAATTTGTTTCTTCGACCCTGGCTTATTCGGTCATTCCAGCTCCTATAGGTGGCGCGGCGGCAGTGCGACATGGCGGACGAGGCGGTGATGGCGCCAATGCCATAGCGTGCGTCTCTATAGAAACAAAGCGGCTTCTTCACGTTGTGGCACCTTTCGTGTGTTCTTTAGAGCCTAGTTAAGCAGCAGTAAATGATTCTCGGTTATTAATAGGATCCTATGCTTGCGTTTGGCTGCATTACAGGCTCGATATAAATTTTTATCGATATGAGCATGGAATCGCCAGTTCGTAATGCCGCAAAAACTCCGTCGAAACTTGCTAACTCAGCTTAGTAAAGTGCGACAAACGCTTTGAATGTGATTTTTTGCGCGTTCACTTTCTTGTTCTTTCGGCACTCACCCGAAAGCGGAAAAAACTACTTTAATAACCTAGACAGTCTGACGCTATATTTGGTGCCTACACGACTGCGGCCTTACCCGCATAAATACGGTATGTGTATTGATTGCGCGCTGATCTTACAAGGACACAATTGAAAAGAAAGTCAGCAATTGGTAACACTGACCCCTGTCCGCGGCGTAATGTAACTCCACTTACCAAATACAACAGAGATCAAAATCACCCTTTTAATGTTGGGCTGCATCAAAAAAGCCAGAAATGTCGAAATCGTTGAGCCTACCATTTCGACTCGTGATTGGCTGCTTGTTTAGGTAAACAGAAAAGTTTTTCCAGTGGTCTATGTTTTCTCACGAAGAAATTCTGTTCGGTTCTCTATAATGTGGGCGGAACTTTACTGCAGACTTAATTTTGTCCTACCATAGTCCACCTGCAGCGTACATTGGTCACATATATGCGGCAATAGAATAGGCAATGCAGCTGTTGTTTGAAGCGGCAGCCAGGGGGTCGTTCGAGATTTGTAATAAAAGTCTAAATTAGTGCTCAAAATGTGTTTTTGACTAGCGGGGGAAAACGCTTTTGATCGAGTGAGCAGATGACAGTGCGAAGAAGCGTTTGCGGTTATTCATCCGCATTGCGCCTTATATTCAAGAAATGAAGGTATAATTGTGAAGTTTTTGCCATTCATATCGCTACTTAGCGATCACGTTGTGGCCAGAAAGCCGTGTTTAATCAAGACCAGAATGGACTGAAACTTGAAGAAAAACCTTAGTTTTCAGCAAACGTCCGCCTTAAAACATAACCAATATACTTCATATCAGCTCAGTGGATAAGCACTGCACTACTTTCATGCAGCCGTAATACGCTACGTTTGAAGCTGTAATACGCTAACAAAACACCGAATAGGAATGCATTAACGACATGGTGACGTGGTGCCAACAGAGTATGCCGCTGAGACGGGTCGTTGGGCTGAAACTCGTTAGCAACCTGCAGGAGGCACTTAATCACTGCTTTTTGAACTCTTTAGGTGTTGGCAGAAACATGTCTGCTGTTTGGCATCTGCGCACATCGTAGACTAACAGAATATGCTCATTTTTGACGCGTATCTACGCTGCAAACCACTGAGATAGCACGCGCCGCGCAGAGCGATCACCGGCTCGCCGCTTCAGGAAGAGGCCGCGTGGCGTCGCCACCATCGCTGGAACGACCGAATACTGTAAGCACACGTGCGTTTCATGGAAAATAAGGCACATATGGTATTGGATGCTACCATCCTGCGGGGGTTCGTGCGTGAACCTCATGCCAAAGGCGTTGCTGACAAAAACATCCAGGATGTTGCCCACCCCAATACCTCTATCCTGAGCCTGACAAGCGTTGGCTGAGAAGCGTGGCCACTGGGCCACGGGTCATGGCCTAGTGGTCTGGGCGTCCGCTTCGGCTGCGGGAGGTAGTTGGTTCGAAACCCACCGCCGGACACCCAGCGGCAAATATGGGTACAAGCTACCCCCAGCCCGGCGCTCGGCTTCTTCAGGGGTGCGTACTTGGAGGAGGCTCCGCAAACCCCGCTTTGCCCCTTAGGGGCCAAACCCAGTTTCGAATAACCCAGCCTGCAAAGGTGGTTCGTGTTTCACTCCCAAGTGAAGAGTTCGACAAGGCTCGTACGCTCTAACCAGAGATAAGTTCAACACTAAGGTCCTCCGTGAGAAGCGATTCAGAGTATCACTGCGGTCTTGGGCAAGTCTAGTTTTTCCGGCTGTCCGACTTTGTTGGTGTTGTTGTTGTTTGTTTTGTTTTTTTCTCCGAGCACCCGTCAGCCGTGACTACACCGAAAGTGGATAAAATATTAGCACTTATGAAGCAGGTGACCACCCTCATCGTAGAAGCTCTTCGGCGTCGCCATGGATAGCGCATCATCTATGGTGGTGCAATGAAACTATCGAGGCTCCGCTAATAAGGCATCTTAAGCGAACATCCGCCTTCGCGGCGGAACGCTGAATGCATGGGTGATGCTATTGCAAGAGCATAATTCACTTCTACGCCTTTCGGGATTATGCGCACACCATTCACCCCCTATCCGTGATTCCGCATGTGCCGCTCGACCTCTCACGGCGGTGAAACACACGTCAAGAGGCGTTGCCCTTCTTGTTATACCTGCACGCACACTCAGTAATCTAGTTTCTTTTTATGGCCGTCCTGGCTCCGGACAGATAGGTTCGTTCTCTCCGTTTTACCGACTCGGGGGGTACCGCTATTCTAACGGCGCACTGACTTCGTGGGGTTTCCCATCGGATTCCTCAAGGGAGGAACACATCCTAGGCAGCTTTTCAGATCATTCCTTTCAACTTTTAAACCGCCCGCACTTAAACCTCTACCCATCCACGAGGTGGCCCGCTTTCACCTGACTTGACTTGGTGGTTAGGTTCCGGTTACCGTTGTTGATGAGTGAAAAAGTTGGGCGAGTTGGTACATATATTCGTTATTCACAACAGCGCAGGAAACACGGACAAAAGGGGAGAATATACAAAATAAGTGCTGACTTCAACTGAAAATTTGTTGGGCTATTGAATCCGATACTTGGGGTAGTGATCACAGCCCTATTTTTATCTGCCTCACTTCTTCGCGGCTATGCAAAATTTACCGCAGCGTATGCACATAACATAATGGGACTCTGTACACACGGACAATCGTTTACTTACATTCACCCCGTCTCTAGCACTGTCTACTCTCTCTGCTGTGTCGTGACTCACACTATTACCACTACTGTAAATGAAGACGACCCAGCCCAGGACATACGCCTCCTGAGTCTGTGGGCTCTTCGCCGCCAGGCGGATCATTATGCTTCTCCTGACCACAAGGACGCATCCGCTCTTCACGCTCTTCACTGCGCTACCGCACGTGTGCGGCGCTATGCACAGCGACTACTTAGGCTTCGCTGGGCTGCATGGTCCGCCCGCCCGTCCTGTACGGAGGGCAAGCGACATATTTGGAGAGTGTTTCACGCCATGTAGTCGCCTTCTCAGGTTGCAGGTTATACAGAGAGCATTTTCCTCGCGCTGAATTTGGATGAGGATACATTGGCACAACAAGCGGCCTGTCAGTTTTTTCCACACCATGACTGCACCTCTGCATCCCCTCCTGGCATATCAGTTACAGAGCCCTGCGATGGGGTTACTTCTCACCTAACCATGGCAGAGCTTCTGGCTTCCATTGAACGCCTAAAATCGTCCCCAGGCCACGGCGGCAAACCTAACTCCTTATTACGTAACTTGGAAGGGACTGCTTTGCAAACTCTACTTGATACTTTAAACGAGTAGTGGCATTCTGCTGACATCCCGGGAGAGCGGAAGCATTCTGTTGTGGTTCCAATACCCAAGTCAGGTCAACCTCTAGTATCTCTTTCGGCACTTCGTCCAGTTCCCCTCAAGCCTACCATCTGCAAACTTTATGAAAACATTCTAGCCGCACACTTGTCGGGGTGGCTGGATTCCCATAATTGTTACCAAGATTCTCGAATCGGTTTCCGCTCACAAATTGGACCGCAGGATGGTCTTGCTACTTTGGCTGCTGACGCGCTTCATCACACTCCGCAGAGTCCCCTTGTTCGAACCGTGGTCGCTACAGACATAACAAAGGCATATCATTGCATCCTTCCTTCTGCCATTCTTGCCTCTCTCGGCGATTTCTCGTCTCCATTCACTCCCTTTTAACCAATCGAACCTTCAGTGTACACACGTGTCCACAGAGATCCCTTTGGTAACTTCACATGCAATAGAGGAGTGCCGCAGTGCATCGATCTGGCCACCACATTGTTTAGTGTGGCTTTTATTCCTCTGGGTCGAGCCCCAGAGACCATCCCTTTCATCCGTGTTCTTGCGTACGCCGATAATATAGCCTTGTGTTGCTGTCATCCAGATGTCTCTATCCATCATTCGGTCCTCCAGCACGCGCTGGATGTCTTGACACCTCGCCTCCCACCTCTAGGTCTAACCCTCTCGTCTACTAAATCATATTTCATTCGCATTGGAAATATAGCTTTCTTACGTAAATCTCCCTCTTTAAATTTTGCGACAGATAGTTCTCCGATTCCACTGGTAGAAACTTTTCTTATTCATCATCTTCTCCTTCATACATCTTTTGCCGCTCCGGGGCTGACAGCCACCCGCAAATCGGCTCACGCTACTCTAGGCCTCATTTGTCGCATGCCTATGTGCTTTGGTGGCGCGCCTGCTCATACGGCCCGTTAGCTTGTGCGCTATCCTTTAGCCACGGGTAATATATCAGGCGCAATTTAAACATTTCACCCAAAGAGAGTGGGACTCCTTTGAAGCTCTAAATTGTGTGGATATGCGCGCCATAACATATAAGCCCCATTTAACACCCATACCCGAGCTTCAGGAGTTTATCCAGCATAATAACTTCGTTTAAAGACAATCCGTTCGTGGTCACGTTGTCAGCTCACAGACAATCGCCCCACTGTTTTCCCGTCGGTATCAGCAGCGTATCTGCCTAAAGGGTGCATATTCTACACCTATCCATCACATACTCCAGAGCGGGTAGTTACTACTGTATATAGTCCCTCTCATCCGCATCTGAACTCTCGCGCAACATACAAGGCGGATACCTGCACACTCCTGGCATTGGACCTTCAAGCCATTTACAGTGCCATTGCTTCCTTTCCGCTCATTCGCACATTATATACAGTTCATATTTACACAGAATCCCTCGCCGCCCTTAAACAGCTTAAGACCGTTCGACTCCCATTCCAGGTTACAAAATGAATTCATCTGCTCTGCGCAAAGTAGCCAAGTCCTGTGCGCATACACTGGATTCGCGGCCGTGCTCATGAGCCACATAACATTCAAGTAGATGGTATGGCTCACCTTCAAACATCAGGCGAGCCGCCACCACCCCTTCTTCCCCCAGATGCGCTCCTGTCCTATGTTTCCGATTCTCAATTTCTGCGCAAGCGAACACACGCTCTAATTTCTCCGGGTCAGCACCCTCTCCCCCGTAGTCTTACTCGACAACTGGGGGTATCCGTGCGCCAGATTCGGGCAGGGGCTGCTCTGACCCCATCTGTCAGTGGCGTGAAAAAGGTCTGCTAGCAACTGTCTGAGAGGTCCCCTCACTATGGCGCTGCACCGGACATTTGTGACGTCCGGACGTTTGTCATATAAAGACTGGAAAGTGGGGAACGCCACTCTAGTTTTAAAAAAAAGGTAATCCATTTTATGCCAATAACTGCCGCCCTATTTTCATCACAAGCGTTTGTTCCAAAGTAATAGAGCAGAAAATGTGCTCTTATATTGTAAACTTTCTTTTTTCCTAAGCAGCACGGTTTCCGCAGGGGACTCTTCTGCGACGCTCAGCCAGCCCTTTTTAAAAATTATATCAGCTCTAACCTTGATACCAATACCCCGGTCGACACCTTGCTTTGGATTTCGAAAAAACATTCGATGAAGTATCCCACAAACGTCTATTTTAAAACTTTCATCCCTGTCACTCAATGACTTAGTCCTTAATGGGATCCGAGACTTTTTAGCCAACCGTTATCAATTCGTATACACAATAACAATAGCCCCCCCTCCCCCGCTTGTCCCTGTTATTTGAGGCGCGCCACAAAACACAGTCCTCAGCCTTATTTTATTCTGAATTTATATTAATGATCAGACAAATAACATCTCAAATATCCGTTCATTCTCAGACGACAGTGTGATCTATCGGCCTATTAATAACATAACCGATGTTAATGCACTTCAGAACGATCTTCACAACATACAAATCTGATGCGGAAAATGGCTTTTGACTTCAAATATTGAGAAATCATCTCTTTATACTTTCCATCGCAGAAAGTACCATCCATTCCAGAAATACACACTTTCTGGATGTGACCTCAGTTCCGTAACTTCTTACAGATACTTGGGAATTAACTGCCGACCTTTCATGGACCGATGACATTGCGAAGCTGACAAATGAAGCTAACCGTGTCCTCTGCTACTTACGCCTTAACCTCTTATTAGTCTCTGCTTTTGTAAAATTACTGGGACCCACCCCAAACTAACCACATGAATTTACTAGAATCCGCCCAGAAGCATGCTGCGCGTTTTATCTTTTCTGATTATTCGTATACATCAAGCGTTACTGAACTCAAAACAAGCTAACCTGCCCAAAACTTTTATATCGCAGAAAAGTCTCTCGCTCATCCCTCTTCCATAAATTCTATCATGAATCCCCGCGTAACTCTGCCATTCCACCGGTACATCGCCACTCCTGCCGCCTCAGCCATGACAAGGCCGCGTACCCACCTCCAACCCGTTCATCAGCACATCCTTCATTTTTCGCAAGAACGCCTAAGGACTGGAATGACCTTCCTGCGGCTGCTGTCATCCATCGCAATCACAACCACTTCAAGCGTTTCATTGAGGAACTCATCTATTATCTCTAATGTCTACCCTTGATGTAATACCCCTGCACAGGGAATTTGAGGTACTGTAAATAAGTAAATAAATGTGTGGCACTTGTTGTTGGCGCGCCCAGCGACAACTCCTATTAGAAAAGGGCTCCTCAGGGAAGTGGGCCGGAGGTGGAACTGCGAATGTGACTATGAGTAGCGCACTATGAACAACCACTTTACCGGCAACCTTTGCGACTACATTTCTATCTCCTGCATTGCATTCCCTCTTTCTCAACTTATCGAAAAAAACGTCTTTTGTTATATCTGTGTATTTGCGTTTAGTGAATTTGGGGAAGTCCAGGATAATTCTACGAGTATTTGATTTGCGTCTTTATGTCGGCCGGTTTCGAGCCGCTAAGAAGTATAGTGCTGTATTAAGGTCAGTTGCCGGGCCAGTTGGTACATGATCTCACCGAAAAACAGCGCGCTTACACGGGACACGAGAAAGGAGACACGCACACACACAGCGCTGACTTACAACTGCAGGGTTTTATTGCATTGCTCACAATAAATACTAGAAAGGAAAAAAACAAAAACAGTGGAAGGCGAGGAAGAATTCCTTCTGTCGCATCATGTCGTCATAGTTATTCAAGATATTGAATCTCTTTTCTTGTCAATGCCATCGATGGTGTGCTAGCGCATGACGCGGCTTTCCTATCTATGATGAAAGATTCATACTGCTCGCGCTTGTGCTGGTGATTATATCGCCTCAAAATCTGGCTTTGTCCAAAGTTAGGTGCCCAGTGACAGCCAGACACGTGTTTTGCCAGTGTGCTGCCGTATCCCGTGCGGATGTTAGTGGCGTGCTCTCGCAAACGGTCGTTTATGCAACGTCCACTTTGACCCACATAAGATGCACCGCATTACAGCGGAATCTCGTAAATTACCTCCGTGTCACAGGCGGTGAACATTTGGTCATGCTTCTTACTGCACCGCGCTGGTTTTGGGTCATCTTCGTTCACCAATCTGCAAAGCAAAGTGAGCTTTCTGGTTGCAGTTAGAATCAGATTCACTCCAGCACGCCCTGCTATCTACTTCAACGAGTGGCTGATCCCGTGTAGATACGGCATAACAGCCCTCTTCTCTTTTTCATTCCGTGGCTTCTTCGGGTGGCCAGATTGGCGGAGATCTTTCAGGAGCTTGAATCCGATCCCTGAAATAAGGGCATCCGGGAAGCCCGCTTCGCGTAGACGTTTCAGCTGGGACTCTGTGCTAGCTTGCTGACGGTGATGGCGCGATCTTTTGAGGGCATTCTTCAAGGCGCCCAAGGTTATTCCTCGTTTGACAAGCTTCGTATGCGAGGAACAGTATGGCACAAATGACGAGCCTTACTGCTAATGGTAATCAGGTCATTATTATAAACACAAAATAACAGAGGCCACAAGATACTTCCTTGTGGTACACGTGAGCAAATTAATTTCTAATCAGAATGTATATTATTTCTGACGACCATCTGCTAACGGTACTGCAGGTAGGGCTAATAGTGGAAGGAAAGTGCCACGAAAGCCAGAGTGGTCCAGTTTTTCGAGCAGAGTGATGTGGTTTATATGGTTAGAGGTTTTAGAGTAATCTATGAATATGCCTATAGTCATAGCATTGCAAAAGGACGACGGCACGTGTTCGAGGGATTCCGGGTGATGGGAGTGGGGTTGGGGTATAGAGGAAGGAATTTGCTGATTTGTTCTTGATTTGTATTCGACTGTACTAAATTACCGTGACTGTTCACGACAATCCACGCGCGTTACCTGGTAAGCTCTTTCATATTAGATGAAACGCGCGCTGACTGACCGCCACCTGGGAGTGACGCCATTGCTGTCGGCCGTTTTTCTTAATATGTTAGCGTTAAAACCTCGGCAGCGAAAAAGCGCCATTGGCAGCGCGTGATGTCTCGTGAAGGAGGCAAACTGGAGGGTGAAGAGAGATGTCGAGAGTGGCGAGCCGTGACACACTGGGCATGCTCGATTTTCCAGTCCCGGACTACTCGCTCACAAGTCTAGGCTTCCGCTCTGACAGTAGGTAACGTGACCTACTTGCCAGGGGCTGCGTGCGGACTCGTTGCCGGAGCCGGGCTCCCCCTCGGTTACACGCTGGGGCGAACGCAGTTCTTTCGCAGTGACATCGCGCGTATGTTTTTCTCCTGAAGTGCATGTGATATTTAATCTTGACAGCCGGGGCTATTCGCTCGCCAACGGAGCATGACATGCCTGAATACCAAGTGTATCGACTGCGCGGGGCGCACCACCCGCCGCCAGCATAGCAGAACAGCCTTGTCACAGCAAACGAGCATTGGCAACAAAGGTTGCTTATCACCACACGAACAGCTTCCCTACTCCGAGAAAACAGTGTATGTGCGCGACACAGCGCGCACATAATAGAGTGAACCGCGGTATGAAAAACGCCGCTCATAAAGTCGTTGAACGATCATTTGATTTGAATGCGCAATTTTTTCGGGCCGCACAATTTAAGTCCGCATGCGGGCATTGTACATCGTTTCTCGCGAGTGTGCCGTACTTCCCCAGCGTTGCGACTGATAGTGGCATGCCCGGCGGTACAGAATGCTGATTTCTTGCAGGTATTGTGGCTCGCGCGAGACGTCCGTTGCATCAACGTTCTTAGCTGTTAGGTTTTTCATCGAAGGTAAAACCGTGATCGGCTGCCACGGCCATGGATCTTGATCGGCGCAGCAGATCCGACCCACCCGCGTGAACAAATTCAGAACAGCTTAACATCGCAGTTGAGTTTGGACGTTTGTATTCCACAAAGTGAGAAAAATGTGCGGCACTTCGCGATAAATCACAACTTCTAGCTCGATCGACCCATTCGGGGCGACAACAAAGGTTCAGAATTTTTATTTCGAAAATTTGCACTTTGGCGTATGAATCGAAGGAAAAGGTATTGGCTGTGTACCGCTTCAGCCCCCAAATGAGCTAAGTTAGCAGTACCGATGAATCATAATTTCAAATTTTACATTTTTTTTTCAGCTGGCTATGATTATGTACTTAAATATAACTAGCGACAATTTATTTTATTTACCCCATTGTGGCGCTTAAACACGTTTTTAATTGCGTTTGCTGAGAGAAAATCCAATGGAACTTGCAGCCTTTCCAAATCCTTGCATGCACTGTGGTTGCCACTGTAATGCAGGCCTGTATCACTTGCTCCATTCTAACTTATATTATCGTTAGTATACATGATGGAAGCAAACAGTCGCTGAAACCAAGGGGCATCGAGGGTGTTTTTTTTTCTTTTGTGGTGTTCATTAACGTAGATTACAAGGTAAATATTTAAACATAAATCAAATAATATTTGCCTTGTTAATCTACCAATAATGAGCACCACAAATGAGAAAAAAAATCCTCTATGTTCCTTCGTTTCGGTGACTGCTGGCTTCCATCATGCATGTCATAACGAGCCCCTCTTTTCCCTTCCTTTGTGGGCTCTGTCAATAGTATAAGTCAGAAATTATTGGCTTTTTGTTTCATGATAACACGGCTTCGTATCAGACATAACTGGATCAGCAGGTTGTGTGAATAAATAAGCTCTATTACACTGTGGTGACGGAAACTCCGGAGTGTAATCCTGTCTCTTAAATATATCGCGTCGCACACTCGTTTGAAGATTCCCTCAGTGTACAGGGGCGACGGAAAGAAACGCGAACAGAGCGGAGTGCCTAGGCTCCGCTGTTCACATTTATTTTCATCACAATTTTACTTCGGTGGTAGCAGAAAGACGTCAGAGTCGCGCGTGATGCATTCTCGGACGACTAAAACATCTTTTTCTTGCCACTCAGGTAAAAGCGCGATCAAAAGAAATTCGAACAGCAGAGAGCGCAGGCGCCGCGTCGTTCGCGTTTCTTTCCATTGCGATAGTACATGGAATAAAATAATGGCCAGAAAATAAAATCCATATATGCATATACATGTCTGTGTGATCTATAAATGCCATCAAGGCATGGTGCTAGGGCCCCATGCGTCCATGTTCTTGTGTCTTGTGGTCGGCTGGGGTGGTAATCCTAGCTGCCGAAGTGGAACTTGCGTGCCGTCAGAAGTCCAGGGTAAGTTAACACCAAGTGGTCAACCGTCGCTTCCGTACCGGTAGCAGGGCAGAAGGGGCATGTCGGAAGAGGAGTCTCTGATGTACAGGAGGCCCTGACCTCAGTAGTCAACGCAGCACCCATGGCCCTCTTTTGCCAGACGGCATGTTTGCACAGTGAAAAAAATGCATGCTATGAATGCTCAAGAAACAAAATCGTTGCATCTACGGCTTCTTGTTTTGAAGAAAGCGTGCAAATGCCACGACAGATAAACTTAGGAGGCCGACGAAACACAAGGCTGTGTTTAGCCTGGCATTTTGATTTTTGAGCTACTGTCCTTTTTGGTTTGTTCTAAATAAAGGCTGCGCCACGCTCTGGCGTATACATTACGTTGCATGTTTGATTTGTGCACTGAAGAACAGTTCAAGAAACGTGTTTAATATTATTTTCATATGCCGCCCTAACCCTACCCTTTCCTACTATCGCTCTCTTCTTTCTTTTTCCCTCTCTGTCCTCTCCCTCTCCTTTCATCCGAGCTAGCTGCGGGTCAGGTGCTTCAGGTTTCGATGGCAGATTCCGCGGCTAGCAAGATCTTTTCCTTCCGTTGTCATTTTTTTATTAATAAACAGCCACTAACAACAACATACAGCAGGCTACCAGTTTAAACTCGAGCATGTGGTATGTCTGAATCGCAAACATTTATAGCTAAGTTGTTTGGA